>NC_136505.1:38871237-39428737 GCF_053919585.1 Euprymna scolopes | reverse complement strand
TTAGTAATGTGATTGATAATTCATAGTTCAAATTTAAATTAAAAATATGTTTCATTGGCGTTGTTGTGTTCCTTCTTATAAAACAGATTTTTAATTTTTAATTTTAATTATAAATTATACAATCACCTTATATATATATATATATATATATATATATATATATATATATATATATATATATATATATATATATATATATATATATATATATATATATATAAAATTAATATATGTGTGTATACATCTATCCACAAACATATATGGATTCATATATAGCTATGCATACTTATATATACAGGGTTAGCCAAAAGTAGGTGAACAGTATTTTAAATGGGTTTATGTATTACTTATAATAACGCAATTCTTTATTATAATTATAACCGTTACCTTTCCATTTAATTTTGGCTCACCCTATATATATATATATATATATATATATATATATATATATATATATATATATATATATATATATATGTGTCAGGTCATGTCATATGCTACTGGTACCATGTAAACCAGTACTACCTGCCTCATGGTCGAGTCAACGGCGACTAAACTGGTTCCCCCACCAGACTTGTTTGGTGAGGAGGGTGGCTAGTCTCCCTGAAGGATTAAAAACAAAACTTTCTAAAGGGCGAATGAACCCTTTTTCGGGGTCAACGGCCAACTAGCACCGTGTGTGGTTGTGTGTATGTATATGTGTGTTGGGGTGGAGAGGACTCCTGTAAGCCGTGGTGAAGGCAACCTTTCTAGGAGAAGCAAATCTCTGATTTAACAAACCATAAAGCGGGAGACCAGTACCCGCATTAAGCTGGTCTGCAGTTTAACTTGTTACTGGCTATCTTGCTCTTGCTTGTTGCTGGATCTCAACATTTTGAACTTAGAGAAAGACTTAGCTTTCGTACAAAGCTAAGACTCTGTAACATCATCCGTGTATAGATACTCCCTCAGACATTTATCTATTAAAATGGTCCTGTGGCGATGAAAGTTATTTTTGGGCTCATGTGGCGATGAAAGTCATTTTTGGGTTTTAAGTGTCTGAGGGAGTGGCATTCGTCTGACAAGACGTTACAATCATATATATATGTGTGTGTGTGTGTGTGTGTGTGTGTGTGTGTGTGTGTGTGTGTGAGGATGAAATACACTATATATTATAAAATGAAATGTCGTTGAAACAAGATGTATGAAAATGGCGAAAGGAAAAACAAATAAAACACGGGAAGAAATTATCAAAACCGAGTGGTTTCCAGGTTTCCTTTGGATCACAAATACTGATAAAAACACATCTCATAAACGCCATAAATGATGCGAAAATACAAAGTTTTACCAGTATTTTCTTTCTTTTTTTTTTATTTTTGAGCGATTATCGAGGTTCGGCAATTGCTCCAATGAGACCATTATATTTTTTTTTTCGTTCTAAGTCGACAGGCTTTAGCATTACTTTCATTTGTAAGTAAAACAGAACTATAAAATAAGTTAAAACACACAAAAAAAATTATCCAGGTACATAGAAGATTAGCTTAGCTTGCCTTTGGTAACATTTATTTGTTGTGTATTTTTTTTCGTCGTATTTTTGTTTTGTTCGCTATTATAATAAATGCCCTTAAAATATCATAAGGAAAAATAATCAAATAATCCGTATCTACTTTACGAGACACGAAAACAAGACACGAAAATAAGACACGAAGTCGATTTTAGTGAGTTGAATCGAGCTCTCTAAAACGAAACATTCTGAAATGAGATAACGAATTTAGGAAAACTCGTCCCCGAAAAACCCGTAACCCGGAAAACTCGCCCTTTTTTGCTAGGTAGGAAAACTGGTCCCTTATTGAATAAATATCGATTGAAAACACATTTTATGACCGCTCTTGGAGAACATATTGTCTTTAAAAGAAAATACACATCCCTTAATATATTTTTAAAATATTTTTACGTGTTTAAAAAAAAATTAAATTGATTTTTCGAAGTGTTCGTTTTCTATCTAGCTTTGAAAGTTTTTAACTTAGTTTAAAAAGTTTATTTAGTAAAAAAAACAAGTAATGTCGAGTGTTACGTTTCAACAAAACATGTCCGACGTGAGATAATCACGTCTTAGGAGTCTCGATAATCGCTCAAAAGTAGAAAATTAAAGAAAATACTGAAGTAGATATAGTTTTAAAACGATCCACTCCTCTCCAAAAGAAAATAAATTTGTATATTTTTAGGTAATGTCCAAGAGCACTGCTCGGAAAAAATCAAGCTACCGGAAGTGGATACGGTTGATTATGTAACGAAACCGAGCGAAAGACACGAATAACGAAAACATATATTTATTTTTAAAAATTACTTTAGTTTTTAATATTTCTTGTGTTATTACGAAACAAACAAACAACAAAAAGAATACACTTCTTGTATTATCAAATAATAAAACAAATATTTTATTTAGAAAATTTGGTAATTCACGGAGACCCTGCATAAACGGTGTTTTTTTTTAATGATTGCTCCCTCAAGCCGTATGCGCAAAAGGTTTTCTCTGGTTTATTTAATCACGACAACTTTTTGAAGGTCTATTTGAGGCCAAAACAGGGGGGGGCAAAAGCATTGTTTGAATATGTATAAAAAATAATTTAACAAAAAAATAATATTTAGTGGAGAAAATAATTAAAAAAAATTAAAATAAAATGAAATAAAAATAAAATAAAAACAAGCACGAAATAAAAGTATAAATCAAATTTACTCAACGAAAAAAAAAATTTTTTTAAATGAAATAAATACACGCGCGATTAAAAATAAGATCTGAAATATATACGAAGAAAGTGAAAAAAAAAACGCTTTAAGGGAGTAATCATTAAATAAAAACACCGTTTATGCAGGAATTTAGTTTTAACAAAACAACAAAAGGTACATCTTTTCTTGGCGCATTTCACTAAACTGTCGCCAGGTGGCGCTTCTCGGTTAAAAAACATTTAAATTATTAGTTTGTTGTTGACCCTTCAAAGTCGTTTTAATTTTAAAAAAAAATGTTTCATTTAAATTATTTATTTGTCCGAAAAAAAAAAGGTGTTTTACTTACAAAAACCCAATGTTGTTTTTATTACAAAATTGCTTTTATTACAAAATTGTTTTATTAAAATTATATTTTCTTACGCAGACTTTTAAATAAATGTTTTTTACAATTATATATTGATACATTTTTATGCAATAAATGTTCTGGTTTTGAAATATTTTTATGCTCGGAAAAAAATCTTGTTTGCCGTTGACCAAGAAGAAATTGGAGTTATCGCCCTCTAACAATTGCCGCCGTCTGCATACCGCAGAAGTGCCCCCGAAATGACATTTAAACGATACATTCCCCTCCCCATGTTAAGAATGGCTTTCGAAATAATAACGTTATTATTTCAGCGCGGTACCAAAAATACATAAGTACCGTGTTTTCTTTTTTGTTGTTTCGTAATAATACAAGAATTGTTTAAACTAAATTAATTCTTCTAAATAAAATACTAGCTTTCTTTGATAATACGTAAATGTTTTCTTTCTTTTATTTTCGTTTCGTAATAATAACACAAAAAGTGTTACAACTAAAATATTTTTAAAAATAAATATATGGTTTCGTTTTTCGTGTCTTGACTCTGTGATCAAGTTTATTTTTTTTCAAAACAAGAGTTAAAAATATTTTTTTTTTAATATTATAGGGGTGCGTAGTCTCTTTTAAAAACAATATCTCCTTCCAGAACGGCCATAAAATGTGTTTTCCGTCGATATTTATTTAATAAGGGACCAGTTTTCCTACCTAGCAAAAGGGGGCGAGTTTTCCGGACACCCACACACATATATATGAGGATAAAATACGCTATATATTATAAAATGAAATGTCGTTGAAACAAGATGTATGAAAATGGCAAAAGGAAAAACAAATAAAACACGGGAAGAAATTACCAAAACCGAGTGATTTCCAGGTTTCCTTTGGATCACAAATGCTGATAAAAACGCATCTCATAAACGTCATAAATGATGCGAAAATACAAAGTTTTACCAGTTTTTGGATTTTTGATTTTTGAGCGATTATCGAGGCTCGAGAATTGCTCCGATGAGACCACTGTTTTTTTTTTTTGGGGGGGGGTTTGTTTTGTTTTAATTCGACAGGCTTTACATTACTTTTATTTGTAAGTAAAACAGAACTTTAAAATAAGTTAAAACACACAAAAAAATTATCCAGGTAGGTAGAAGAGTAGCTTCTTTTTTTATTACATTTTCACCCCAAACAAGGCACATTGCCACTTTGGTGTAGGGGGCTACTATCAGAGGCAAAAGCTACTGGAGTCCTATGTAGGGAGTTTGCCAGCAAGATATCGGTTCACGTTACACTTGAACTTCTGCATGTCAGTACAGTTGGGGAAGTAGGGACCTGGAATGGAATTCCAAAGTCTAGCGGTTCTGGGGAAGAAACTACTGGAGTAGAAAGCTCTTTTAAATCTCTACTGTGTGAGGGTGAGATTTAGCAGCCTGTCGGGTTTGTCGAGGGTGTTTACGTCGTGGGGACACAAGTGCTTGCAGTTCGTTAGAGCATTCACCATTAAAATACTTGTAGAAAAGGCAGAGGGATGCAACATTTCGTCGATGGGATAGAGGCTGAAGCTTAGATGACAGTTCAGGACCTATCAGATTGGCGACTCTCTTTTGAACCTTGTCTAAGAGCGAGAGACTAGTAGCAGATGCATCAGCCCAAATATGACAACAATACTCCATAAATGGGCGAATGGTGGCCTTATAAAGGTACAGGATACTTTCAGGTGCTAGTAGTTTTTTAGCACGGTGGAGAGAGCCTGCGGTCCTGGCAATGCTTTCAATGTAATTGTTCCGACTCATGTTTCCTATGAACGTTAGGCCAAGGAGTTTAAAAGATGTACTTTCAGATAAAGAGTCATTGGCCATTGCTATTGGTGGTAGAGAAGGGTTCTTGTAATTATTGAAGGAAACAAGTTTAGTTTTGGCAGCATTGAATGTGACCATCCATTCTTGTTCCCATTCCACTACAGATTGGAGGTCATCCTCTAGTGTTTCTGCCATTTCTTTAGATAAGTGTTCATTTGTTTTGCTTAACATACCGTTGGTAACATATCTTCGTTGCGTATTTATGTATTTTTTTTTTTTCGTCGCATTTTTTGTTTTGTTCGCTATTGTAATAAATGCCCTCAAAATATTCTCAGGAAAAATAATCAAATAATCCATATCTACTTTACGAGACACGGAAATAAGACACGAAGTCGATTTTAGTGAGTCGAGTCGAGCACTAGGAAACGAAACATTCTGAATTGGGATAACATTTAAAACTCAAACGGTCAAATATGATGTTTCCTTCTACGACCGAAGACAGAACCGACACTACACTTTGAAATATTTATTTTCAGAAATATAAAACAACAAATTAGACACAAGGCCATTTAAAAAATGTAAGAAAATATGTGTCATTCAATGGTCATCCTTTGTCACCATGATTAGAAAATGTGGGTTTGTGTTACTATACACATAGATTCGAAAATTGGTTTAAAAAAAAAACAAATATATACCAAATAAATGTTACCAAAGGCAAGATAAGTTACTCTTCTATCTATCTACAAAAGTTTTTAGTGGTTTTACTCATTTAAAACGCGTAATCGGTTTGAAAAATCATAGTGTTTACCGATATATTTTAAAAAGAAAATGGCGGCATGCTCGCCGTTGAACATGGTAAGTTTGGGAAAATGAGTTCAAACAAACAAATTATACAAAATACTGTTATAAACCCAACGAATATATGTCCGCCTATGTCACGGTAACATATTGAGTGAGTTTCCAGCAATAATTTTTTTGTTTAAACTCGTTTTCCCAAACTTACCGTGTTCAACAGCGAGCATATGGCCCCATTTGCATTTTTCAAATACATCGGTAAACACTGTATTTTTTTCCGAGCCGGATAAACACGTTACATTAAATAAAAACACTAAAAATGTATCCAGTTAGGTAGAAAAGTAACTTTTCTTGCCTTTGATAACATTTATTTGTTATATATTTGTTATATATTTGTTTGTTTTTTTACAACTTTTTCGAATCTATGTGTATAGTAATACAAACCCTAGCTTTTTTTTTTTTTTTTTTTAATAATCTGGTATATTAGTGTCCATTCAATAATAATGGACTGAAACAATTGAAAGAAACTGAACAGAAATAATTTATTAAGGGGGGGGGGTGACGCCAAACCTTTTTTTATCGTCGCAAAACGGGGTAGGCTTGTTAAAAATAGAAGAAAAAAAACTTACCGTTGATTTTAATATTGGGTTTTACAGAACGAAAAGCACTTCTGTTTTCGATATTTCCTTGATGTTCCTGGTAGTCTGTAGAATATTCCATGTCTTCCTTTTGTCTGGTTGTCGCAACTGGTTTTGTATCTTCTTCGTTGGTTTGTTTTTTGTCCGTATCCTTGGCAGAGTTAGCGTGGGTAGAACCCAGCGACTTTTTGATACCACTTTTGACTAAAAACGACTTGGGCATTGTCGTTGGCAAGTCACGGTTTTTTTCTTTTTTTTTTTTTTAAAGTTTTTTTTTGGGGGGGGGTATGAATGATGATAAAGATGACTGAAAGGATTTGAGATGCTGTTTTTGTTTTGTTTTTTTAATACGAAATCAAGACCCTTACGCACGCGCCAACATTTGATTTGTCAGAATAACAAAATCAATGTGTGAAAAAGGGGAGGGGTGAATAAAAAAGGGGGCCGAACAGATGAAATTGTAAACTTATTATTATTATTATTATTATTATTTATATTTATATTTTTTTTACTATTTTTCCTTTTTTAAACCAGTTGCCAGTATAATAATATAAAAATCAGTATTCAATATAAAGAAAAATAAGTCGCTTGAATGCGAAACACAAAAAATAAAAATGAAAAATTACATCGGTAAAAACTCAAGGGAACCTTTTTTATATTCTATTTATCGTAATTGTTTCAATTTTCCGGTTTTAGAGTGTACATAATTCCAATACTTTCTTCTTTTTTTTATTTCTGATTTTTTTCTTTTCTTTTTTAGTTTTATGATAGCCTTCATATGTGGCGTATCCGAGTGAATACAATAGCAATATGGCAACATGGCGTAGTGTGAGGTGTGTGGTTTATGAATAAAATCATTGCATCCTTTTTCTTTTATTTGTTATTTTATTTTGTTTTGTTTTTTATTATTAGTAGTCCAAAAAATCTTGCACTGGGCATCGACTGGTCATAGTTGGATTGTACAAATTAAATAATCAGAAAAATAAGCAGTTAAGCTCTGCCCACTTTTTTTTTAACCAATAAATTGGAAGAAAAGTTATTACAGCTCCGCCTACTTCGTTTAACCAATAAACGGTCCACAAAACTAAAAACATTTCGCCTATATAATTTTTTTTCCTTTTATTTTCTCACCCCCCGCCTCCGAGTTTATCGCGTATTATGTTCTTTCCTAGAATAGGGACTCCGTTATGAAATACTATTTATGTTTAGTTTAGAAGCACAAATTAACCACAATACTCGACTTTGGGCTGTATATTTAAATTCTAGCAAGAAATGTCATTTAAAGAATATAATTAGTTAAATTAAAAAATTCAAGTTAAATAATTTAATTTAAAATAAACTTGAAATTGATTCTAGTTGAATAATTAAATTTATTTTGGAGTTGAACGTGTATTCGTGGATAATAATGTGTGTGTGTGTGTGTGTGTGTGTGTGTGTGTGTGTGTGTGTGTGTGTGTGTGTACAGTCTTTTTGATCGAGGAAATATATATATGTATATATAATTATTTCCCCAATCCAAGATGATTTTACACACACGCGCGTTCCAGTTTCGTGCGGGATTTATAGTAAAAGGCGCTGGTAAATAGGAAATCCAATAGAAGACGTATGTAAAAAATACGTTTTGAAGCTAATTAACGCAGAGAATAAACAATTTAAAACAATGTTTGTCGATATATTTAGGCGAAAAAAACCCACTCTTATCAAGATTTTTTTCTTACGCCTCATGGTGGTATTGTTAGACAGGACTAGTCCCTATAGTTGTCGTTTAATGGTGTTTTCTTTTTTTTTGTTTTTTGTTGTTTTTTTTTGTTGTTTTTTTCGTTGTTATTTTTAGCCCAGAAATTACCTTGGCATATGCTAAAGGAATAATTGGCTATTTTCCTGTTTTAAGTGAAAGTTTATATATCGATAAACATTATTTTTAAATTGTTTATTCTTTGTATTAGATGGCTTCAAAGCATATTTTTACATACGTGTTCTATATATATATATATATATATATATATATATATATATATATATATATATATATATATATATATATATATATTGAAATTATATACACATAAAAAAGACCTGCGCAGAGTAGCCTATGTTTCTATGATGTTATTCGGTTAATCGTCTCAACAGCAATGCAGCAATGACTTCATAATGATTAAATGAAAAGTTAATATACTAAACTAGCAGGACCCGTTAACCGGCGTTGCTCAGTGGAAGCATGCCCCCCTCCTCCTCCTAAAAAATTAAACTACGGTTGTGGCCAATCCCCAACGTCCTTATGTTATGAACAGGTTTCGGAATAGACACCCCTAACCTCCTCATGTTAAGAACATCGTATGGAATAGACACGACCAACCTCGTCATGATAAGAACGGCTTCTAGAATAGACACTCCATTTTGTGAGGGGGGAAATGTCCAAGTATGTGGCCCAAGTTCGAACTTGATATATGTTGTCAGCGTACCCACCCTCAAAAACTATAAACCACAAAAAAATTGGGAGTGGCTGGCCGTGTCGTGCGGAGAGAAGTACATTTTTTTTATCGCACGTGCGTGGAACAGTGAATTACAATGCATAATTCATGTCATTATATCTCGCAAACTACTTGTCTCCGCCAAAGTTAAGATAGATTGTTTTATTTAGCATAGTCTAAAACCTTCAAAAGTTTTCAGTTTACAGGAAATAGTGTAGTTGGTACGAAGGTAAAAAAAGTACCTAAAAATATTAATGTCTGAGCAGTGTTGAAAATGATTCCTGAAAAGAGAACTAAACAAAAACAACTCTAGATAAAAAGAAAACAACAGAAAATATATAAAAAAAAAAATAAGTATATCCATAGGCAATACAGGTGAAATTTGTAGTTTAGTGGCGTAAATTACTTTACAAAGAGCGTTAAAAAAACTGGTGTAAACCTAGTCAAATAGAAATTGAATGAAAAGTAATGAAGATGATAATTTTTCTTTACGTAATTCAGGCTTAGAGTGTAAAAATGTGTTTTATATAAAACGAAATAGTTTTTATGATATCGAAAGTAAATTTTTTTTTTTTTTTTTTTTTTGCTTAATCAACTCAATTTAGGGTCGGTGCCACTTTGATGTGGGGGGCTACTACAACTCTCTTTTCGGGCAAAGATCAAAGTGTAGTATTTGTTCTTCAGATGCTACACTTCAGTATCTTGTTCTCTCTCAGTGGAGAAATCCTTCACGATTGGGACAATATCTATTCTTGATCTTTTCTGCACAGTAAAAACGACCATGGTGTCTAACTAACCGTGAGGAGGCACTGGAAATAGGTACTACAACTGTCTTTCATTAAGAGATTCGGCTGACGTTTCTGAAAGTGCCACCCCGTAAATTCCACAATTTACAATTTTGCTGTTTTGTTTGTTTTGTTTTTTGTTTTGTTTTTTCACATTGATCTCATCGATCATAAACTTAACCTTCAGATATAAAAAAAATGCAAATTGAAAAACAAAAATGTAAATTGAAAAAAATAATTATGACTTTTTCCGTCGGGGATCATTTTACAATTAAAACGTTCTACTAATTTGAACACGTACTTTGTGACCATCACCAAGGAAAATATTGTGGCAATATTTTTCTCGGTGATGTTTACGAAAAACGTTTTCAATTTAGTAGAACGTTAGAACGTTATAATTGTAAACTGATCCCTGAATTTAGTTATTAAATTAAATCATGAAAGCAATAAAACTTGGAAGATGCTTGTTGTTTTTATGATGTACAAAATGTATGTTTATTCATGGAGAATTGATTAATCCGTGATTTAAAAAAGTCCGGGTTTTGTTTATTTTGTGCAGAAAATTTTTGTGTAATGTCTCGGGTGCTCATTGATGACGAAGGAATATAATAGCAGAATGAATATGCTAGATTACATATTATGAGATGACTGACCAATTTTTATGATTTTATAACGCGACAATATTTTTCTCGGTGGTGGTCACAAAGTACGTGTTCAATTTAGTAAAACGTTATAATTGAAAAGTGATCCCTGATTTGTGTTAATAAATTAAATCCCTAAAGGAAATAAATAAGTATAAATAAATTCAAATTATTTAAGGAGTAAAAGTAGACGATGTTTTTTTGTTTTTTTTTAATGCAGGCTGCACAATTTTTATGATTTCATATTCAAAAATAATGCAATATTGTACGATCTTTTTTAATGTAAAAGGCAACTGTTTAGCGAACGATGCCATAACATGTAAGTTACATATTAAAAAGAAAAAAGAAAAAAATGACATAATGCGAAGATGTCTGTTTATGTATGGAGAATCAATGTTTCTGTGAGTTATAAGTATATGTCCTGGTTTTGTTTAGTTTTTGCAGAAGGTTTTTTTTGTAATGTATCGGGTGTCCGTTGATGATGTAGGAATATAATAGCGTAATAAATGGGTTAATATAACGGAGGAAAAGTTATGAAAATGGAATGTCTAATTATCAACCAATCAGTTGGGTCGGAATTCGAAAGGGAGAAATTATTACTTGCGTAGATGGAAAGTAGTAAGAGTGTGCGTTGGGTATGAATGCAGTAGTCAGTTAATGACGGAGTGGACTCATGCAAGCAGGCAAAAATATGAAATCACGCGGTAAAGAATGGGGACGTAAGAGTACTTACGAAGCAGGGGGTGAAATTGGAACTATTTTCTCGGCAGGCTATAAAGATGATGATGATGATGATGATGATGATGATGATGATGATGATGATGATGATGATGATGATGATGATGATGATGATGATGGCGCTCCTCGGAAAAAATGTAATGTATTAATATTACGAATAAATATGCTAAAAATGTCGTTCTACAGTTAAATAAGGAAAAGGTTAATAGTGTAAGCATAATAAATTTGTATGTGCCATCTGGTGTTCTAAACCTACGGTATTTCGGTCCAGGGGGGGGAATTGCGCCTCTTTTATTATGTACAAGATAAATCAATAAAAAGATCAAATGAAACAAAGAAATAAAAAGTAAAATTAAAGATAAAATTTTGTTAAAATTTAATAGTTGCAATTTCTGTTCCCCTTTTATAATATATTTGCCTCTCGTCCCATATTCAGTAAATCAAACAGCCGAGCATTCCGCGCACAAATTATTATCCAAAGAAAAAAGAAAAGAAAAACAAAAGTGTCCTAAAAAAAAGAGTCCTCTAATCAGTCTAATCTTTTTTATTAAAATTAAAAATATACGCACACACGCAGATATATATATATATATATATATATATATATATATATATATATATATATATATATATATATATATATATATATATATATATATATATATATATATATATATATATATGCGCGTGTGTATATGTATGGGCATATGCATGTATATTTTGAATTGCCGGTGATCTGGAGGAAAGGCACTTGGTTTTATTGACTAGGTTCGAATCTCCCGACCAACAGTAATTATCACTTCCTACACTGATGATGGCATAAGCATGAAACACTAGTTTCTGTGGGTATAAAAATTGTTAAATCCATTTTTTTTAAATATTATATACGCATACACATATATAAATATATACATATAGATACATATGTATTGGGCACTGTTTAAGAAGTATTGTTTTTAGTTCAATACATTTGAACTTATATATGTGTGTGTGTCATCCACAGACATACTGTTTCGCTGTATTACAGCTCTTCTTTATGGTTAGATTAGCATCCATCCCAAGCTCGGGATTGAACCAACAACCATAGAGTTTATAGTTAGTAGCTCTAAATACTAGGCACTATTCAGTAGCTGTATTCAGCAGGCGATGTCAATTACCAAGAGTGCTTGACCCAAAAAAAGGGAGGGGGCTTATATATTGATGCACATACAGACTTTTTCGGCTGTATCACAGCTTTTCAATGTCACTAAACCAGCACCCATCTCAAGTCTGTGATTGAACCAATAACCACTGAGTCGATAGCCAGTTGTTCTATCCATTATGCCACTTGGTTTTGGCAGTCCTTTCGATCGGTTCAGCGTGTTTCTAATGTTTATGAAATGCAATTTTATTTCTACTCACCTGTGGTTTGTGGATGTCATCTGGCCATGTGGGTTTGTTTTCGCAATAAAGAGGTGTTTTTCTTGGGGTTTAAATGATAAGTCTATTCTGATTTGTAGCACTGTCAATTGATCTTGTGTCAAGATCAATTGACAAAAACTCCGAGAAACCATGTTTACCTCAGAATGTTTGAAGTCGACCCCAACACAATGGCTACCAGTAGCAAGCTCAACCGCACCACCTCACATAAGGAGGGAAGAGGAAACTCAAAAATGGATTCAGAGCGTCGTGGAGGACACCAGGGACTCGTCAATCCAACAAATTTTAAGTCCCGAAAGCCCTTCAACAACTCAAGTGTCCAAAATTTCGACCTAGTTGAGACATGGAAGGAGGAATAGAGAAACAATACTCCTAAAGGAGGGAACATCATTGAAGACCCAACTTTGCGCCTCCAAAGTTTTGCTACAAATAATAAAAAGCAGTGGGTAGCCGCAAACACGCTATTCTATATATATATATATATATATATATATATATATATATATATATATATATATATATATATATATATATATATGTACGTGATGTTGCCAAGCTAATTAAAAACGTTGATTTCAGTAAATCGACTGGCACTGACGGCATTCCAATTATAGTGCTCAAAAAGCTTCAACCAGAACTAGCGCCCATACTTACAAAGTTATTTAAGCGTTGTCTTTAGAAAAAAATGCTTCCCAACTCATCAGCATGCTCTGTATTTAAGAATTCAGGTGATCACTCATCTCCCTCTCAGTACAGGCGAATAAGTCTCCTGTGCGTCATGAGTAAGTTGCTGGAATCTGTGTTAAATAGGGAAGAGGTCAACCATCTCACCAAAAATAACCTTCTTAGTGACATGCAATATGGTTTCCGTTCTGCTAGATCTACAGCAGGTGTGCTTACAGTTATATTTCATATGATTAGCGAATCTATACCGCACTACTACTATTACTTTAGCACTGCCCACTTCTTCCGTCGTAAATCATATCGTTATTGCGGCAATCGTTTACCAATGATTTCTAGCTGATAACGCTTGTTGGCTTGGCCTTCTCCCTAGCGATCAGTGTAAAATGGGATAGATAGAGGATCAGCAACGACCCAGTCTTTCCATACACTTGCGCCTAATTTTTTAAACAAATAATACGCCAAATAAATGATTCAAAGTGTAGTATCTGTTTCAATACTACACTTCATTTTTTCTGTCCTCGATTCGTAAAAGGAACGCCATTTTATTTATATCCGAATCTAGTGTGTCCCTTTTGGGGGAACTAGACTTTCCTTACATTAAAAACTAACGTTGAGGCAAATTTTGTCCTCGTGGGGCGGGGAAAGGGGAGCGCAAGTAAATCGAGACTGTTAGCGTTTTCTGGGATTTGAGTGGCAGCTCGATGGACGGAAGGAATATAATGTAGACGAATTTTAAAATATTAGGTTGGTGCAAAAATAATGCTTTTTTTTTTACGTTCAACTTCAAAAGATTATAACTTCTTTCAAAATAAACTTTATTAATCGAAATAAGAACCATTAGTATCGACATATTTTTTCCAACGACGAACAAGTTTATTTATCCCACTAGCATAGAAATCCGGAGTTCTGGAAGCGATGAAATCATTGAAGGTAGATTCGGCATCATCTGGACTTTGGAAGCATTTATCGCACAGGAAGTTGTTGAGATGCTTAAAAAAGTGATAATCGGTGGGCGAAAAGTTCGGTGAATATGGCGGATGAGGCAGAAGCTCGTAGTCCAATTCGTTCAGCTTCTGCAGGGTCAGTTTAGCAACATGTGGGCAAGCGTTGTCATAGAGAAAAATTGGTTCCTTCATATTGACCAATCTCGGGCACATACGTTAGAGCTCTTGGTGCATTTCGTCAATTTGTCGGCAGTAATTGTTTCACCCGGATTCAAGAAGCTGTCTACCAAACAGTCACCACAACCTTTTTTTTGTGTGTCCAATTTCGTTTTCGGGAAGTGTTGTTGAGCTTCTCCGGCATCCAACCACTGTGCCGAACGTCACCGGTTGTCGTAGATTATCTATTTCTCATCACACTTTACAATCCGCTCGAGAAATGGGTCGCTTTTGTTGCGCAGGAGCGTAGAAGACACCTCAAAACGACGATTGTTTTTTTATATCGTTCAATTCATGCAGCCCTCATTTATCAAACTTTATTCGCTTTAAATGGCAAACTACCGTTAAGTAGTCGACCTCAAGTTCAACAGCAACTCCTAGTGTGGTTTTGCGAGGATCAGCTTCAATTAAGGCTTTCAAATGTTCGTTATCAACAGCAGTCGGTTGGCCGCGACTGTCTTCATCTTCGAGGATCTCGTCACCATTGCAAAATTTCTTGAACCACTGTTGTGCCACACGTTCTTTAGTGGTCCCCAGGCCAAACGCATTATTTATATCACGAGCTGTCTCGGCAGCTTTTCGGCCTAGTTTGAACTGGAACAAGAAAATTGTGCGGATTTGAATTTTGTCCAAAATTGTTAAAAAGATATATAACATGGCTATATATATCAATGAATTAATTTTTTTTTACACAGTGATCACCACTTATCAAGGCCCGGAAGCCACTCAGGGATAAAGGTTATTGCAAGTATATTACGTTAGTGTGGAGATTTGATGAAGTGTTTCAGAAATCATATATAAAGGTAACATATGTGAGAAAACGATATTGTTTTTGTACCAACCTAATACTTGTTCTGCCTTAAGCATGTCAGACCCGAGTTCAAATCTTACGTTAGTCTCATTTTTTTTTAAACGGGATACGCGGTTTATAAAATCAAAGAAAATCTAACACAACATAATGATATAAAAACATTACATACATTTATTTTTTTTAACTGAGTGACTAAACCCACAAAGTAGGCGTAAAGCGTATTCAACATTACTTCAAAGCGATTTTAAAATATAATATATTTTTACAATATATTTTAAAATATAACTATTTTCGGTGGGAGGGAGACTACATTAATATGTACAGTGGGTAGCAAAAGTATTTGGTGTAATAGTTTTTGGTATTCCTCCAAAAATATCAAGTTAATTTGAATGAAATTTACACCCAATCTTTTAACATATATTATCTATCTACAAATAAAAGAGAAATAAAGATATACTCAGTTGACAAATATTTATTAACAAAAAACTAAATTACTCATATGAAAAAGTATTAACACATTTTATTAATATTTAGTTGTATATGTTTTGTTCTACCTCAAAACACTTTCCATAACTGTTTATTAGTTTTCTACAAATACTTGCTGGTTGGTTCAGCCATTATTCTTCATAAATTTTCTTCAATTCCTTGATATCTTTGGGATCTCTTGCATGCATCCTTAATTTCAAAATTTTCCACAAATTTTCGATGGGATTTAGGTCGAGTGACTGGCTAGACTACTATAGAACACTAATCCTATTATGATTAAACCATTTTATACTTATTTTAACCTTGTGCTTGGGATCATTGTCTTGCTGGAAGATAAAGTCACAGCCCAATCCTAAATCTGCGGCACCCTTAAACAGATGCGTTAACAAAATCGTCGTGTATTTTCCTGCATTCATTTTCCCTTCTAGACTTTCCATTCCTCCAACTTCATGTGCAGAAAAGCAGCAACAAATCATCAAACTTCCACCTCTAAATTTTACAGTGGAGATGGTACTAAATGGTTTAAATTCTGCGCCATTTTTTTTCTCCAGACACGGGTGCGCAGGTTTCTTCCAAAAAGCTGAATTTTTGTTTCATCTTGCCAAATAACTTTGATCCAGAAGTCATCCGATTCACGTTTATATTTATAAGCAGACTTCAAACGATCTTTCACGTGTTTAGGACTCAACAATGAAGTCTTTCTCTGTGATCTAAACTATAGGCCTGTACGATTCAATGATCTCTTGATTGTGTCTTTGCTTACTTCAATACCCGCTTCTTGCAAATCCATCTGAATGAGTTAGAAATGGTTCTTTCTTCGCATGACGAGCAATGTAACGAGCAGTAACATCATTTAATTGACCCTAACCCTAACCCTAACCCTAACCCGACTGAATACTTCTTAGAAGATTTTTAGTATTACCACCCGTTGTTTTCCACTTTCTCATGACATCCCCAACAGTACTCACCACCAAATTTAGTTCTGAAGCTATTTTACTGGACCCTTTCAATCTTCATGCTTTGCTATGATTTCCTGGCGCATATTATTAGTTAATTCCTTTGTTTTAACCATTAAAAACAGGAATGGGAGAGACAACCTGCACAGTGTCTAAGAGCTGTAATAAACTGACCGGTAAAGAGCCAGAATCCTGGAATGCTTTCTTATTGGTTGAAATGTTGTAACAAATGTAAACACATGCTTAAGAATGAAATTTCCAATTGGTTAGAAATTTTGTAGTAAGATGAAATGACTGCTTAAGAATGAAATTTCCAATTGGTTAGAAATATTGTAGTAAAATGAAATGACTGCTTAAGAATGAAATTTCTAATTGATTAGAAATATTGTAGTAAGATGAAATGACTGCTAAAGAATGAAATTTCCAATTGGTTAGAAATATTGTAGTAAAATGAAATGACTGCTTAAGAATGAAATTTCTAATTGATTAGAAATATTGTAGTAAGATGAAATGACTGCTAAAGAATGAAATTTCCAATTGGTTAGAAATTTGTAGTAAGATGAAATGACTGCTTAAGAATGAAATTTCCAATTGGTTAGAAATATTGTAGTAAAATGAAATGACTGCTTAAGAATGAAATTTCCAATTGGTTAGAAATATTGTAGTAAAATGAAATGACTGCTTAAGAATGAAATTTCTAATTGATTAGAAATATTGTAGTAAGATGAAATGACTGCTAAAGAATGAAATTTCCAATTGGTTAGAAATTTCTAGTAAGATGAAATGACTGCTTAAGAATGAAATTTCCAATTGGTTAGAAATTTGTAGTAAAATGAAATGACTGCTTAAGAATGAAATTTCTAATTGGTTAGAAATATTGTAGTAAAATGAAATGACTGCTTAAGAATGAAATTTCCAATTGGTTAGAAATTTTGTAGTAAAATGAAATGACTGCTTAAGAATGAAATTTCCAATTGGTTAGAAATATTGTAGTAAAATGAAATGACTGCTTAAGAATGAAATTTCCAATTGGTTAGAAATTTGTAGTAAGATGAAATGACTGCTTAAGAATGAAATTTCCAATTGGTTAGAAATTTGTAGTAAAATGAAATGACTGCTTAAGAATGAAATTTCCAATTAGTTAGAAATTTTGTAGTAAAATGAAATGACTGCTTAAGAATGAAATTTCCAATTGGTTAGAAATATTGTAGTAAAATGAAATGACTGCTTAAGAATGAAATTTCTAATTGATTAGAAATATTGTAGTAAGATGAAATGACTGCTAAAGAATGAAATTTCCAATTGGTTAGAAATTTCTAGTAAGATGAAATGACTGCTTAAGAATGAAATTTCCAATTGGTTAGAAATTTGTAGTAAAATGAAATGACTGCTTAAGAATTAAATTTCTAATTGATTAGAAATTTTTTAGTAAAATGAAATGACTGCTAAAGAATTAAATTTGACAGTGTGTTAAATACTTTTGCATATGGGCAATTTGGATGTTTGTTAATAAATATTTGTCAACTGAGTATAGCTTCATTTCCGTTTAGCTTCAGATAGATAACATTTGTACAAAGATTGAGTGTAAATTACATTCAAATTAACTTGATGTTAATTTTATTTTATTTCGGACTATTAGTCTCATCTTTATTAGTTGTTTTTTTTTTGTTTTTTTTTGTTTTTTTTTTAATCTTTTTATTGGTTCACAACGTTTCGGCCAACTTCCTGACGAAGGCCAGAGGAAGTTGGCCGAAACGTTGTGAACCAATAAAAAGATTAAAAAAAAAAAAAAAAAAAACTAATAAAGATGAGACTAATAGTCCGAAATAAAATAAAATTAACATATAATGCTCATCTCAAAAAAATAAATTCCAATTAAGGAATAATATATATATAACTTGATGTTTCTTGAGAAATACGAAAAAAAAACAATGTACCAAATACTTTTGCTACCAACTGTATATATTGCACATCTTAGTTACTTACTCTCTCATGCAAATACAAAATAATGTAGTTTTTTATTATATGGCATAATCACGCTGACACACCAGTTCCATCAGCTCACCAAAGTTAAGAGACGTTGATCCTGGTCAGTACTAAATGGGTGACCATTTGGGAATACTAGGTGCTGTATATGCTCTCCACTTATCTTGGCATTTTTTCCAGCCGTCCTGAACTTCTCCTTGTAATTGGAGTCAGACAGTGCCGACTCAGGATATATGAGAGATTGTGCAACCCTTGCTTCACGAATACATGCGTAGGCTCTCTTTCAAGGGGTATCAGTGGTCTCCTGAGACAAAACGAAGGCCATTGATCATTAAGTTTTGTATTACTTTGATTATTCAGACTACTATTCACATCTTGAGTGTTATTTGCCCAGCGTTTCTGTCGAACTCGGGAATCTGATTTTGATTTATATTCACGAAGATAGCCATGATTGGGTAGAAGTCTTAAGTAATTCGCACTGGGGATTGAATCTTCAACATCCAGAAGAGTCTCACTTGCAACTGAATTTTACAGAGAACATTATCTATCTGTTATGATAGGGGTCTGTGCGGTTGATACTAAATACAATTACGAATTACTTCATATTTTTACTCAGTCATGGCTGATGGAACGAGAGTATGCCTATCCCGTAGATTAATTAAATGGTGCGTTCGAAAGTTCATGTTAGATAGAAAGATTCTCGGGTTCAACAAAATACACTTGAAGAAGGTCGAAGGTTACATTGGCTGAAAAAGGGAAATTACACTCAAGATGAGAATAGTAATCGAAATAATCCAAATAATACAAATTATCAATCATAAAAAAAAGTAGAAACAAGGATATTTGTTTCACTAAATTTTAGAATTTTTAAATGTTTTTTTTTTAAGTTTTTTTTTACACTTTTTCACCCTAAATTAGGCGTGTTGCCACTTAGTCGTATTGGGATAATATCTAACAAGTGGTCAGTGATGAACTGAGTAGTGAGATGCCTGTTCACATTACATTTAAACTTCTGCATGTCAGTACAGTCAGGAAAACAGAAAACAGCGGGATCCAAAGTCTGGCCGTCCAAAGGAAGAAACTATTAGAGTAGAAAGCTTTCTGGCATCTAGGGACCTCAACAGTGAAGGGGTGGAATTTTTCTGCTTGTCGGGTTGGTCTGGAATATGTACATCGACGGGGTACAAGTGATGTGAGTTCATCAGAATACATTCCAAAGTACTTGTAAAAAAGGCGCAGGGGTGCAGCATTGCGAGATGGAACAGAGGTTACAGCTTGGCCGATAGTGCGAGATTTCGTACGAATTATAAAGCGGTAAGAACTAGGTAAAAGTGGAAATTAACATACCTAAGTAATGTACCAACACACCAGACGGGTATAGATTAGTGTTACAGAAAAAAATGATTTAAGTTTTGTGCACAGATCATTCTTCATTGAAAAAGACATCACTGTTGACCGTTTGTCTTTGGCAAATAAATGTGTTCTGAACGTACAAACTTTTTCGCAGCCATTTTGGTATTTACTTCATCGCCTCTGAAATCAATACTTTACAATGCGTTGATAGTTCCTGTTTTTGTATGCTGATGATACCATTTTCTGTTCTGGTATTGCTTCTCGCCCATCTTCCTCGGATCAGTTGAAATATGCAGCTGATCTTGAAGTCGACCTCGGTCAATTGATGGATTGGGGGTAAGAAATGGCTTGTTTCATTTGTAACCTTGCACACGTTTACACACGGGACCCACACGTTGTATGCGGTCTACGTCGACAAAAATAACTCCAACTCGCTTTTTAATAACAACGGCATTTATTTCCTCATTCTCCCACCACGCGTAACTTCTCGTTGTGGCGTCTCTCACGTGCTCCCTCTTTGTTATAGCATTTATTTTTTTCCTCAACCGTGACGTCATTTCGTACACAGCTCGGTATTTGCATATGACCGCCATACGCGCTCTTTTACACATTTAATACTGTTAAGACTCAACTCGTGTCTTTCAATCGTAGCCGTCTCCCTTTTCTTCCATGGGATTTTTATGGATGACTCTGCCATCGATGAAAAATCGATCCTTAATGTTATTGGTTTTTCTTTCTCATCAATCTTTCTCGTAGTTCATATTCGAGATCCATTGCTCTTTCCGCTTGTCGTAAAGTCGGTTCTGTCTATCCGTCTAAACACTTTCTCATACTTGACCCTATACTCTATCGCTATAAATCTACTATCAGGCTATGTATGGAGTACTGTTGTGATATTTGGGTAAGTGAACCGGTCCTATTTGGGGGTTTATAAAGTGCATAAACGTATCTATTATATGATTTGTCCCACCGTTTCTTCTTCTTGCCAGTCTCAATCTTTTATTATAAATATCATTATGGCATTTTTGTGGAAGGAAGAAAAGAGACAGGTGACTCATTGCTCTAGCGATCGCCATCAATTCGCTGTTTTGATAACTCATTGTAATACAATCTCTTATTCCAATAACTTCTTTTCAAGAGCTGGAAGTTTGTGAAATTCTCTTCTTGCTCATTTTTTCTTCCTACCCACAGCCTTGGTCTTTTCAAAACTAAAGTCAATAGGAATCCCCTGTCTTTGCAATAATAATTTTTCCAGGAGTATGTCGTGGTTTGCTTGGAGTCTTGTTTAACGGATAAAAGATGTGTTTGAAGGTTTGTCAATGCAGGGATTATTCAGTCGTCGTAAGCAGACAAATAAATAATAATAATAATAATTTTATAATATTTTTTATTATCTATTTACCTGATTATAGATGATATTTTTTCAACTATAGATGGCATTTTTCCCCAAATTTTTCGAGAGACTCTCATCTTCAAGGGTAGAAGTGTACATCCGCTCCCTATGCTGTCGACTTTTGGTTTTTTATGAATTCTGGCTAAATTTTTTGGATAATCATTGCATTGGCAAGCCTTCAAACACAACTTTTATTATTTTCTTTCTTTTAAGCTCCTTACATCAAGTGGCCACGCGCCTTGTCTGGAGCGATTTACATACAAAAAACATTAACAATACTGACAGGACATGAGAATAAGTTCAATGTATTTTATATGAGATGTTTAAGAATTATTTTTGGAGTAACTTCGAGAGATAAATTAAGGTATTCAGATATCAGAAAGAGGCTTAATATTAATAGATCAATTAAAAACGCTTTTGAAAAAAAAGATTAACGTTTGGAGCGTTTTCCGAATACCAGACTCCTACTATGTAAAGAAATCATATGAGGAAGATTTAATTTAAAAAAATAAATAAGAGTACGACCATCAAAGAGATGGGATGATCAGATAAGAACCAAAACTGGCATGTCACTCTTGGCAGCTAAAAAAGAAAAGTTGGTTCGAGACCGTGATAACTGACAGAATTATGTTTTCAAGCATGTGACAAAGCTCTTCTTTATTTCTTTTCTTTTTTTCTTTTTTTTTGCATATTTTCAGATTTATTTATTACTTTGAAAAAAAAAGTACTTATATTTGTTTTTGTTTAAATCAGTTATTGTATTTTTATTTGTATTTTGAGATTGAGGAATAAAAGTATTTGTATTTGTATTTTTAGACTTAGGAATAAAAGTATTTGTATTTGTATTTCTCGTAACCTAAACGAAAGTATTTGAATTTGTATTTCAATTGTTAAAAGTCAGTATTTGATCCAACCCTATATGTAATAGTGTCAGCATACATACTTATAGCAAGTGAGCTACACAAACGTTTGCTTCTTTCTATCTAAAGAATTCACCAGACTGTCAGACTGATGAATTCCTTCAATGGGGATGAAACACTTACAATAAGCTCTAGAGTAGGGGTCTCCAAACATTTTTATGCAAGATGGAGCTATCTCACAACGACGAATGCGTAAAGTTATAACTACCATTTCGCAAGAGTTTCTTGTAAAATCGGTTGAAGAGATTTCTGATCGACTTGAAAAGCTGGTCGCCTATATTGAATTTTAAATAAAAGTTTATGCATTGTACTTTCTTCGCATATTCATCAAATGTATAAATTATATTTTAAAAAAATAAGTTGTATGTATGAAATAAAATACGCATCAGATGCGCTTGAAAGCCAAATCACAAAGCAATATTACGAAAATAAACAAATATTTTACTTGTTTGAAATATTCGTTTATTTTCGTAATATTGCGTTGTGATTTGGCTTTCAAGCGCATCTGATGCATATTTTATTTTATTCAAATTAAATCAACGCTTCTATAACGAAACTCACACCCCTGACGTTCAATTGAACGTATTTTAAAATAGGGAGTTACTTACAATCGCAATGTAATTCCGTCCTATATTTGTGTTACGGGACGGATATATATTTACGAATAAATACATACTGATCTTTTTGTAGCGTAGAGGATCTTCATCATCATCATCATCATCATCATCATCATCGTATGAATCCAAAAATTCTGTCGTTGGCATTGGTTTCCCCGATATTTTTCTAGCCAGAATTCATTCTACAAAGATATCAGGTACTTACGGGAGATACTATGTGAAGGATTGCCAACATCCTAAGTGAAAGTGATTTTGTGGAACGAACTAGATTCGAACTTGGAACACCCAGGTCGTGTCGTTAACCACTCGGCCACCGTCACCTCCCAGGGTAGAGGATGATGACATGTAGTTTTTTTTTCTTCTTTTTGAAAAATATCAATGGCGCCCCTTTGCTTATGACAACTAAATCTTTGTTCCTTTTTAGCCGGACTTGAAAGACCTTTCGTTTCCTGAGAAGCACCGAACCACTTGCCTGAAATGAAGGGATCTTGTGACATTTGCAAACCTTAAGAATAATCAAGCTGCCTTAAGATTGCTTAAAATGAGCAAGAATACATTAAAATGAAAGGCGACACGGATTGAGAAAGGGAGAGAACTGCGTTAGCCTCCCTCAACCACCCACCCACCCCTCACACACGCGCGCGCGCACGCACACACACACACACACAGACACACTTTTTAAGCTGGTCTAATGAGGCAAGCATGAAAGTAAAACAAAAATGTTTTTGTAAATTAATACGAGCATATAAATATGCATAAGAAGTTGGCGGATATTTTTGCTACTTATATGAACCACAGAGTAAATGCGAAAATTATCATGATTTTATGTATGTGTTTTTATAGGACGACGGTGGGGCATTTTTTTTTTTTCTTTGTTTTCGGAATTATTAATTTTTTTTTAATTGGGGTTTGTATTACTATACGCATAGATTCGGAGAAGTTGTAAAAAAGCAAAACAAATATATAACAAATAAATGTTATCAAAGGCAAGATAAGTTACTTTTCTACCTAACTGGATAATTTTTTAGTGTTTTTATATAATGTAACATATTTATTCAGCTCGAAAAACAAAGAATGCTTACCGATGTATTAGAAAATTTTAAATGAGTTAAAAATAAAAAATGTGCAAAATACTGTTAGAACTTGCTCAATATATGTTACCGTGACATAGGCTGACATATATTCGGTGGGTTTTTAACAGTATTTTGTATAGTTTTTTTATTTTTAACTCATTTTCCCAAACTTACCGCGTTCAACAGAGAGTCCGGCGCCATTTTCCAATACACCGGTAAACACTGTATGTATTTCCGAGCTGAATAAACATGTTACATTAAATAAAAATACTAAGAAAAATATCCAGTTAAGTAGAAAAGTAACTTATCTTTCCTGTGATAACATTCATTTGTTTTATATTTGTTTTGTTTTTTACAACTTTTTCGAATCTGTGTAATGTAATACAAACCCAAAAATAACAACCAATTTGAACATCCTCACTGGATTTACGTGCTCTCCAGATTCGCCGTCCAGAAAAGTGCATTATTTTAAGGGTTGTTGACTGTTAGAATTCGTCAATTGGAAACAATAACGGACATTCTTAAGACAGGTCCGTTCAGTCGACGCATCATAGACAGACAGACAGACAGACAAACAGACAGACAGATGAATGGATCGGTTGATGTACTGACACGGTTTCTTACACAGGGTGTCCCAAAATAGTCTGAAACATTTATTGGCAAACAATAAATAAATAAATAACAACTAAATAAAAAAAATATGTTCTTATTTTTTACAAGTACGTAGAATGTCATTTATTTCACATAGTCCCAAATATTAAATCGATCAAATGCTTCCCATCATTGCTAACACACGATTATAGACGTTCACGAAAGTTTTCAATAACTTAATGAATCATTTCTGGAATAGCAGCAATTTCAGAACGAACGGCTCGTTTTAATTCTTCAAGAGATCGAGGGCAGTGCCTAAATATTTTTGACTTCAAATATCCCCACAAGAAAAAATTGCAGATGTTTGGATCAGGCAATCTGGCGGGCCAACCAATATCACCACACAAAGAAATCAAATGATTCGAGAACCTTTCCTTAAAAATAAAAATGCTTAAAGACAGATATAAATGGATTTTGATCTAATTAAAATAAAACTGCATTATACATACATCTAAAAAAAAAAATTTAATATTTTCTTTATTTGATTCTTTTTTGTTTATTTATTTACCTACAAATGTGGCAGACCATTTTGGGACAACCTTAAAGTTCGTGAGGCACATCTCAACCGGGGGATTTTTTCTCTCGGCACCAAAATTAACAGAGTGTAGGCTATTTCTGAAATGAACTTTTTGTTTTGCATGCTAAATGCTGTATGTTGTTTGTCCTGTACAGTTCTAGGAGATCCATCCTCCCAGATTTTACCTTCTCTAATCGGCTGAGGTGCCCCTACCAATGAATGTCATTGTGCTTGTCCAGGCATTTTTTTTAATTGTCAGTCCAGAGAGTTTTTCCTTTAGGGCGCTGACTCTTCAATCCCACTTTCCGACTCTTGTGTCACATCATCCCACCATGGGAGAGTCATGAACACCATTCTCAGCCGTTGATTTACAGAATCTATGCCATTCTCTGCTTACTGCGGTATGCCTCTGGTCCTATGCACTTCTAGAAGATTTAAATCTCCTAGGCTTTATCTTCTCTGAGTGAGAAGAAGTTGCTTTATTGCTAATCGCCTATTGAACAATGCTGGCGAGGTTGGTCAGGCTCCTCCTCGGGAATGCTGACTTTTTTTCTTCTTGTGCGAGAGAAATGAATACCTGGGAGGGAGGTTCCTTGACACCAAAATCAGCAGACACTATGCCATTGTCGACTGAGGGATTTTTCTAGTCTTGTGGGGTTCCAAAAGATTCATGCTCCCAGGATTTACCTTCTTATTCTTTGAAATCATATTTTTTCTTTGGTTTGTCACACATAAATTTTAAATAACATTTTCCTTGGTTTGTCACACATAAATTTGAAATGACATTTTTCCTGGTATGTTACACAAAAATTTTAAATCACATTTTACTTGGTTTGTCACACATAAATTTGAAATCACATTTTCCGTAGTATGTTACACATAAATTTTAAATCACATTTTCCGTGGTATGTTACATATAAATTTGAATTCAGATTTTCCGTGGTTTGTTACACATAAATTTGAAATAACAGTTTGCTTGGTTTGTTACACATAAATTGTAAATCACATTTCCGTGGTTCGTTACACATAAATTTGAAATCACATTTCCGTGGTTCGTTACACATAAATTTGAAATCACATTTTCCGTGGTTTGTTATGCATAAATTTAAAATCACATTTTGCTTGGTTTGTTACACATAAATTTGAAATCACATTTTCCTTGGTGTGTTACACATAAATTTGAAAGCACATTTTCCGTGATTTGTTACATAAATTGTAAATCACATTTTTCCCTGGTTTATTCCACATACATTTGAAATCACATTTCCATGGTTTGTTACACATAAATTTGAAATCACATTTTCCGTGGTATGTTACACATAAATTTGAAATCACATTTTCCGTGGTTTATTACGCATGAGTTTGAAATCACATTTTCCTTGGTTTATTACACATAAATTTGAAATCACATTTTCCATGTTTTCTTACACTTAAATTTGAAATCACATTTTCCGTGGTTTGTTACACATCAATATGAAATCACATTTTCCGTGGTTTGTTACACATAAATTTGAAATCACATTTTCTGGGAGTTGTTACATAAATTGTAAATCACATTTTCCGTGGTTTATTACATATACATTTGAAATCACATTTTCCATGGTTTGTCACGCATAAATTTGAAATCACATTTTCCGTAGTTTGTCACACATAAATTTGAAATAACATTTTGCTTGATTTGTCACACATAAATTTGAAATCACATTTTCCGTGGTTTGTCACACATAAATTTGAAATCATATTTTCCGTGGTTTGTCACACATAAATTTGAAATCACATTTTCCGTGGTTTGTTACACATAAATTTGAAATCACATTTTCCATGGTTTGTTACACATAAATTTGAAATAACATTTTGCTTGATTTGTCACACATAAATTTGAAATCACATTTTCCGTGGTTTGTCACACATAAATTTGAAATCACATTTTCCGTGGTTTGTCACACATAAATTTGAAATCACATTTTCCGTGGTTTGTCACACATCAATTTGAAATAATGTTTTCTTGAGTATGTCGCACATATTTTTTAAATAAATTTTCTTGGATTTGTTACACAATTTTGAAATAACATTTTCCGTGGTTTGTAACACATAACAATTGAACGATAATTTTTGTCATGTAACGTTTCAGTTTAAAATTGCATTTTCCTTGTTTGTTTTGTTCCGTTGTTTTTTTTTTTTTACGCCATATCCACTATTTAATGCCGAATCCGCACATTTCGTGTAAAGGATTTTTATTTTTCAAGTTCTTTATATCTCCAATTACTATGGCACCCCCTTGCCAAACTGTCACAAAAACGACTAGCTACAACCAATATATACGATTTCCCCCACTCTCCGCTTGTGCCTAAATATAAATGTAGATTCCATGATAAAAGTTTCTTTCCCAAAATTGTCCGCCTGTGGAACACTGTTCCGCCAGTCTGCTTCCCGGTTCAAATTAAATGTAAACAAGTTCTTGTTGAGCCGTCCTCATAAAAAATAATCAAATTCTACCTAATTTACACCATTAACGATTATTACGCTACCACCTTATATTCATTAACCCTTATCCTCGAATGGCAATCGGGCCTTGATTAGTGGTGAATCCCAAGTAGAAAATACTTGTTCATGGTGTTTGAACGATTTGTACCTAATTTAATTGAGCATATATGAATAAATAATATTTAAATGTCATTGTTTTTATAGAACGGCCTCACATTTCATAAAACTCATAGTTGTGGTTAGTAAAAAAAATTTTAAAAAACAGGGAAGGTTTATGCACTTTGCTGCGTTCCCGATAGTCATGCTCTGGTGAATCCATATCTCGAAAATCTGTGGGAAGACGCCATCTTGCAATCGTTGATTCTCTCCCCACCTCCATCCCTAAAAAAAATCAGTGTCTTTTGCTTATAGTTTGTATCTATTCGTCATCAACTGATGTCACAGCTGCGTCTTTTAAGATCCGCTTTTGTGTTCGCGTTTGATTTGAAAGAAAAAAAAACAGAAAGAAAAGGGGGGGGGCTCGTTTTGACTCCTCTTTATCTAAAGATGGATCGACGCAAGCTGTGACACAGGTCGGAAATATGGACACCGGAAAATGGATAGAAGTACTTGCCGGCATGCACGAGCTCACAAATAAAATGCACATGCAGGGGAAAAGGCCTCCACGCATTTTAATCGGAACACAAATACAATATGTAAAATAAAGCATCCTGCGGCGAATATTAAAATCACTTACCTGGAGCAAAATAATCACGCCGCCCTTCAGGCTTAATGCTCTATTTACGTTGTTGTTGTTGTTGTTGTTGTTGTTGTTGTTCTTCTTCTTCTTCTTCTTCTTCTTCTTCTCCTTCTTCTACAACAGCAACAGCAACAATGATAATAATAATAGTCGTAAAGAGTCAAGGAAGATGGAGAGACCGACGAGAGAAATCACTAACCAGACTTCCACTGGAGGAGTACGAAGAGGACTGGGACCTTGGGGAGGTTTATTGCCACCCAAATTCCAGTGAAGGCTAATGGCCGTTGCCAGCGAGAAATCCATGATAAACGGTTGTTGCGATAACGCAAATTCATTTGCAATGGTTATGGAAATCTTAAGTAGGACGACCTTTGGACTGAATGTGATATTATGGCGATTGAAGACTCTAGCTATAAATTGCTTAAACAGTTATAAAATACAGTGACAAGAATGACCATAGACAGCCCCCTCCCCAAACTTTTGAATGGTCTCATGCTTAATTTGTTGCGATTAATTTTGTATAATTTCGGTAAATAAATACATTTTTCAAAGTGCTGATGTTGCAATATTTTTTATCTAATGAAGGAGTATGATTGAAGAAAATTGGAAGGTTTTACTTATAGACACTGGCGATAGGAACTGACCAAACAAATGGAGCAAAATCGAAATTGCTCCATAAAAATATTGGATCTTTTAGAATTCTCGCATAATTTTTCGTGGCCACACGAGAAAGATCTTTGCTCTTTGCCTGTAAAATAATAAGTCCAACACTTATGCAGATCTGCTACCCATCGGAAACTCTACTGAAATTAAACAATGGCTTTCAATTCAAAAGTTGACCGGCTTGTTTTTGGTTCAAAACAATCCGGAAAACAGTAGGCGATCTATTATTTAAAAAGGATTGAGGGGAGGGGGTTACTAACTAAATTCTGTATTCTTTATTTAAAAACGATTCTCTCCAATAAAATTCTTTATTTAAAAACGATTCTCTCCGATGAAATGATTGTATATAGACATATTTATTTTAGTCATATTTATGTTAGACATATTTTTAACCATTTGGGAAGTTTTAAGTATGACTTCCCCTGGAGTAAATGTGATATTATGGTGATTGACGATTCTAGTTAAAAGTAGGATAGACATTTTCAAGTCATAATGACCAAGGATGACCTACGATGCCCATACTTTTGAATGACCTTGTGCCTAACTTGTTGATATATTTTTTAAAACATATTTTCTGCAAATAAATATTGCAAACTGTCTACACTTTATCTTTTCTGTCCTCACTCAGTGAAGGAGAAATCTTTCTAAACTGAGGCAATTTTAATTTTTGCCCTAATTTTGATTGGTCCTTTGGCATTCAATTTAATAAAATTAATTTCCAAGATGTTAATTTAAATTCGACTCTCCTTCGTTAGAACAGTAGCTGTATTTCATTCTGAACAGTTGGTTAGTGTCGGAATGAATCATATCTATTGAAATACATAAATAAATGCACACA
The DNA here is from genome assembly GCF_053919585.1 of Euprymna scolopes. Taxonomy (NCBI): domain Eukaryota; kingdom Metazoa; phylum Mollusca; class Cephalopoda; order Sepiida; family Sepiolidae; genus Euprymna; species Euprymna scolopes. The sequence goes on along the minus strand of NC_136505.1, from coordinate 39,399,068 downwards.
AATTTTTAGATGAATAGAGTGCTATCCTTCTTGTGGCGTTCAAAAATAGCAGCATCCCACTTAAAACTCGACCTTGTGTCACATCCAACCCTCGTAAAGCAAATAATTAAGAATAAAAATGATTTTACTGTGTATGTCTTTTCTTTTTAATGTTCTTATCTCTTTGTTTGTGCTAGGAGTGAGGCATCCTTATTCTACTCGGTGCCCCATCCTTATAAACATGTCAGATATTTATCCGCTATTTGGTCTTTTTTGAAAGATTCTTACCGTTCCTTTAATTGTAATTGTTTCTATCTCTTGTGCATTTCGCCAGGTAGTTGCTGGAATTCTTTGGTTCATATTCAAATTGGAACTTATGGCGGCAATTAAAAGTAAAGAAAATACAAAAAAGTCTCCGTCTAAAAACACTTACTCCCTTTCGTTTTGTCCGTGCCTAATTAAAGTAAAGAAAATACAGACAAATATGTATGATATACGTACTCATTACAGAACGAAGATGTCATATTCCAAAAATTACGTAAATCGATCAAGTAGTTTTATTTAAAACTGAGAAAAATAAAAATTATTGATTTTTAAGCGATTTCAGTTGTCCACCCCCCTTTTTTTTCTTTCATCGAATTTAATCATGGCCGACGAAAACACTACGATTCGCTTAATGGTAAATTTTGATTTGCTTGAATAAAAAAAAAAAAAAAAAAAAAACAACTTGATCAAATTACGTGATTTTTTAGAATATTTCATCTTCGTTCCGTGACTGGTACGTACACCATACAGACTTTTCTGCATTTTTAAAAATTTTAAATGTCGTCATAAGTGCTAATCTGAATAAGCACCAATTCTTTTTATTTGTTTTCACTTTCAAACCGTGTATGAGTACGGTTATTCTATTTATATATGACAATTTAAGCCACGACAAATGGCGTATTTATTCCTGTGATAGTTAGGCACGAAAAATTAAGACAAAGCAAATAGCCCCTGTGTTTTTTTGTTTGTTTGTTTGTTTGTTTGTTTGTTTGTTTGTTTTGTTTTGTTTTATTTTTTCGCTAAAAATGTTTGCAAAAAAGAAGCAATTTCTTTTTAGACTTGGGAGAATATTTTTTTAAAAAATAGTCAAATAAAAAAAAAATGTTCCTTCAAATTAAAAGAACAAATATTTTAAAATCGTAAATTTTTTTATAACCATCATCATATCGTATGAGTCCGAAGATTCTATTGTTGACATCGTTTTCCCCGATATTTTTCAAGCAAGAGTTCTTTCTAGAAAGATATCGGGGATTACGAGAGGAACCACGTTCAGGTTTTCAACATCCTTAGTGAAAGTGTTTTTTTGTTGTTTTGTTTTGTTTTTTTATAGAACAAATTGGATTCGAATTAGAGACACATAGGTCGTCATTCTTTGTCGTTAACCACTGGCACTAGACCACCGTCATTTCTCTTTTTTATAGTAAGAGTATTTTGGCTTGTTATAGTAAATGTTTATCAAAAAGTGACAATAAAAAGTAAATATCAACAAATTATTTAATTCTTCCAAATCTTGGCTCATCAGTCTGGAAAAAAATGTTTATTTTTTTACAAAGATTTTTTTTAGCGGAAACAACAGCATAAATCAAAATCCGTTGCTTCTTTTTCTTTTTTCTTTTTTTTTTTTTTTACATAGGCATCACCAGTCACCACTTATCAAGACCAAGAGGCCACTCGAGGATTAGGGTTAAAGAGTGTACTGTAGAAATTAGACAATATAGTAATTGTTAGTAATGGAAATTCGGTAAATTTGTTAACTTATATGGAACGGCTCATCAAAAACTTGTTTACGTTAGACTTGAAGACAACCATATTGCAATCAGCTGGAAAGCAGGAAAACGGAAGACAATTCCATAGACGTGCAGTTCTAAGAAAGAAACTTTGTTCAAGGAATCTACGTTTAGGTTTAGGCACAGATAAAAAGTGGGGGAAATTGTTGATAGTCTTTTCTGTTAGACGGGTGTTTCTTGTGAAAGTTTGGCGAGTGGGACCATACATTAAAGTTCAGTCGAGCACTTGCCATGAAAATAATAATAAAGCATCGCAGGTTGCTCGACGATAAGAATCGCAGGTTGCTCGAATGACGTGCTTAAATATTACACGAATAGAAAATCAGCAGGAGCAGTTAACGTGCTAACTTGTACATTTGTCGCGCCTGAAAGATTTTTATTTTGTAGTAAGGACCCCGTGGGGAGGGGGGCAAAACAACAGTAGCGGGGGTGCGAGGGGGGGTACGTGATGTAGTAAGGAACCCCGAAAAAAAAATACCAGTCTGTATAAATTAAAATAAGTTACTTCCTTTTCTTAACATCAGAATCCCAGGTTGCTCGAATGACGCGCTTAAATATCACACGAATAGAGAATCCGCAGGAGCAGTTGTCGCGCCTTATCATACATTTGTCGTGCCTTAATTTGTCGTACATAAATCGTAAAACCGTGTGTGTGTGTGTGTGTGTGTGTGTGTGTGTGTGTGTGTGTGTGTGTGTGTGTGTGTGTGTGTGTGTGTGCGCGTGTGTGTGTGTGTACCAAACTAATAAAGAGTATTTCGCTTCTCTTTTTCAGCCAACAAACATTTTAAGCAACAAAAATGTGTGTCGGAGGATTATATGCGTCACGAATTCGCGTTTGACGTACCGTGATGAAAACCAGCTTCAGTCATGCGTGCGTATTATATTATTATTATTATTATTATTATTATTATTATTATTATTATTATTATTATAATAATAATAATAATAGTAATAGTAATAGTAATAATAATAATAATAATAGTAATAGTAATAGTAATAATAATAATAATAATAATAATAATAATAATAATGTTCGTTAACTTCAGTCTTGTGATGCTTTACACCGGTTAATTTTTCACTCAAGAGTGGACTTTTACACCAAAGCTAGTTTCATGTTTAAACTTTTATTTTAATGTAATGCGAAAGTTCAAATTGTTTCCTTTGTAAAAGTTAAATACATTCTTTTACTAGGTAGAAGAGTTACTTGTCTTGCCTTTGGTAACATTTATTCGTTTTGTATTTATTCCCCCACTTATTTTTTTTTTTTTTGCTTTCTTAGATAGTCTAGAAAATCATCCACCAGGCGAGAAGAAATAAACAAAAAAAATAAATTTAAGAATTTAGAGTGGGGGTCATTTTCACATGTAAATTTAATGTAAAATAAACCTCCATATTCGAGCTATGCTAGCGTTTTAGAGCAGTTAAGCAAACAGTGATTTTCTTTAAATATTTTTGTTGATTTTTTTATGGAAAAGTTGTTTTTTTTTTTTTTTTTTTTTTTTTGGAAGTTGAATTGTTTAACCCCTTCCCATGTAAATTAAAATTATTTTCCAAATTGAAAACTACAGTGGCCAGAATGCAAATTGTACTAGATTTAAAGAAAATATTTTAAAAAATTTACCATTCGATTTTTTATTCTACATAAACCTAAACTTTTGTGAGGAAAGGAGGTTGGTTGGTTGGTTGTTTTTGTTTTACGGCCTATCAACCCTTTTCAGGTTATTTAATGCCGAATCCAAAGATTTTGAAGAAATAATTTTTAATAGAATATATTTGCTGTTTTCAAGTCGGGAACCTAACAGGTAGTACCACTCCGGGTCAGAGTGGGCCTGGGAGCAATGGCAATTAAAGGGTCCCCACTCCCCAAAGCCCGCAAGCTGGAGCCTCACCACTGGATATAGTTTAAGGTTATATCCAGGACCAAAGAAAGGGGTAGTTTGTCGTTAAAAAAAGCATATAATCTTTTTTTCTAAAAAATAAATCTTGTCTGAAGTCGTACGCAAGATGGCGGTCGCGGACGGATGTAAAAAAATGGAACAGAAGGCAAATTTTAATGAAACGAAATTAGCAAGTAGACTGCACATCGTCCTTTCTCTGTATAATTACCAAAACAAAACAATGAAATGAAAAACTATGAATTTGTTTTGTTTTTTGTTTTGTTTTGGGTTTTTTTCCAAAATGGTCGAAACAATAAATAAACAAAAACAAATGTTACCAAAGGCAAGCTAAGTTGTTAAGCTTTTGTGTTTAATTTTTATTTACATTTTTTACTACTTTTAGGCTTAACTAAAAGAAAGACATTAAAATTGCTTTCTTTGCTATTCTGGAAAATTACATTATTTTTTAAATATTTCATTTCATTGTTTTGTTTTAGTAGTTATGCAGAGAAAAGAACCATGAAATTCAATTTTTACAGTATCTTTTGTTTATGAAATTGTTATGTGAAACTACAGTTTATTATTATTTGAAACAAAAAAAAACGTTTCTTAGTTTTTGGGGTTTTTTTTTCATTTCATTATTAACATATTCATAATAAATACAGTTATTAAAAATTAAAACACGCTTATTATTAGTTGTTGTTATCAGCAGTCGAGTTGTTGTTGGGGTTTTTCTTGCTAGAATATACACTCGACTCGCTTATTTCGTTTCGTTAAAATTTGCGTTCCGTTCCATTTTTCATTTCTGTTCGCGGCCATCATCTTGCGTCCGACATTAGTCAAGATTACCTATTTATTGTATTTTTCTATAATATTTTATTAAATAAGGAAATACTTTGAAACGTAATTACTATTTTAATTATTATACATAGAAATTCGAAAAAGTGGCGAAAAATAAAATATACAACAAATAAATGTTACCGTTGGCTATAAAAGTTACTTTGCAACCTACCCGAATCATTTATTGGTATTTTAAAGTAGTTTTAAACGCTCTTTATTTCATCCCAACTATTAACTTTTTATGAGTGGTAAGAATTCAAGATGGCGAAAAATTACCTCTTCTTTTTCTTAGTGAGGAAGGAGCGAGGGGCCTCGTTTTCCGATTTGTTTTCGCGCACATTGTTGAAGACTGAATCGCGCAAAAATAAAAAATAAAATACTCATAAGTTTCTTTTTTTTTACATCTCTCTCTCTCTCTCTCTCTCTCTCTCTCTCTCTCTCTCTCTCTCTCTCTCTCTCTCTCTCTCTCTCTCTCTCTCTTGTATATTTTTAGGGATAGATATCTCAGAAAACTGATTTTTTGGAATGTCGATATCTAACCTTTTGTTGTACGAGTACGGAACAATACAAGAAGGTGCTTTTGCAGAGAAATTATAGTACTCAAAAAACTTCAACCAGAACTAGCACCCATACTTACAAAACTGTTCAAACGTTGTCTTAAGGAGAATTGCTTCCCATCACCCTGGAAAATCTCATCAGTATGCCCTGCATTTAAGAATTCAGGTGATCGTTCATCCCCCTCTCAGTACAGGCCAATAAGTCTCCTGTGCGTCATGAGTAAGTTGCTGGAATCTGTGTTAAATAGAGAAGTAATCAACCATCTCAGAAAAAATAACCTTCTTAGTGACACACAATATGGTTTCCGTTCTGCTAGATCTACAGCAGATGTGCTTACAGTTATATCTCATAGGATTAGCGAATCTCTCGACAGAGGCAACCTTTCTAGGGCAATTGCTCTTGACATATCAAAGGCCATTGATAGGGTATGGCATAAAGGTTTACTTCACAAGATCTCCAGCTATGGTATAGCTGGAAATGTTTTCTCAATTATTAAATCATTTCTCTCTGATAGGTTCATAAAAGTAGTAGTTGATGGGCAAAAATCAGAAGCTCACAGTATAAATGCTGGAGTCCCTCAGGGGTCTATCCTGGGCCCAACTCTTTTCCTGACCTACATTAATGATCTTCCAAATCACATCCTTACATCATTCGTAGACATTTTTGCTGACGACACTACCATCTATGGTAGCACATCTAAGACAGTAAACGACCAAGTTCTCTCCGATTCTCTCTCCTCTGATCTTGATCACGTTGTACAATGGGGAAAGGAGTGGCTGGTTACTTTTAATGCATCTAAAACCAAGCTTCTATCTTTACATCATCAACGTTCTGATCCCCATCTGGCATCAATTAAAATGAATGACTCTCGTCTTGGGGAGGCCTCAAGTTTTGACAGGCTTCTGGGCTTGACCTTTACTCCTGATCTTAAATGGAATACTTACATCAAATATGTTGCCAAGGCCGCTGGAAAAATGGTCGGATCCTTCTATCGATCCAGTAGATATCTCACTGCTGATACAATTCTCTATCTATATAAGAGCCAGATACGTCCAAGGATGGAATACTGTTGCCACATATGGGCAGGAGCTGCTAGAAAAGACTTGTCCTGCCTTGATAGGGTTCAAAATAGACTTCGTGGCCTGGTGGGAGATGTCCTTTTCTCTTCGCTGCAACCTCTATCTCACAGAAGAGATGTTGCGAGTTTGTCTCTGCTTTATCGTTATTTTCATGGAAAGTGTTCGACTGAGCTTCAATCTATGGTCCCCCCTCGCCAAACTTTCACAAGAAACACTAGACTAGCTGAAAACATTATCAATAATTTTCCCCACTCTTTATCTGTGCCTAAACCTAAACGTAGATTCCATGATCAAAGCTTCTTTCTTAGAACTGCACGCCTGTGGAATTGTCTTCTGTTTTCCTGCGTTCCAGCTGTCTATAATATGGTTGTCTTCAAGTCCAACGTGAACAAGTTTCTGATGAGCCGTTCCACTTAAGTTAACAAATTTACCGAACTTCCATTACTATCGATTACTATATTGTCCTTTTGACTACTCTACACTCTGTAACCCTTATCCTTGAGTGGCCTATCGGCCTTGATAAGTGGTGCCGCCTATGTAAAAAAAAAAAAAAAAAAAAGAAATACCGTGCATTTTTTTTTAAATAGTATATTTTACTTTTTCAGAATATTTGCGTGAGTTATCAAGTACCGTAAAAAAGAGAATGAAGGAGATGCGGCATTCCTTAAAAAGCGAAAAACAAAAGAGCAGAAAGCAAAAAAGAATAAAGGCGCGCTGTTGAAATTCATCGAAAAGACTTTTACGGCCAAAATGGCGGAAATGGAAAGCGAAAATCATGCTGAGACCGAAGAAAAAGTTGATATTGCTAATGATGATACTTTTACTCCGGAAGTCGATATTGACAGCGTTGATGCATCAAAAACTATCGTTGATGATGATGCGCGTGAAGTTCAAGAATTGGAAAGGCAATCACTAGTTGGCGCGAAAACATACACTGCAACCGATTTTACAGATGTTGGTCTATAGCCTGTAGCGATTAACCATGAAATTCCCGCTATGCTTGTCCGGAAGGGATCTGCGGCTGTGCAGCACCTCGATCATGAATTAAAGGAAGTAGCGCGATCAGGAACGAAAACAAAAGGCGACATTAGAAAGCTAACAAAATAAGTTGTTTAATTGAGTTTTGCAGAACGGCGAGAAAAGTAAAAAAAAAAAAAAAAAAAAAGCCTTGTTTTGCTTTAACTGCAGATTGCTAAAAATAAATTTGTAAATTTATTGGTCAAGTATGACCTTGTGTTCCGTGAACATTTGGTGAAAGTTAACCTGGGGGGGGGGGGTCGCCACTTCGTATTTGTCACCAGAAATTCAAAATGAATTTGTGAGCATTTGGGCAAAGCAGGTGAGAAAGAAAATCATCGATCAGATCAAGGAAAGCAAGTGTTTTGCATAATTTTTGATAACACTCCCTATGTAGCTCACAAGAACCAGATGAGTGAGGTGTTGCGCTACGTAAAAATTGACGAAAATGAAGTGAAGGTGGAGGGGTCGTTTCTCCACTTCATCCAGACAAAGGGTAAAAGCGTGGGGGAAATTTTTGAACTGATTTCGAGAGAACTGAAGAATGATAGGATTGACTGTATTGGCCAGACATTTGACAATGCCGTTGTTATGGCAGGCCACCGATCGGGTGTGCGCCAGTTCTCTTACAAAAAATAAGTTTATAGTATTATTTGCAATTTATAAATAAATTTATTTTTAAATTTTTTTAAACTATTTTTAAAGGGTTTTAAACATTATTATTTATAAATAAATTTATTTTAAAATTCTTAAAACTATTTTTAAAGGGTTTGAAACATTATTATTTATAAATAAATTTATTTTTAAAAATTTTAAACTATTTTTAAAAGGTTTGAAACCTTATTAACAATAACAAAAAGTAAATAAAAATGATTTTATCATTTTATAACATTTTCAGGTTTTCAAATGTTCTCATTAAAATTTATTTTAAAAATATTTTCTAAAATGTGTGACTCTTCATTTCTTAAATTTAAATCGAGCGATTACACACGCGGATTTCAAACAGCACCGATACAAGACGTTTTTTTTTTCTCTTTGGGAGGCTCGACCTCTTAATAACAACATTATGAAGAAACAGAAAACTACATAGGACTATTCCCTCCTTGATAAAGCTATGTTTTTGTCGAAAAGTCGGACTTTACCAACAACAAAAAGGTAAATAAAAATGATTTTATCATTTCATAGCATTTTCAGGTTTTCATTTAAATTTATTATATTTGTGTAGCTAATTAATTTAATTTAACAATTTTTTATAATTTGAATTATACGTTTTTGTTTTGAAAAATATTTGGTTTCCCTTGTGTGCGTATTTAGTCTTTATTTACTTGTTTACGTAGCAAGTTAATTTAACAATTTTATATAATTTGAATTATACTTTTTTACTGTAATAAGATGAACGTCTAGGACTAATAGCAGCAGTCTAAAATTAGATCCTTGATTGTAGTTCCATAAAAATAAATATTTTGAGGGCTTTTTTTTAGAATTTTGAAAGTTAACAGAAAGTGCCAGCGGGGAGGGGGGATCTTATTATCGCCCCGGGAGACCAAAACAGTTGTTACGCCACTGCCCTGAATTTGATTCCAAACTTCTAGCACAAACTCCACTGCAGATTTGCACATAGTTTGTCATAGCGCCGTTTGAACTCTTTTTGAGCAAGTGTAGAACATGCGCTAACAATGTTTCAAAAGTCACTCCATACAGCCCGTACTTTTCAGAACAGTCACGTGAATGTTTCTATTAATTGCATTCGTATTTTGTGTCTGCTCCTGAGCAGCATATAAGATTTTCTGTCTCTCTTCAAATCACCATTAGGCAGAAAATTCCACGTGGCCTGACATTTTAGCGTCTTAGTATCTCGCTCAAACTGACCATGAAGTTTCATTTATTATTATTATTATTATTATTATTATTATTATTATTATTATTATTGTTATTTAATCAGGTTAAAAGTATCCAAGAGTGACAACTAATGAATTAAACGAAGTTATCAAGAGTGTCCAATAAAAGAGCAAGATATATTTTTATTAATGTAAACAAATTTACATGGTCGCGACACTGAACATGTTAATGTTTCTGAAATTTTGGTCGGTTAAAACCAGAAGTCCTCGTCAGGCGAGTTAATATATGGTTGCTTTCCACAGAAGAAATCAGTCGTCAAAAAAAAAAAAAAAAAAAAACTTACTTGGATTCCAAACTTCTGGCACAAACTTCAATGCTTCAAATGCTTTATATCTGTAAGTATTTTTTTCATTTTGTAAAGGAAAACTGTTGAAGTAGTAGTAGTAGTAGTAGTAGTAGTAGTAGTAGTAGTAGTAGTAGTTTACTTACATAAAAAGAAACATACATTAGAATTATTTAGTTGATAATTTTACAAACTGCGACTAAATTGAAAAAAGATGTCATTTTTATAATCACTCAAATTCCGTGCAAAAACATCGGCCTTCATCAGCGAGAAACCAAAGTAAATCACCTGGCGAACAAAAGGCGAAACACCAAGTGAGTTACAATCCCAGCGAAATGGAACGGAGATACTGGAAATATGTAGGGGTATGCTGTCACTCACACGCCAGGGAACCCCGCCTTTTGTGATTCGACAGCGAGAAATCACTGGTAACGGCTGGTGCGATAACAGCAAGTGCATTATAATAAAAGGTGTATATGCATTTTCTGGTCTAGGCATGCAGACCTATTCTCATATGAGGTGAATATACAATGGTTTACACGCCGATGCACACGTGCGTGCAAGCGATTACGACTATTCTGGCCATTTGAAGCGGATAGGTGGCAATTGATAGATAACTTTATATTTTGTTGATGGCTTAGTTGGCATTGTAGTCTTTTTTATTTTGCTTTGTTATTGTCTTTCTCTGGACTGTGCTTGCTAAAGCGAAACATTAAAAAAAAACTGTACATGCTGACACGGTTAAATATCCGGATCTAGAAAATCTGTTCGAAGTAGCAGCGGCAGTGAATGTTGATCCAATGCATCGACTCTCCATTGAATAATGTTGTAATGTTTGTGGCATATTGGAAAAGGTATATATTTATTTATAAATATTTATATAAAAAAAATAAATAAATATAAAATGTTACACAAGACCGAAAAGGGGAGGGGGGCTGGAGTTTAATGTTGACCTATCTAACAAATTATTAACCTAACTAAACTATTTCACCAAAAACACCAGACTGACTCCATGAATATCCTAATTAAAACCCGAAATAACAAAATATATTCATAATGTGAGGAGTTGATGAATGAAAAAAAAAATTATGTACAAAAAACGAATGAGATATTTACAATGACAGTCATTCACATTAGTAAATGTGCGGCAGATAAGCAGTCGAAAAAGGATGTAGGTTCCCACGAAAACTAACTTTATTTAAACACCTCGATAGTCGCTTACATTTCTAACAAAGCAGCAGAACCGTCACCTAATTCGGATTGGGTATCCGATTTGGCTGCTTCTATTTATGACTGTCTGTGATGAGAAGGAACAAATCAGATGCCAGAAAAGGTTTTATTAATGTTATGGCACCGTTACCTACCCATTAATGGACTTTTCCAAATACTATATTAACCGAGAGCCAAGTTCTCTCGGGGGATGGGATTCTCTACAGCCTTATTTATTCCACGCATTGCTATAGATTTCTTTATTTACCAGCAATGCTTCAAGCAAACTATTTTTCCTTATATATATATATATACAGACATGAGAGAAAAGAATAGACACTGAGATAAAGTAAGCCTCGCTTACGTGATCACTCTTTTCTGTAACTTTATTCGTTTGCAATATATCTTTAAAACCTATACCGCGTTCTGAGTTGTTCTTTCGATGTTTCAATTTTGTGTCCATAACAATAAAATAGCCTGAAGCTTGTTGAATTCTCCAATGATATCTTTCCGTGTCAAAACAAGAACATCACTACGTTTCTGATGATGATGATGATGATGATGATGATGATGATGATGATGATGATGACTGGATTAATTCTTTGTCTGGAAAAGCTACTCCAACTGTCCCCCTTTCATGTAAGCATAAAAATAGAGAGATTTAGTTAAAATGAAAATGAAATAGAAGAGACGAAATTCGAACCTCGTAATTTAGGTTTAGAAATAGATTACGAGAGAGAATTAGCAAATGGAATGTGAAAACAAACCATTGTTTAGCTTAGAGATAAAATAGTTTTAAGAAAATGAATGCAACTATAGGATAATTTAATAAACATGTTTTTAACATATTGGAAATATAGGTTACTGGGAATATCGGTTAAAATTCCTTTTGTAAACAAAGGAAAAAGTTTTGGACACGCATTTCCAGAACACGTGAAAGAAGACACATATTTTAACATGTGTATGACGACATGGAAAATGAGAAGTTCTCGATATAGTACGAAACTTTAGAGTCTGAGGGAAAGTCTGAGAGAGAGCCTGAGGACGAGAGACGACAGTCTGGAGTCCAGACATGGACAGTCGAACGTCTGGAAGCGAGACGGTCACCTTTGAAACATAGAATGTAAAATTTTGAATTCTTGACTAAGAAAACCGCGACCGGTCGGAGAAGAAATAAACCCATCATGTGTTTTTATAAACGTCATATTTGTGTTGTAATTCTACCAAAAGGTAAAGTGAAAATTGTCATTATATCTCTTATATATCATGTGTTTTAAAATGTCTTTACATATACAATGTCTCAACACTCAAAGAGCTTCTACACTTCTAAGTATGAACATTTTAGATATATGAATCTCTTCATAACACGAACACAGAACGCAACATCTCTCTCTCTCTCTCTCTCTCTCTCTCTCTCTCTCTCTCTCTCTCTCTCTCTCTCTCTCTCTCTCTCTCTCTCTCTAAGACTCACTTTTAATAAGTCCTAACGACGAACAATAACAAACAACAATAACAACAACAAGAACAATAAAAACGAACGATAACAACAATAATAATAATCATAATAATAATAACAAAATATAACATTATGATGTCATTCTTTTTTGATTTAAATTAAAGTTTTCTATTTCAAGAATGACTTTACACTCAATCTCCAATCAGCAGTTTCTTTCAGTGAATCGATAAAGCAAGGATATTCACTTGCAAATCTCGCGCGTGTTATAAAAACCTAAACACAACATTTTTCCATCTTTTTCTCTTCCAGAGAAAAAAAAAAAAAGTACGCACGACGGAATTACTTACTTTAAAGGAACTAGATAATGAATGATATATAGATATTAGATATGCCACCTTTTATATATATATATATATATATATATATATATATATATATATATATATATATATATATGATGAAAATAATGGAAATAGTATTCCGACAAAATAGAGAAAATAAAAAAGGAACAAACCGTATTATGTGTTCACCAACGTTTCGTCTTTATTTCGAGACTTCCTCTGGGTGAATGAGATTAAGAAACCAAAAAATATACCAGTACAAAATATTTGAAAAAGTTTCACGTGCACAGTGTGACGCAGTTCTATTTAAGAGAAACGGAAAAATTGATGTTGGAAATTCAAAAAGGAAGGGGGGCTTTCCTTCTCTTTAACAGCGCCAGCCCCCCTTCCTTTTTGAATTTCCAACATCAATTTTTCCGTTTCTCTTAAATAGAACTGCGTCACACTGTGCACGTGAAACTTTTTCAAATATTTTGTACTGGTATATTTTTTGGTTTCTTAATCTCATTCACCCAGAGGAAGTCTCGAAATAAAGACGAAACGTTGGTGAACACATAATACGGTTTGTTCCTTTTTTATTTTCTATATATATATATATATATATATATATATATATATATATATATATATATATATATATATATATATATATATATGAGAGAGAGAGAGAGACATCCGCTGTTTGAGGAGAGCTACGAATCTTGTGGCGATATAGATCGGCATAGGAGGAAGGAGTCGGCGTTAGAAACTGGAGGAAGACTTGGACAGCTGAGTTAGTCTTAGCTGTGATCCTGAATTTCAGAGATGAGAGGTTTAGCTCAGTTGTAGAGAAAGAATTCCAAAGGAAATCGGTCCGAGCAATGAAATTATTGAAGTAGAAAACCTTCCGCATCTAAGAACCTCTACTATGAAGTGGTGGAACTTTGCCGGTAGTCGGCTGATTCTGGAGGTAATTTCGTTGAGGGAATACACGTACAACTTGCGAAAAAAATATTTTTGGCTTTGCTAGGAGTTTAACTGGGAACCTCAAAATCAATGTGCAATTAATTCGACATGTTAATGGTGCTGGCGAAACCGTTTAGAGTGCTTAATGTTTCTTCCGCTGGCTTCTTGAATTAAGCATTATCAAGAGTAATGTGGTTGGTAATTGTACATGCTTTATTTTACTATAAACTACTCAAACACCCTTTCAGATAGTAGCAATATTCTCTCGAAATAAAGGGCTCAACAGTGTGTCAATGGCCACAAAAGATCTGATAGAATTTGAATTTAGCATGGCCGATTCAATAAGCCGTGACGGTATCAACTATGCAGCCTTTACTGTGGTAGTAGTAGTAGTAGTAGGAGGAGGAGGAGGAGGAGGAGTAGTAGGATGAGGAGGAGGAGGAATGAGATGTGGGGGAGTAATAGTATTGAGTAATGTGTGAATGAAAACAATGTAATATAATATGTGAGTTGATGAAGAGATAAAAAGAGAAAGATGAATATGAAGATATGCGTGTTTCAATTGTTTTATTAATGAAACGCTGTTGAGTCGTGTACGTGCTTGAATAAGTATAGCTTTACGTGTATACTATCTAACGGACGGTTTCCCAACCAGGGGCCCACGGAACCTTGGAGTTTTTTAGGAGATTGCCAAGAGTTCCTTCAAGAGATACTGATAAATAGATAGAGATTATTATGCCTTTGCACATATGTGGGGTTATTTTTCGGACCTAATTTTCTTATACATGAACAGCATTGTTATCAAACTGTAAAAAGAAATATCCAGTTATTATGGGTGTGAACTAGTTGTTAGTTAAATATGTTGATTTTTTTTCGAAATTCTCAATAAATTTTAAAAAGGCAATTTTATAGATAAATCAATTATAAAAAAAAATTATGAATTGCATTATGAAGCAGAAAAAAATAAAAAAGTTTCTGAAAAAAATCACATGTATGGGTTCCTCTAGATATCATTAATATTGGAAGGGTTCTACGAAGGTAAAAAATAGATTGTGAAACGCTGACCTAGCGAGATTATCTCTTGCCATTCGTATGTCATTCCGTATTCTAAACACACAAATCTAACTTCTAAACACCCGAATATAACTTCTAAACATTCAAATATGACTTCCAAACACTCAAGTATAACTTATACACACTCAAATACAATTTCTAAGCACTCGAATATAACTTCTAAACACTCAAATATAATTTCTACATACTCAAATATAACTTCTAAGCACTCAAATATAACTTCTACGCACTCAAATATAACTTTAAACACTCAAACATTGCTTCTACATACTCAAATATAACTTCTACACACCCAAATACAACTTCTACACACACAAATATGACTTATACACACTCAATTATAAATTCTATACACTCAAATGTAACTTCTACCCACTCAAATATAACTTCTACACACTCAAATATAACTTCTATACACTCAAAGACAACTTCTACACATTCAAATGTAACTTCTACACACTCAAATATAACTTCTAAACACTCAAATGTAACTTCTACACACTCAAATATAGCTTCTAAACACTCAAATGTAACTTCTACACACTCAAATATAACTTCTAAACACTCAAATGTAACTTCTACACACTCAAATATAACTTCTAAACACTCAAATATAACTTCTACACACTCAAATATAACTTCTAAACACTCAAATGTAACTTCTACACACTCAAATATAACTTCTAAACACTCAAATATAACTTCTACACACTCAAATATAACTTCTACACACTCAAATATAACTTCTAAACACTGAAGTATAACTTCTACACACTCACATAAACATACACATACAAATTCAAGTTATCTGAATTTTTTAAATGAGAATTGGTTGTAGTCCCAAGAATTCAAATAATACTAATAAAGCAGAGATTATTATGCTTTTGCACATATGCGAAAATGTATTTTTACGGCTTTTCTTTTCTAACCTTATTCTCTTATATGTGTACGAAATTATGAATAAAGTGGAAAAACATATCCAGCTATTATGTGTTTGACTTTGTTGTCAGTTAAATATGTTTATTTTTTATTTGTTTGTTTATTTTCCAAATTGCCAATAATGTTTTACGTAAACCGATTATAAGAAGACTATATGGCCGCCCGGCGTTCCCCGGTCGTTACAATACGCTTAAACATGATATTTTAATTTATGCAGATTACGTATGTATTATTATAGAATCAATCCTTTATTGAATATTATATATTACGGTGAATAATTTGGTCGGTGGACTAATTCGAAAAAAAAAAATAATAATAAGTAAATAATAATGATAATGTCGTTCATCAAATTCCGTCTGTGTTTGTTTACAATATCACGTAAACTGATATTTGGGCTTGACGATGAATACCCTGGAAAAATCACTTAATGTTTACTTTTTAATTATACAAACGAAGAAATGATTTGCGGCAATTCTAAATGGTGCCTCTTCTTTTATCGTAAATTGAACTCATTAATAAGAAAAAATTAAATAAAATGGTGACGTACAACTGGGCTTGAACAGGGGATCATTCAATCTGTAGTCGAAGGCTTTACCACTCAGCTATATCTCCAGATGACAATAAATCTGTTTTGTTTTATTTAAAGAAATAATGATTTACTGAGATTTTATTATTTCCCTTGGACTGTGTAACGTAAAATATTCCCCTGTAAAAATTCTTTTTATCTATAAGAAAGAAAGACTATTTTTAAGATCGGATTCTTTCGATTTTCGAAAATGATTTGCTGAGATTTTATTATTTCCCTTAACCGGTGTAACGTAAAATATTCTCCTGTAAAAATTATTCTTTTTATCTATAAGAGAGAAAAGCTATTATAAGATAGGATTTTTTTTTTTTTCGATTTTCGATACTTATCGGATGACTTTCTGTACAAAATATATCTGAGAACACTGCCAGACATATAAATTAACTTTGTGTGAAATTTGCAAGAAAAATAGGCTCAGCCGTTTAGGAACCTATGAGGAAACGCACACACAAAATGACTTTTATATATTAGTAAAGATGAATATTGATTGCATTGTGAAACAGAAATAAATAAATAAGACTGTAAAATATATTTTATGAAGGGGTTCCTCGGGACATCATTAATATTGGAAGAGTTCAACGAAGGTAAAAAAAGGTTGTGAAATCTGATGTAGCTAGATTATCTCTTGCCATTCTGACTTCTACACACACACAAATATGCCTTTTACACACTCAAAAAAACATACACATACACATTCAAGTTATGCATGGATAAAGTAGACGCTTGTTCGAGCGTATGATTACACACAATAAATCGTTTCCAATAACGGTTAAATAATCGCAAAACGGTTGATATACCGTTAACTGAAAAAAAAACAGTTAACCGAAAAAAAAAACGGTTGATATACCATTAACTGAAAAAAAAAAAAAACAGTTAACCGAAAAAAAAAACGGTTGATATACCGTTAACCGAAAAAAAAAACGGTTGATATACCGTTAACCGAAAAAAAAAAAACGGTTGATATACCGTTAACCGAAAAAAAAAAAAGGTTGATATACCGTTAACCGAAAAAAAAAAAACCTGAAACGAAAGGTCTTACACTTGAATCGGATTGGATTATAATTTTGTTCCCTTCTGAGATGTCATCCTCTTAGACATTACCCCATTTGTGACATCTAAAATCATTGGACAAAATATTCTAGTCAAAAATATAATAAATTTATAAATTAAAATATTGCCGCATTAATTTTTAAAATTCAATTTAACATTATATAATCAATTCTTAATGCTGTAATATTTGAAGTTATAAATTTATTATATTTTTTACTGGAATATCTTGTCCTTTTCTTTTCCAGTTTTAACAACTAATCCTTTACTTTTCATATTAAGCTTAACCAAATTACTTTTCATGCTCGTATTTTCTATTGTGATAAAATATCGGTAGTTCGAATTAAATTGTCTCCCTTTATTAATTAAATATGACGGATCAAGATACACCGTTCTCGCTCCCTATTTATTATTTTATTTTATTAATTATTTATTTTATTTCATTTTATTGTTGTTAAAATAACTACTTGATCAATTTATGTGATTTTTAGAATATGATATTTTCCTTCCGTGACAGATACAAACATACATCATAAAGGTTTCTCTGTTTTTAATTGCTTTTTTTTCTTTTTTTTTTTTTTTTTTTGTAAATATTTACGTAAATAGTAATTGTCTGTTGTGAAACGTTGTGACAATAACAACCAAGATGAGGAAGTCAGTCCGACAATCTCAATCAATTTACGTAAATGTCCAAGATCAGCGCCCGGAAAAATCAAGCTATCTTAAGTAGATACGATTGATTATAGACCGGAAATGAGTCAAGACACGAAAAATGAAACCATATATTAATTTTTAAAATTACTTTAGTTTTAACACTTCTTGTGTTATCATGAAACAAAAAATGACTTTTAAACAAACAAAAACAAAAACAAAAAACAAAAAACTTCTCGTATTATCAAATAAAAAAAACCAATATTTTATTCAGATAAATTAATTAAGCTTTAACAATTGTTTTACGACGAAATAAAAAAGAAATATTTAATTATATAAATTATATATTATAAAGTTTTATCTAATTACTAGACTACCCGTGGCCCGTTGGGTCAGTATATGTTATAGTTAGCTATGGAAGAGTGAGTATACAGACTTAATGTATAAAACTGCGAGTGAGTATACAGAATTAATGTATAAACGCGCAAAAAATGAATGCACGCACGCGCAGAACCAAACGTGGCGACCAGTGAAAACAATACGGAATACATTGGATAATAAAAGTCTGAACATCATCGCCCTTAGATTAAATGTAAAATCCTTAATATGAGAGGGGTAAAATCCGTTGAAAAATTGAAGCAACAAAAAAAAAAAACGGAAAAAAAAATACAAGGAAGGAGTACAGGCAACCTCAGTTTGTGTGTGTGTGTGTGTGTGTGTGTGTGTGTGTGTGTGTGTGTGTGTGTGTGTGTGTGTGTGTGCACGCGTGTGCACGTGTGTGTGTGTGTGTGCGTGTGTGTGCGCACGCGTGTGTGCGTGCGTGTTAACAGCCTTAAAAACATCAGGAAATGATGACTACCTGATTAAGAAATATTTAATGGTGAGACTTTTTCAAAGCAAATCCCTAAAAGTTCCCCCACACGCACGTTTTAAAGGGTTTCTACATATTTTGAAAATGTTTTAAACTGATGACCCCCCACCTCCATCACACTTCCCCTTTCTTTCCCCACCTCGCCACCAAACTTGAAAAAAATGCTAACGATTACATGTGTCGTTACGTTGACAAGAAGTGGGGTTTAATTTTATGTAAAGTTTATGTAGGAAAGTTATCCCACGCGCTAAAATGTTAAATTTTAATTTTTTTTTTTTTAAATATTCGCCCTTTTACATTATCTTTAAAGACCGCTGAAAAGTATTAGCGAAAAAAAGTAGATTTTGATTTCTTTTTAGGAGGCAAACTACATTGGATTAGGTCGTAAAAACCCCAAATATTTTTTTTAATATGTACATTGATTAAGTAGTTTCTTTTTATATTAGAAAAGCGTATATGCTTTTTTTTTTTTTTTAACAATTCCAACTTGCAATGAAAAATACAAATAAAACAATTGTAAATAAATAATTTTGGACACGGAAAACGTAGTTTTTTTTTTTAATCAAGTCTAGTTTTAATCACGCACAACTTGGGGAAAGAAAATATTTTAAAATATGTAGGTGCACCTGGACAAGTGGCACTCCCTTACAATTTTTTCCCTTTTCTGCGGATTATTGGACACTAAACTACCAGATTATAAAAAATTTTTAAAAAAATTAATATTTAAAGATTTAGGGGGGGGGTCAGTTTCACATAAAATGTTCTAGTAAATCTATCCTCCATTTTCAGAACCGATTAAGACGTTGACTCCTTCAGCCCTCTTCCCCCGCCATTATTATTTTGTTTTCTTTTTTGTGACTTTTTACCTTGAGAAAAGTTCGATCTGTCACCCCGTCATTACTTTTTTTAAAGGTGGTTTTGCATTTAACGATTCGCGCTATATTTTGAGTGGTATTTTAAAGTTAAATTCAAGTTTTACTGTAACTTTTTTTAGTAAATTATTAGGTGAAAGTACAGAATAGTTATAAAAATATCCTACCTTCCTCATGTTAAATAATAGGTTTCTAGATAATAACGTTATTATTTCATCGCGAATGGTTAAATGCACACACACACACACACACACACACACACATATATATATATATATATATATATATATATATATATATAAAGGCTTTTTCATTTAATCTAAGAACAATGATGTTAAGACCTTTATTATCAAATGTATTCCGTATTGTTTTCACTGGTCGCCATATTTGTTTTCGTACACGCGTGCACTCAATTTCTGTGCGCGCGTGAAATTGTGTATTGTTTTTACTGGTTGAGGCGTTTGTTTTCGCGTGTGCCTGCATTCAATGTTTGCACTTTTGTACATTAATTCTGTAAACTCATTATATCATAGCTAACTATAACATATACTGACCCAGCAGGTCACGGGTAGTTTAGTATTATTATATAGTCGTAATTTCAAAAGTAAAAAAAGTATTTGGTTGCCATCAGTTAAAATTGAAACCGAAAGCAAAACTGTAGCATACAAAGGTGAAGACGTTACCACCGTACCAATGTGGCACGCATAAGAACTGATTAAAAATTAAAAAATAGTCTATACTGAATGTACAAAATGTATAACGATGTTTTCAATTTTGACCCGTTTTTGACCTCTTAAAAACTATTTTGACCGGCTAAAGACCCATAAAAAAAAAACGTTTTTGAACTCTTAAAAACTATTTTGACCGGCTAAAGACCCATAAAAAAAAAACGTTTTTGAACTCTTAAAAACTATTTTGACCGGCTAAAGACCCATAAAAAAACGTTTTTGACACCTTAAAAACTATTTTGACCGGCTAAAGACCCATAAAAAAAACGGCCCATAAAAAACTTTAATCATTTGAGGCCCTGGCGCTGCTCTGCGGCTTTTAGTTTCGAAAGATCTAAAGTTTGAAAATATGGAAACATGCAGATAGACATTTGCTGGCTACATTCATTTCCAACAATGTCAGTCCTAACTCCACTACAAATCAGATCACTGATTTAAAAATATCTATATCTAATGGCGATGAAGTTGCTAAATCGCGTGAAGTTGCGTTTTTTGGTAGGTGAAAGGTCTTGAGAGTATAGCAGATGAGGCTGAGTTTCGTAGCCTAATTCGCAGGTTCGGTTTACCAACGTGCGGTTAAGCCTTGTCGTGGAGAAGAATTGGGTCTTTTCTATTCACTAATGTTGGATGTTATTGTCGAAGTTTTCAATGCATTTCACCCATTTGTTGACAGTACTTCGCCGTAATGGTTTCGCCTGCATTCAAACAATTGTAATGAATGAGACCGATCGCAGACCACCAAACAATCAGACCTTCTTTTGGTGCAACTCTGGCTTCGGGAAGTGTCGTGGAGCTTTGTCGACATCTAACCACTGAGTTGAGCGTCGCCGGTTGTCGTAAAGAACCCACTTTTCATCGCAAGTCACAACCTGGTCGAGAAACAGGTCGTTCTTGTTGAGTAAAAGAAAGGAAGATGACACTTCATAACGGCGTTTCTTTTGGGTGTCGTTCAATTCATGAGGCACAGATTTATCAAGTTTTTGTCTTTCCAATCTCTCTCAGGTTGTTGAAGATTGTCGTATACGTTACGTCTAATTCAGAAGCAAGTTCTTGAACAGTCATGTGTGGATTGGCTTCGACCAAGGCTCTTAATTGATCGTCGTCAGCATTCGATGGCCGACCATTACACTCATCATTTTTAAAACTCTCGTCACCCCCACGAAATTTCTTAAACCACCATTGTACTATGTATTCAGTAGTTGTTCCTGGACCAAACACTTCGTTGATATCGCGAGCTGTTTTAGCAGCTTTTCGGCCTAGCGTGAATTGAAATAAGAAAATTGTGTTAATTTGTTTTTCTTGTATTTAATGTTCTGAAAAGAAGACCTAATTGTTTTAAAACGATTGTAATTTAAATGACTTTTTTCTCAACCTAATAAAAAAGAACACGGAAAGAAACTGAAACGTGTACATGCGAGTATTATGCTTTTTCTATACAGTTCACTTCTTGTAAGTACAAAAGTACTCAAGCTGAGATCGAAACTAAAACCTAAAGTGAGTTAAGTACGATAACCATTAGGCCAGCTTTAAACGTTCTTTAAAAGTGTTTGCAAACTTACTTATTTTTAAAATAATGTGAACGATTTTCACATGCACATTCGTGAAACAGTTGATAAACAGATAAAAATCCTATGACCCCCACCCCCACCCCCAGGTACCAATTTTTCAATTTTGACCCATTACTAGCCCCTTTTCCGGATAAAAACCGATTAAAAAGTTTTCCACATGTCTAAATACCCTATATACCAAATTTCAAGTCTTCAAAAAATCAAAAATTTGTTGAGTATATAGGTTAAGAGTAGTCCTTACATACACACATTCTCATTTTTATAGATATATAGATGTGTGTATATAAAATATATAGGGTGACCCGTCTCTTAGTGTTTTGTCCGAATGAAATGAAACTTTGGTCATAACTAGTTTATTATATTCAAAGCATCACATACAAAAAACTAGAGTCTTTGGCCTTTTTTTCTCCGTTCTCCAGCATATGTTCTAGATGGCCTCCATTTAGCTCCGTGCATTTCTTGAGACGCAACACGAAGTTGTCCATGACGTTCTTACAGACCGAATTGGTAATGGCTCTCATCTCCTCCCTGATGGCTCCCTTGATGGTTCTGGGTTCCGTGATGGTTCTGGGTTTCCCTGCGTAGACTCTGTCCTTAAGATAACCCCAACGAAAAAAATCTGGGGGGGGGGCTTAGGTCCGGGCTATTTGGTGCCCACTCAAAATCAGTCTTGAGACTGATCACTTGGCCTCCGAAGTTCTCTTTCAGCCAATCTCGGGACAGGTTTGAAGAATCAGAACTTGCTCATTGCTGGAACCAGAACGTGCTCATGCGCGACAGGTAGATGGTCTGGAGCTCACTCTTGAAGGTTTTGAGGACCTCCACATACCGCTTCTTGGTGACTGTCACTGCTGTGCCAGATTCTTCGGTGAAGATTGGTCCGATGATGCCCCTGGCCGAGATTGCAGCCCACACCGTGCACTTAGGAGAGTGCAGGGGCTTGGTGACTACTTCATTGGGTCTGGAGGACCTCCAGAAGTCTTGGAGTTCTCCTTTCCATCAAGATGGAAGTATGCTTCATCTGAGATCCAAAGGAGGTTAAGGAAACTTGGTGTCTCCTCGATCTTCTCGAGCAGCTTGACTGCCATAGTCCTCCTCTGCTTCTTGTCTGAGGCTGTAAGGATCTGTAGCGTCTGTATTCTGTATGGATAAGCCCTGATATCGTTCACCAGCACTCTCCTGCGAGTCTCACGGGGCATACCAAGGGACTGACTTCGCTTACGCACTGAGCGTTTCGGACTCTGCTGTAGAGACTCTCTCACTCTTTCGACCAGCTCGGCTGTTCGCTTCTTGGAACGTCCCGAGTGGCTTGGACGGTTCTCACTGGCAGCGTTGAGGTTCTTCACGGTCCTATACTTCTCGAAGTGGTCCACACAGTTCTGAATTCTGCTTTTGGATGGAGCCTTTTCACATTCGAACTGACGCATGAAACTGCCCTGAGTTTTCTTAAACGAGCCTGTCTTGTAGTAAAATTTAACACAGTGTATTCTATGTCCCAGCTCCCTCTAGAGTCTTGGTGTACTCACGGTCGTTAATTCTGCCATGTCCTATAAAATAAGGGCAATCGGTGAATAAATAATGGAGATATCACATAAAGTGTACACGGGGTCCGTTTTTTTCTCAAAATCATACAATAATTTTTTTAACGAATGAAACAGCAGTTGATGAGTGAATGCCCTTGAACTGATATCTAAGTTATATCCCTTGAGTTATTCTGACCAATGTAAAACGAACGCGCCTTCCTAACGGAAGTAAAAAAAAAAAAAAGAAAAAAAAACATAAAACATATCAACATAAGTTGAAATCAGATCTTATTTTGTCTGGGTCAAAGCCACCGGGCGTAGTCCAACCGATTAGCCATCCTGATCTTTGATTTTGCGACGAAAAAAATACAAATGGTAAATTTTTGCCCTTTGTATACACAGATTTTTTTTATTATTATTAACAGTTTTGCTACGTATCCTTTCTTTTATTTAGCCGGTGAGATAGATCTGTGTTATCCGCTTTCCTTTTCGTTTTTGTTAGCTTCCAGTAGAGACAACTACTGAGATGTGCACAAAAAAAAAAAACTTCACTCGTTCTGTCACACTGCGGCATTGCTCTGCTTTATTGTTCGTCACTGCTTTTTTTTTTTTTTTTTTTTTTTTTTTTGATCGGGTTCAGCTATATTTACGTCATTTACTTGATCCAATTCATTATCAATTATTTAAAGAATCCAATTCACAAATTCTACGTTTGCAAGTTTGGAGACAAAGTTGTTTTGTTTTTGTTTACTTGTTAATGGTAAAAATTATGCAATAAATATGTACAAAACTAATAAAATGCGCTCGTCTCAATCAAGCAGAAGTTAACGCTATTGTACTTACACTGGTCCCAGTTGATAATATTATATGCATGTATGTGTGTGTGTATATATATATATATATATATATATATATATATATATATATATATATATATATATATATATATATATATAATCGTGACTCTCTGTACTGATGATTCCCGAAAGGATGAAACACTAGTGTCTTTAGGTATTAAAAATAATTATAGTAACATTCATGTCAGCCCCTTAAAGAACTCGGTTCCTATTGTTGAGTACTCTAAGTTGAAATTAAAGCGGGTCACTTAAAGTGCACATGTGCAGATCATGATGGTATAATCATAAGATCACTCTCACCGTCTAGATATTTATATAAATGGTGATTTCAACTGCATTCCTCGCGGTTAACGTTGGCCGTGTGGGTTGTTCCTTGCTAAATGAGTCAGAGATACTTCGTGGTCAGGTTCGAATTTCCCGACCTATTGTAATCGTAACTCCCTGCACTGATAATTCTCGAAAGGATGAAACACTAGAGTATGTAGAGATAAAAAATAATTATAGTAATAGTTATCTCTCTCTCTCTCTCTCTCTATATATATATATATATATATATATATATATATATATATATATATATATATATAGTACAAAACTTTGTTGAAATTCAAATACATGCATTTATTCTTTTTTATAACTCTTGTATATTTAATCCTTGATCTCTTCATTACAGCCGTTTCGTTAATGGGATGGCCATTTTATGATTTTATGCTTTCATAAAAATATCCTTTCTCACCAACTCGTTAGATGTGATTTCCATTCGATGTTACCAACAAAAAGATAATTTTGTACATAATAAACCTGATGCGTTCGTTTGAGGAAAAGAAATTCCATCTCCACGTTGTTACAAGTCCGCCATTTTTGGCATATATATATGTATATATATATATATATATATATATATATATATATATATATATATATATATATATATAGTCATCCACATACAGTACTGTTTCGTTATATCACAACACATCAGTATGGCTAGACAAGCATCTTTTCCCAGCCGTAGATCGAACCTACAACTATATATATATGTATGTGTGTGTGTGTGTGTGTGTGTGTGTGTGTGTGTGTGTGTGTGTGTGTGTGTGTGTGTGTGTGTGTGTGTGTGTGTGTGTGTGAGAGAGAGAGAGAGAGAGGAGGAAGAGAAGGGGAGGATGTTGTAATTTGCTTGTATTGTGTGTAGTGTTTAAGTAGTTGTGTTTGAAGCTTGTGACAATACAGTTTGCTAGCAAAACGCCATTGGATACGAGACAAGTTAAACAGAATAACTGAATTATTGAAGAATTTCAACGATTTTCGATTATTAATTTATTTACCAACATAATGTGTCGAACCAGAATGGTACCAGTGGTGTTATCTTCTTTGAATTTTCGAGATAGAACTCATCTTCAGAAAGAAGAAATATATACATCCATTCTGATCCATTTAGGCGGAATAAAAATATAGACATTATTTTGGGAACGTCGCTCGTATATATGACACAATAAATACATATAAATGTAGCTGACAGTGTATTAAGATGATAGCAGATTTGTCTGATTTCTTGCACATTCACTAAGTCGGTGTACAAGTTGTTTCATACAATCGAATTAAAACTTTTTACTTTAGAAAAAGTAGAAAAAGAATTTGTGCATAACAATATTCGACTATTCTATTGGGAGAAGTAAAACAACGAAAAGAAAATATCGGTCTCATGGGATTTCCCACTGCAAGCAATAAGAAACGCAACACGAATATTTTGTATTTTTCACAACTCTTTGATAATACCCATACAGCTTTCACAGAAAGCTACAACTTCGGACTACGGATGTCGCCCTAGAAAAAACGACATGATTCCATTTCCGTTTGATGAAAATCGGTGTTCTTTTTATGTTGCAGACCATCTACTAGTTTCTCAGTTGGGTGAAAATCCCAAGAGCGATAGGTGCCTTCTATCATGTCTGAAAGAGACACAATGTTCAATGAGCTAGATCGGAGATGCGCCGCTGCACAACTCATGCTCTCTAACGATCGAAGTTATAACAATAGGATTATTGCCGGCATCCTCAAAGTGTATCGCTAGATTGCCACGAATAACACGGACGTGCCCAGGGTGATGAAAACAACGTTTCCGGTCACGGTTATGGTCTTTGGTGTGGTTTCAAGTGAGGGCCACATCATGCTACCTCACGTCTTCGAAGTCGACTTGAAAGTCAACACCAAAGTATACCTGGATGTACTGAAGAGTATGGTGATCCCATGATGCAATCAGGTGGCCGCTGGCAGACCCTGAGTGTGGCAGCAGAACTCGGCGCCGGCCTACAAGTCCAAAGAACCCCAGACTTGGCTTCAGAAGAAATGCTACGACTTTGTACCCTTCTCTCACTGGTCTCCCTCCTCATCCGACTTGAATTCACTGCACTACTTCGTTTGGTCATACGTTGAGAACATCACCAACATGACCTCCTACGATACCAACGTTAACCTTATTGCCGCCATCTGCCGAGCTCCTGCTGGCGCTTGGGGAAAAGGCATGCTTCCAGTTTCGAGGCTGATTGAGGCTGAATGCGGCTACATTGAATAGGTGCCAGCTCTACTACATAATTAAGTTACCTGAATTGCTTTTTTTAATAAAAGTTTTAAAATAAAACTTTTGTGTTGTTTTCCTTGGGGCGACAATTTTATCGTTCCATACTCTATTATTTGGGGTTTATGTTGCCTCCAGATTATGTGAGTTGTCTTTTCTGGAAAATATCAAGTTTTAAATAGTATAGCCAGTTCCTTTAAACCTTATCTTCGAGTGGACTTGATAACAAAAAAAAATGTTTAGCGAAGATATCAAGTCGGTGAAAAAGATTTTGCTGGTTTGTAGAAAAGTCATTTAAAAACATAAGAGCTAGTACATAAAATATTCATTAGTTTAAAACAGACTTTGCAAATGATTTATGCACATTGGATGCAAAATCAATTCTGTAAAAACATTTGAATAATCGTATTTAATCGGCATTTGAGTTAAGTCTTGTGTAATTTTGATTTCAGAATAATGCTGTCCGTTTTGATTACTAATCGATGTGTAAATATGCAGATAAATTTCGCATTCATATATGCGTGTGTGTGTGTGTGTGTGTGTGTGTGTGTGTGTTACAGAAGATCTAAAAATATCGGTACCGTCGGTTTCAAATCCAAAACAAAGGAACCCGTCTCTGGTTGACTATGTCGGACTCTATTCAGCCTCTGTCTTCCTGGAAATGGCGTCTCGCACTTTGCATTGAACTCTGTGTTCTTTCCAATATTCTATCTTCTTTTTCTTTCTTTTTTATTTTTTATATTTTATTTCTATGGAATTTTACCGATATATGAGTGATTGAATAAAACAGATGCATTGTTTTATTTCCTTAATTGATTAAATTAGTAAACTTTGTTTCCGATTTCGGGAAGTTAAAAAAAAGGAGGAAACAATATAAGGATTGAGCAGTTTCGAAAAAAATACCAAAAAAAAGGAAACTTAAAAGAAATTAGGAAAATAAGTTAAATTTAAAAGTGAAGCATGCATGAGTTCAGCACCATGCAAAACTGCTAAATAGATATGCACAGAATATTTTGGACAAATATGGTAAAATAGTCCCAAAACTGGAGTGTTTTTATTAGCCCTTAAAGAGCCCCTGGGGCTCATCCAAGATTTATCGCGAAGTATAGACAAACAAAATTATATAGAAATCAGTTAGTTACAACTTTTCAGAAAGTTTTATAAAAATCCAAGGCATCAATTTTTTTAATAAGCACAAAAGTGTCAATTTTAACCATTTTAACCCGAAAGGCACCCCTAAGGGAGGGGGGGGGGGTAATCGGAGTTTTCTCGAAAAATCCGTTCTGTTACTATTTTTACTCATATCATGTTTAATGTTTGCGCAAAATTTCAAAAAATTCCAAGGTGTAGTTATTGAGAAAAGTGTTGACAGACGAACGGACGAACGGACAAGGGTGAATTTACAGGTCCACCCTCCTATTGTCAGGGACCAAAGACTAACTTTATACATCCATATATATAGAATGAGATTACTAGCATTTCAGTCCGGCGTTGCCCGGGTGTTTGAAGGTGTATGTTGAACAAAAAAAAAACGGTCAATTTTTTTAACTTTGACCCCTATTATGACCCCTATTATGACCCCTATTATGACCCTATTATGACCCCCTTAACATTTATTGTTTTTGGCTCAAATCATTATTAAGTTAGATTCAAGAGACCTATAACTAAAATTTCAAGTGCTAAACCAAACATTGGCGGAGGAGTTTGGTAGAGTTCTCAAAGGTCAAATCGTTCAACTTTGATCCCTTAACAGCCAAATTTCTGGCCTAAAACCGATCACAAAGATTTTCCCAAATCTCCGTACCCTGTATATACAAATTTCGAGTCTGTAGACTAAAAATTGATAGAGTTATTGCGTAGGGAAATGTCCACACACAGGCACACACACACAGACACATCCACTTTATAGATATATAGATAGATATAGAGACTTATCAAAATTTAAGAATCTCAACATGTGAGGGTGGAGTAAAAACACAGAATGAAATTATAGACAAGAAAAAATAAACTTGGGTATAAAAGAATTCCATATTGTTAAGATTCATCGGACTACTCTTCCCATATTGTGTGATTTTCACAACGTTTCAGTCGGTGTAACCTCTTATTAACTCGGGAATGTTTCTGCCGAACTCGGGAATTTGGGAAAAATTTCGAATAGAACCATTTATTTACTTCACGGGGGTAGCGTGCTCTTTGTCCCTTAGCCATCACTGGATAGAGATTGTATTTTTCGGTTGACCACACTGAACATTGATCTTTCAACTTTCATATCACTTTTACAATTACTCTTTCCAAGTAATCTAACCACTGCGCCATGGGTCCTTGCGGAAAATTCTAGTGCGAATTTTAGGAGCCTTAAACCTATTTTTTATTTTTACTTGTAAATATCACTATCTATAATTAAATATGATTACTATATTTACTATATATGTTTATTATTGTTTTTACTTAGTGCTTGTATATATTATTTATTATTTATATATTATCTACTATTTATATATTATTTATTTTTTTATTTATTATTTATTTTTTATATATTATTTATTATTTATATATTATCTATTATTTATATATTATTTATTATTTATATATTATTTATTATTTATAAATAATCTATCATTTATATATTATCTATTATTTATCTATTATTTATTATTTATATATTATCTATTATTTATATATTATTTATTATTTGTATATTATCTATTATTTATATATTATTTATTATTCATATATTATTTATTATTTATATATTATCTATTATTTATATATCATCTATTATTTATATATTATCTATTATTTATATATTATCAATTATTTATATATTATTTATTATTTATATATTATCTATTATTTATATATTATTTATTATTTATATATTATTTATTATTTATATATTATCTATTATTTATATATTATCTATTATTCATATATTATCAATTATTTATATATTATTTATTATTTATATATTATCTATTATTTATATATTATTTATTATTTATATATTATCTATTATTTATATATTATCTAATATTTATACATTATATATTATTTATATATTATCTATTATTTATATATTATTTATTATTTATATATTATTTATTATTCATATATTATCTATTATTTATATATTATCTATTATTTATATATTATCTATTATTTATATATTATCTATTATTTATATATTATTTATTATTTATATATTATTTATTATTCATATATTATCTATTATTTATATATTATCTATTATTTATATATTATCTATTATTTATATATTATCAATTATTTATATATTATTTATTATTTATACATTATCTATTATTTAAATATTATTTATTATTTATATATTATTTATTATTTATATATTATCTATTATTTATATATTATCTAATATTTATACATTATTTATTATTTATATATTATCTATTATTTATATATTATTTATTATTTATATATTATCTATTATTTATCTATTATTTATAATTTATATATTATCTATTATTTATCTATTATTTATTTATTTATATAATATCTATTATTTATATATTATTTATTATTTATCTATTATTTATTATATATAATATCTATGGCTTATATATTATCTATTATTTATATATTATTTATTAATTATATATATTATTTATATATTATTTATTATTTATATATTATCTATTATTTATAAATAATCTACCATTTATATATTATTTATAATTCATATATTATCTATTATTTATATATCATCTATTATTTATATATTACTTATCATTTATATATTATTTATTATTCATATATTATTTATTATTTATATATTATCTATTATTTATATATTATCTATTATTTATATATTATTTATTATTTATATATTATCTATTATTTATATATCATGAATTATTTATATATTATCTATTATTTATATATTATTTATTATTTATATATTATCTATTATTTATATATTATTTATTATTTATATGTTATTTATTATTCATATATTATCTATTATTTATATATTATGTATTATTTATATATTATCTATTATTTATATATTATCTATTATTTATATATTATTTATTATTTATATATTATTTATTATTCATATATTATCTATTATTTATATATTATCTATTATTTATATATTATCTATTATTTATATATTATTTATTATTTATATATTATCTATTAGTTACATATTATCTATTATATATATAGAATCTATTATTTATATATTATCAATTATTTATATATTTTTTATTATTTATATATTATCTATTATTTATATATTATTTATTATTTATATATTATCTATTATTTATATATTATCTAATATTTATACATTATTTATTATTTATATATTATCTATCATTTATATATTATTTATTATTCATATATTATTTATTATTTATATATTATCTATTATTTATATATCATGAATTATTATATATATATTATCTATTATTTATATATTATCTATTATTTATATATTATTTATTATTTATATATTATCTATTATTTATATATTATTTCTTATTTATATATTATTTATTATTTTTATATAATCTATTATTTATATATTATATATTATTCATATATTATCTATTATTTACATATTATTTATTATTTATATATTATCTATTATTTATATATTATTTATTATTCATATATTATCTATTATTTATATATTATCTATTATTTATATATTATTTATTATTTATATATTGTCTATTATTTATCTATTATTTATAATTTATATATTATCTATTATTTATCTATTATTTATTTATTTATATAATATCTATTATTTATATATTATTTATTATTTATCTATTATTTATTATATATAATATCTATGGCTTATATATTATCTATTATTTATATATTATTTATTAATTATATCTATTATTTATATATTATTTATTATTTATATATTATCTATTATTTATAAATAATCTACCATTTATATATTATTTATAATTCATATATTATCTATTATTTATATATCATCTATTATTTATATATTACTTATCATTTATATATTATTTATTATTCATATATTATTTATTATTTATATATTATCTATTATTTATATATCATGAATTATTTATATATTATCTATTATTTATATATTATCTATTATTTATATATTATTTATTATTTATATATTATCTATTATTTATATATTATTTATTATTTATATATTATCTATTATTTATATATTATTTATTATTTATATATTATTTATTTGTTTTATATAATCTATTATTTATATATTATATATTATTCATATATTATCTATTATTTATATATTATTTATTATGTATATATTATTTATTATTCATATATTATCTATTATTTATATATTATCTATTATTTATATATTATCTATTATTTATATATTATCTATTATTTACATATTATTTATTATTTATATATTATCTATTATTTATATATTATTTATTATTCATATATTATCTATTATTTATATATTATCTATTATTTATATATTATTCATTATTTATATATTATCTATTATTTATATATTATTTATTATTCATATATTATCTATTATTTATATATTATCTATTATTTATATATTATTCATTATTTATATATTATTCATACATTACCTATTATTTATATATTATCTATTATTTATATATTATCTATTATTTACTTATTATTTATTATTTATATATTATCTATTATTTATATATTATTTATATATTATTTATATATATATTTTTATATATTATCTATTATTTATATATTATCTATTATTTATAATGTAATATTAACAAGTAGAAATAAAAAATAGGTTTAAGGCTCGTAAAAGTCGTACTAGAATTGTCCGCGAGGACCCGTTAGAGTACTTAGGAAGCGTAATTGTAAAAGTGATATTCACCTGAAGGTTGAAGGTTCAATTCTCAATGTGGGCGACCGAAAAATATAATTGAGAATGGCTTAGGACATCTATCCAGTTATGGTTTACGGAACAAGAGTATGCTAATCCGTGAAATAAATAAAGGACTCCGTTAGAAATTTCGTCAAAATACCCGAGTTCGACAAGATACACCTGAAGAAGGTTGTGAAAAACACACTCAAGATGAGAATACGAATAACTAATCCTCATCTCAAAAGTTCAGAAACATCATATGAATTAATTTATTTGTCAGTTTATTAAAGAAAAAATATTAACTGGAAAAGGGGTTATAAATGTTCTTTATATTAAGGTATTTCGAAGACTAATTCATTTCAACAAAAGAGAATGGAGCTATGGTACAGATATAGGAAAATGCAACATCTAGCTTATGATACATTAGGAAAGTAATATAAAATAAATTAAATATATTTTCATGTTTATTTTCATATTATATTTCCTTCTAATGTGCCCTTATTTCCTAAAAATTTATATATATATATACATATATATATATATTATTTATTATTTATATATAATCTATTATTTATATATTATATATTATTTATATATTATCTATTATTTATATATTATGTATTATTTATATATTATTTATTATTATTCATATATTATCTATATATATATATACTAGCATGGGTGCCCGGCGTTTGCCGGGTATTTGGAGGTGTATGTTGAGCAAAAAAAAAAGAAAAGCGGTTAATTTTTTTAAACTTTTACCCCTATTATGACCCCTTAAAATTTATTGTTTTGGGCTCAAAACAAGTTGTTAATTAGATCCATGTCCAAGAAACCTGTATCTAAATTTTTTTTTTTTTTTTTACACAGTGGTCACCACTTATCAAGGCCCGGAGGCCACTCAAGGATAAGGGTTATTGCAAGTACACTACGTTAGTGTGGAGATTTGATGAAGTGTTTACTTGAACATTAAGTTCAAGTTCAAGTGTGTAGACCCAAAATTGTCGGAGGAGTTTGGTAGGGTTCTCAAAGGTCAAATCGTTGAACTTTGACACCTTAATCGCCAAATTTCTGGCCGAAATGTTTGATCTGGCATAATGATGATTCATTAAAATTGTGGGGTCTGCGTAAGCGCCTGGTCAACAAAGTATGGAATTAAAAAAATTAAAAATTAAAAAAAAAACGTTTACAAGTGTTTTTGATGTATATGTACATAATAATACTTTGATAAGTATGTTTTAACTTAAATAGGGATGGTATAATAAAATTGTGGGGTCTGCGTTCGCACCTGGCCCCCATAGAATGCAAATAGGCTTTAATAAAGACTTTTCATATCTATCTGCGTAAGTATACTTTGATAATTGTGTTTCAGTTTGAAGAAATATGGTATAATAAAATTATGGAGTGTTCGTTCGCGCCTGACCTCCATAGAATGGAAATATGTCAAAAAGTTTAACAAGGTTTTTTTAATATAGATCCACAGAATATTGAGATAAGTGTTTCAGTGTGAACAGGTATGGTATAATAAATTATGAGGGTTATCTATTTTATTTTTACTTTCATCATATTTTGCTTTGGTTTTGATACCCCCAAATTCGGATCTATCTCTTTACAAACCTTCCTTTTCATAACCTATCATACTTTCATAAATCAGAGTCCATTTTCTGTAGGCTATTTTTGAATCCAAACAAAAACCGAGACTTCAAAGAATAGTCTTGAAACAATTGTAACTAACGATGATATACACTATTTGTTGCTATCCACCCATTCTTTGAAGTATTGGTTTTTGTTAAAACAATATATATATATATATATATATATATATATATATATATATATATATATATATATATGTATTCGCTCTCCTTTTCACTTTCAAACTTTCAAAAGCAATGAGAGTTTTCACAGGAATGTGTTAACTCCGTGTAAATATCCGTGCATGAGGTCGCCAAGCTAATCAAGAACCTAGATTCCAGTAAAGCAACTTGCCCTGATGGCATCCCATTTATAGTGTTAAAAAAGCTTCAACCAGAACTTGCTCCCATACTTACGAAACTATTTAAGCGCTGCCTTAAGGAGAAGTGCTTTCCGACTCCCTGGAAGACCTCATCAGTTTGCCCTATATTTAAGAATTCTCAGTACAGACCAATAAGTCTCCTGTGTGTTATGAGTAAGTTGCTGGAATCCATATTAAATAGAGAAATAGTCAACCACCTCAGTAGGAATGACCTTCTTAGTGACATGCAATATGGTTTCCGCTCTGCAAGATCTACCGCAGATGTGCTTACGGTTATATCCCACAGGATTAGTGAATCTCTTGACAAAAGCATCCTTTCTAGGGCAATTGCTCTTGACATATCAAAGGCCTTCGACAAGGTATGGCATAAGGGTCTACTTCACAAGATTTCCAGCTACGGTATAACTGGAAATGTTTTCTCAATCATTAAATCATTTCTCTCCAATAGGCTCATAAGAGTAGTGGGAGATGGACAAAAATCGGAGGCCTGCAATATAAATGCTGGAGTCCCTCAGGGGTCAATCCTGGGCCCAACTCTCTTCCTGATCTACATCAATGACCTCCCTAAACACATACTTAAATCATTCGTTGACATCTATGCTGATGACACGACCATCTACGGCAACACATCAAAGGCTGTAAATGACAAAGTTCTCTCTGATTCTCTCTCCTCTGATCTCGAGCGCGTGGTTCAGTGGGGGAAGATGTGGCTGGTTACCTTTAATGCATCCAAAACCAAACTCCTATCCTTACATCATCAACGCTCTGATCCCAATCTGGCATCAATTGTGATGGATGGCTCTCGTCTGGGTGAGGCCCCGTGTTTTGACAAGCTTCTGGGTTTGACCTTTAGTCCTAATATGAAATGGAACACGTACATCAAGTCTGTTGCCAAGGTCGCTGGAAAGATGGTTGGATCCTTCCACCGCTCCAGAAGATATCTCACTACTGATGCAATTCTCTATCTATATAAAAAGCCAAGTACGTCCAAGGATGGAATACTGCTGCCATATCTGGGCAGGAGCTGCTAAAAACAGCCTATCCTGCCTTGACAGAGTACAAAATAGACTTCGTGGCTTAGTGGGGGATGCCCTTTTCTCTACCCTGCAACCCCTCTCCCACAGAAGAGATGTTGCGAGCCTATCCTTGTTTTATCGTTATTTTCATGGCAGGTGCTCGTCTGAACTCCAATCTCTGGTACCCCCTCGCCAATCTTTCACGAAAAACACCCGTCTAGCTGAATCCACAGTGAAAAATTCCCCCCACTCTATATCTGTGCCTAAATCAAAACGCGGATTCCATGAACAAAGCTTCTTTCTTAGAACTGCACGCCTGTGGAACTCTGTTCCGTCTGCCTGCTTCCCACCGGACTACAACTTGGATGTCTTCAAGTCCAACGTTAACAAATTCCTAATGAACCGCCCCCTTAAGTAAACACTTCATCAAATCTCGACACTAACGTACTGTACTTGCAATAACCCTTATCCCTGAGTGGCTTCCGGGCCTTGATAGGTGGTGATCACTGTGTAAAAAAAAAAAAAAACTCAGTATTTTCCAGCCAATGAAAATCGTTTTAAACCCAAAAACTGACAAGTTCATGTCAAATTAACCAAACTTAAAAAAAAACCCTGACTTTGTCAACAAAATCAAATTTCTCCAGAAATTTCTCCAGCTGACGTACACGAAGGATCCAATAATGTATGCCCACGTACATGTTCCATCATTTCGCAAACATCAATACACGCACTAACAGAACAAGGTAAACCAACACACACACAGACACAGTGCCACGCTGCCTTAAGACTATCACACGCATATTCACATCAACAAATATATATAGGCACTAGCATGGATACTCGGCGTTGCCCGGGTCGACATAAAGTTATGTTTGGAACACATCTGCTATACTATGGATATTGACCACTTCTCGATACCCCCACAATTTCAGAAATAAAAGAACGAATAAAAACATGAAAATATAATCGTCCCAAAAAAAGAAGTATGTGACACCCTCTCCACCAGATATTTCTGCAGAAGGGATACAAAGAGAAGAACTATTCTCCGAATATTGAGCACTTTTTGTTGCCCCATAGCTGGATTCTGCTCCCCCCCCCAAAAAAAAATAAATAAATAAAAAGTAAATAAATATATGAATTAAAACAACTTTTATTTCCTATAAAAGAGCAGGGAATACCCGTATGACAAAAAAAAAGAAAAAAAAATGAACCGCGGTGGCCGGGCTCGAACATGAAACGAGAAAAAGAGGAAGAAAGCAAAAACTTACGGATACATTATTTTGTCCTTACGGCCACGAGTGCTTATGACGTCATGGTGTTGCAAAATAAGCTTTTAAAACGCGTGCGTTACTTGCGAAAAGTTTCAGAAAAAATGGAATTTCTTTCATTGGCTTATTTTTTTTGTTTTGTTTTTTGTTGTTTTTTTTTGGGGGGGGGTTGTAAAGACACTTTTCACTAGTTTTTTGTTTTTTCGTAAATCACTTTACTGGCTTTATATATATATATATATATATATATTTTTTTTTTTTTTTTTTTTTTTTTTTTTTTTTCGTAAAAGCACATTCTGATATGTACAAAACGCAATTTACCGCAGTTAAAGGAGTTTTCGAAGGCTGGAGTAAAAATTATTTTTAAGCACAGGTATGTATTCGTGAGTAGCTTAAGAAAAAATGAAATTCCTTTCACTGGCTTGTTTTTTGTCTGTTTTTTTTTTGTTTTTTGTTTTTTTGTTTTTTGTCTTCTTTGTTTTTGCTTTTTTGTAAAGCCATTTTTCATTGGATTTTTTTTTTTCGTGAAGGCACTTTCTATTATGTATTAAACGTAATTTTCCACAGTTTAAAAAGTTTTCAAAGGATAATATTGTATTTGATCCAACAGGTGGCGCCCAGGGGAAATAACACGCAACCAGTTTCTAAAACATCGATGTCGGTAATAATAATTCAAAATAAATAAAATTAAATATATTATTAATATGAATCAACTTAAAATAATAATCTTTAATAGAGAACTTAAAACAATTCTCTCGCTATAAACAATAATTGACATACAACTATTTAGTAAAATCGATTTTTCTTTATGTAATATGCAAATGAGGTTACTTCTTGGGCGCATATTTTACAACAATCTTATATATTGAAATAAATGAAATAAAGTTTATGCAAGTCAGTTTTCAGTATGAAAATTAATTAGGAAAGTAATGAACTTTTTGTATATATTAATC
Organism: Euprymna scolopes; assembly: GCF_053919585.1. Lineage (NCBI taxonomy): Eukaryota > Metazoa > Mollusca > Cephalopoda > Sepiida > Sepiolidae > Euprymna > Euprymna scolopes. The sequence continues at coordinate 39,361,324 of NC_136505.1, read as the reverse complement.
AAAGTGTGAACAAACATACAAACAAACAGACAGGTACATGTATTCATATAGAGAGATACATATCCCAACCACGCGTGTCTGATATTCACTGAACATATTCCTACCAAAAACGCTAGTTGTATAAACTTTTACAAATGAACAATTACGACTAAAAATGACTTTTATTTTCTCATAAAAGTATAAGTAATATAAATGTTTCGTTATTTAAATGTTTTCCTTGATTTTTTTTTTTTTTTTTTTTTTTTTTTTCAAAATACTGTTCATGTTAAGTTAGCACTTGCCAGCTGGTGACCCTAATATTCCTCATTATTTCATCTATTTCCATTTTAATATGCATGCACGTCCGTTTTATAGGCTTTCTTTTCCTTTTCTTCGCTAAAACAATAATACAATTCATATTAATTGTCGGTGTAGTTCTTGGCTATATCATCGTTTAAAATGGCCCTACCCGGGCCAGAGACCACGAAATTGCGCCGAAAAGTCTGTATATTTAAATGGAATCAATTTCAAAAGACTATCATATAAAATCAAGTCTGCGATTTCACGAAGCCGTTTATAATAAGAGATTATAATAACTACACACAAAAAAAGAGGTAAGCAAGAATAAGGATTAAAAAAAAAAGAAAAAAAGAAAAACAGAAACGGAAAGGTTTTTAAAAATGTTACTTGAAGGAAAGTACAAATAAAATTGATGCATAAGGACTGGAAAGAACATATTAAAACATTCATTAGCAGTCAGTAACGCTTGCGGCGGCCATGTTTTGTGAGACATCTGTTATGGTAATGGCGAGTTAATCAAATCTTAAATAAGCTCACATTCATCATAGAGACATTGATAAATCTATTCGTTGCCACCTGCTTGATCATTCATTTCAAAGCAATATAAATCTTTTTATGTGTTTTAATGATTTTCTTCAGTTTGATTTATAAATCTCTTTGTCTGAACATAGCCTGAAAAACAATGAGCAGCAACATATAAAATAAAAAAACCAAAAAGCAAAAAATTCATAATTTGTGTGGACACAGTTTACTCCTTCGTGGGATTCCAACTGTTTTGTTTTCAAATATGCTTGTCTCGCATCTGATTGGTTCATTTCTTTGCCAGGGAGTTATCTTGGCTCCAAAACCAATATAGTATGGGTCATTTTTTTATATGGCCTCTTTCTTGTTCACTGGGTAACGGCGAAAACGCCATGTGCAGTTCTCAGATGTCTACCCTCCCGGGCCGCTGCCTCCCGTCTTTCGGGTAGGGTAAGTTTATTGCTTACTGCCTGAGCCGTCCCTACCAGAGAATACCGACAGGCCTGCTGAAGCATTTTTAAATGGCTAGAGTGTCTCTCTTTTAGGAGTGCTGGCTTCGCTTTCCCCAACTTTCTGACCTTGTGTCACATCTTTCTGCGGAGGGAACGAAATAAATTAATTTATGTCTATCTAAAAGTGTTTTCTTCCAAAAATGTTTTGCTGATTTTTCCATCCTTACATAAAATAACTTGTACTTTTTAAAAAAAATATTTTAGCGTGCCTCCGTTCCCTATGGGAATATATTGGTGGAACTCGTGACATATTTTTTCTCATCCTAAACGTTGTAGTCTCAGTCGCAAAGTAGACAAAGAAGAAGAAAGAACTCCAACTCGCTTTTTTGCGTTGTAACAACATTTATTTCCTCAATCTCCCGTCACACGTGACTTCTCGTTACGGCTGTGACGTCACCCACATCTCTAACGTGTTCTCGAAAGTCATCCACGTCTCTAACGTGATCTCGGACGTCATCCACGTTTCTAACGTGATCGTCTTCTCTAACGTGCTCTTTCTCCTCTTTATAGTCTTTTTCTTCATCAGTGACGTCATTTCGCATGCATTTGCATACTCGCGTCTGAAACGTAATTCGCCACTGTGATAAGGGTTAGATTTATATAGAACAATCTAGGTAGGAGCGTTGATTAGCAAAATGTTTGTTTACATTTCATTTAAATTTCTGCATACTTATACAGTCGGATTAACGGATAGCATGGAAGGAATTTCAATGACAACCGGTCCAGGGAACGAAGCTATTAGAATAGAAAATCTTTTGGAATCTAAGAATCAATAGAGTTACTGTAACTGGGCCATTTACAATAATGGTCAGACTGTTTGCTAATGGGCTAGGAGATCAGTGTTCAAACCTTGGTCGAGTTATAGTTTTAAAAAGAATGGTACTTGATGCACCCTTACTAAACACTTAGCATTATAAAGAGAGAATCAAGGACAAGTAGAGTAATCCTGGGAGTAAATTCACGCCTTCCCCTACACCTAGGTGTAACAATTTTAAAAAAGGGAGCCTTCGAGTTGCCCTTGATTATAATTAGACATTTGGCTTTTTTACGGTGACTAGGTGGGATTTGCTGCTAGCCAGATAAGTTGGGGGTTATTTATGTTGAAGGGATAAAAGTTCATCGGGACACATTCTGTGGAAGTTCTTGTAAAACAAGAATAAGGATTAAAACTGCAGTGATATGACAGGGGTTGGAGCTTGACAGACAGTTTGAGACTTATTAGGTTATAAATTCTTTTTGCACACTATTCAAAAGGTAGAGGCTAGTTGTTGGTGCACTATTCAAGATATGGCAACGATATTCAATGCACGGTCGAACGATGGCTTTATAGGAAGCTGGTAGGCGTGAGAAAAATATATAATCAAAAAAACTGAAGCAAATTAAGACACAACTGTGGAATAAGTTGTGCAGGTTCACCTTTATTGATCTAATATATAAAAGTCTATGTGTCTGTCTGTCTTCATATTTTCAAACTCTATCTCTACCGAAAATAAAAAGTCGCAGAGCGGCGCTAGATGCCTCAAATGATTATGGTTTTTTTATGAACGGTTCTTTTATGGTTCTTTAGTCGGTTAAAATAGTTTTTAAAGGGTCCAAAGGGGGAAAAAACTGAACACAATCGGCATACATTTTGTACATTCATCTTAGTTTATTTTTAATTTTTAATCAGTTCATACGTGTGTGATGTTGGTACAGTGGTAATGTCACCAGCTTTGAATGCTACAGTTTTGCTTTCGGTTTCGATTCTAGCTGATGGCACCCAAATACTTTTTTTTTTACTTTTGAAATCGCGATTCTATAATAATATATACGAAATCTTGACAAATTAAAATATCATATTTAAGCATATTTTACACCCTGCTAGTAATATATATATATATATGTGTGTGTGTGTGTGTGTGTGTGTGTGTGTATGTATATAAACACTATGTCTGTCTGTCTGTCTGTCTGTCTCCATATTTTCAAACTCTATCTCTTCTGAAACTAAAAGTAGCAGAGCGGCTCTAGAGGTCTAAAATGATTGGATTTTGATGGACCGTTTTTTATAGGTCTTTAGCCGGTTAAAATAGTTTTATGAGGTCAAAAAGGGGATGAAATTGAAACAATTGTTATACATTTTGTACATCTATCTTAGTTTAATTTTAATCAGTTCATATATGTGTCACGTTGGTGACGTCACCAGCTTTGAACGTTACAGTTTTGCTCTCGGTTTCGATTCTAGCTGATGGCAATGAAATACTTTTTTATTTACTTTTGAAATCACGACTATATAATAATATATTCGAGATCTGGACCAATTAAAATATCATATTTAAGCGTATTTTATGACCGGGCAAAGTGCGTCCACCTCCAATCCTCGCGTGTATATATATATATATATATATATATATATATATATATATATATATATATATATATATATATATATATATATATATATATATATAAAGCTGAACGTCTGTGTGTCTGGTCACGAATAGGGTCCTATACGGTGGACTATTATAGAAAACTTATCACATATAATGATAGATGTATCAAGACACAGGAATGGGTATGTTTGATCTGGCATAATGATGATTCATTAAAATTGTGGAGTCTGCGTACGCGCCTGGTCCACAAAGTATGGAAATAAAAAAATTAAAAATTAAAAAAAAAACGTTTACAAGTGTTTTTGATATAGATGTACATAATAATACTTTGATAAGTATGTTTTAACTTAAATAGTGATGGTATCATAAAATTGCGGGGTCTGCGTTCGCGCCTAGCCTCCATAGAATGGAAATAGGCACAAACTTTAATAAAGACTTTTCATATCTATCTGCGGAAGTATACTTTGATAATTATGTTTCAGTTTGAAGAAATATGGTATAATAAAATTATGGAGTGTTCGTTCGCGCCTGACCTCCATAGAATGGAAATATGTCACAAAGTTTAACAAGGTTTTTTAATATAGATCCACAGAATATTGAGATAAGTGTTTAAGTGTGAGCAGGTATGGTATAATAAATTATGGGGTTTATCTATTCTATTTTTACTTTCATCATATTTTGCTTTGGTTTTGATACCCCCAAATTCGGATCTATCTCTTTACAACCCTTCCTTTTCATAAACTATAAATAAATCACAAATCAGAGTCCATTTTCTGTAGGCTGTTTTTGAACTCAGTCAACGACGGGTACTTTTGCTAGTATATATATATATATATATATATATATATATATATATATATATATATATATATATATATATATATATACACGTGTGTGTGTGTGTGTGTGTGTGTGTGTGTGTGTGTGTGTGTGTGTGTGGATTTTTTTAGCGATAATTAAATATTCAGTATTAGCGTTTCTTATCTAGGAGATCAAAGAATTAGTTTTCCCTAAGCAAGATTTTTGGGGGCGTAAACAAATAAATATTTATTTTTATTTTACTTTTTAAAACAGTACTCAACGCACACGGGTTTCGCTGCTCTACATGTTCTATGGTTTGAGGTGTTCTGACTCAAATTATCCGTTTCTTTATGGAAATCAAAATTATGTATGACCTAGATAGTATCTACATCCCTCCCAAAAACGAACCTAGTCTGATAATTATCGCTACAAATAATTATTTGCAAATAATGTATTATTTCGAATGGCTAAAATATTAGGTCGGTGCAAAAATAATGTCGTTTTTATGTACATAGTTAAACGTAAAAAAAACGACATTATTTTTGCACCAACTTAATACCCTGTAACCATTTATCCTCTACTTCTTCCTCGGGTATCAGGTCTGTTACTGCAGACATGGATGACCATAGCTCTCTAGTTCCCTCTGTATTCGGTTTGATACTTCTATTCTAACTGGAGAGATAAACAAGAGATGAATATGTACAATGTTGATAAAAATTGTCAAAATATAATAAAACCATATAGACAAGTCATCGGAAACATCAGATCAGCTGACGGAACTACATATATGTTACCACGTGATCAGGTTAGCTGGAGAACAAATTGGACTTGGAATTTGGACGTTGAGCAGAGCGGACGGTTTAATAGGTCGTCCCCCTTCACCGGGGAAGGAGCTGACGTGTCTCAGAATGGAGACCTAGAATTAACCACCCAAGCTAAAATATTCACTTTCGATTCTTCTACGATCGACACCTGGAAAATGAATTAAAACTATATAAACCCAACCATCATTCTTGGAGTGATATATTCGTTCCCTCTGTATTCGGTATTTCTTGTAAGATCTATAGTTGTATTTCCAGAGGCCCTGTTAAGACTGTTTATGAACTTTTTTTCGTTCTCTTCCTCTGCTCTTTTTCCCGACGATTTTTTCTTAACATTAAGCTTTTTTTCCAATCCGTCCGCCCGCATTAAATACAATGATCCTATAAACTTTATTATTCATAAAAATCAGCATTGCATATATTATTTGGATTATCGCGACTACTATTCTCTATCTTGATTGTTATTTTACGAAGTTTCGGCCGATGTAACCTCCGATTTTATTCAGTACTTCCTTTGCTTACAACTAACTAAGAATGTTATTATTAGGGCTGTGACAAGAGAATATTCTTATCATTGTTTTGACTTTCGAGTATATATCCGACACAGTTAGACACAGTTAATCAGTCGAGAACCACATCACTCTATCTAAAAACATATAAGATATTAGCTGATATATACTCGAGAGCCAAAATAATGCAAAGAACATTCTCTTGTCATAGTCCTAGTTATTATACCATGTTATTATTAGTTATTATCGCCTGTAGTAAGTATTGAACTTTTAATTGTCAACGGTGTCGTTAACGTGTTCGTTGTTGTTCATAAAAAAGTTTTGTTTTCCTTTCGAGTGACGACAGTTTTCATTGTAAGAAACAACATTATTGGAGATGCTATTCATAGTTTATGCTAAGATCAGCTTCTATTTCCCTTGAATTATACTGGCCAAGGGCGAATGAACTCTTCTATTCGGGAGGGCAAAAGAAGACTCGCCCTACACATATGAAAGATACCAAAATATTTTTTTCTCTTTCTGTTTCATCTTAGTGCGTCCTTTGCTATGGGTAAGTTAAACCGAATGTCTCCGAAGGAGGAAGTTTCTACGGAATATTAACTTCACAAACGGTCCGCAGTAGCGTTAAAAAAATCTGAAAAACACGTGAAAAATGGCTTAAATAACCCTGCTTCAATATTAAAATTTAAAAACTCGAAAAAAAAAGACATCTCACATCACGATTCGAACCCAAAACGTTCAGATAATGAGGCCGCGCTCTAAGCAACTAAGCTTAGACGACGTCGTTGAAATTGTGTCGCTTTTTCAAATATTTAAAGTAAATCAGGTTACGAAATCGTATGGCGCATGCATAGAAGCAAACTCATCATGAGAGGACGGTTTTTGCTGACCCCCCCCCTGTAGGAAGCTACTGATTTCAGGGTGAAGAAATTCACGTTTTTGGCCAATTTTTCGATATTTGTCGAGCCAAGGTTAGCAGTTTAAAATGATACCGATCTGGCGAAAATCCGTGACCCGTGTGGAAAGTTTTTGCGAGACATACAAACGCACATACATACATACATACAAACAAACACACATATTATATACAAACATACATTTTCGCTTTTATATATAGAGATTTCTCTTAGTCTGCCTTTCTGTCTGTCGGTTTGTCGAACCGTTCCACTTTTTCTCGAAAATTACTGGTCTAATCTGGTTCAAATTTTGTATGAGGGTTTGATATGATAAGGTACAGCGAACTAAATATTATGATATCCGTTCGATGCATAGGCATTAATAGAGATTAGTATTTAATGCAAACGTTAACAAAAAATTTAACAATATTCAACCCTTAATTGGCATAAAGTATTCATTCAAAGTCAACGAACTAAAAAGTCTAGTTCTTATATAATCATTCATCAGGTACCGACCAGGCTCAAACTTCGGCGATCTATCGATCCGTGGCGTAGTAGATAAAGTATTTGGTTAAATTCAACCTCCAGAAGGAGGTTAAGGGTTCTATCCTCAGTGCATTACTTAGAAATTTTACCCAATCATGGTTGACGGAACAAGAGCATGTTACCTCCGTGGATTAAAGAAAGGGTTCCGTTCGAAATTCTGTGCAGATTACCGAGTTCAACAGAAAGATTTCCTAGTGCGACAAGATACACCTGAAGAAGGTCGGAAGTTGCATCCACCGAAATGTTATGAAAATAACACCCAATCCGAAATATCCAAATAATACGAATAATCAATCCTCATCTCCAAAATTCAGAAACACGGCTGCGTGTATTTCTCGAATTCAAATTCGTGCATTAGCACGAACTTGAATTTGAGAAATATATGCTGCCTTGTTTCTCACAAACTCACCGCATCCGCGCATGTGCACACACACATCTACCTGAGCCAAGGATAAAAGAGATTGCAGGGAAGGGAAAAAGTGTATCACCTACTGGGTTTCGAAGCCGGTTTTGAACTCTATCAAGGCAGAATAGGGCGTGTCGAGCAACTCCTGTCCATATGCGGCAACAGTACTTGGTTCTTATACAGATAAAGGATTTCATCGGTAGTGAGATACTTATTGGAGTGGTAGCGCGATCAAACCATTTTTCCAGCGATCTTGGCAACAGATTTGATGTATGTGTTCCATTTCAGATCAGGGGTGATGGTCAGTACCAGAAGCTTGGAAAGACATGGTGTTTTCCCAAGACGAGAACCATTCATTTCAATCGGGGAGTGATGGGGGTGGGGAGTCAGAGGGATTATGATGAAAGGAGGGAAGCTTGGTTTCAATACATTAAAATCAACCAGCCACCTTTTCCCCATTGCACCACATTCTCAAGATCAAAAGAAAGAGAATCAGAACGATCTTAGTCATTGTTGACCTTTAAAGCATTGCCATAAATTGTGGCGTCATCTACGTAAATTTTACTTATTCGGAAATAAATAAACACAAAACAAATTATCAGTGAATTTCAAAATAAAATTATCGATAGAAAATAATTCCAAAATTTGAAAACACACTCTTTGGACTCTTTTGTAAAACTTTCGCAACAAATACTTGTCTAGTTACAACCACTTTCTCTCGCTCTCTATTTACTTAGATGTTGTTTTGGTTTGGTTTTAGCGATATGGCAGACAGTCGGCGAGATGGTCCAGGGGTAAGGGTTTAGGCTCATTACCGTTGGGTCCCGATTTCGAATATCGCTAGAAATAGCCACCCTGATGAGTCGTAGACGACGAAAAACGTGTCAGTGGATAATTACATTTTAAAAATAATATATACCGCTCCCCATGTAGGGGTACCAAATTGGTTAAAAGGGAAAATTATTCCCAACTCGCATTTAGGTAAAAATGCGCTTTCGTAAATAATTGAATTCATTCAAAACATATCGCTAAAACCAAAACAAAACAACATCTATATATATATAGTTAGTTAGTTATAAAATATATATGGCGATTAAGCTACACTGAATATTCAGCGTTTCATCCACTCTAGGATTCTTCAGGCTTATGCGCGAATTTTGTGGTTGTCTGTCCTTTTTATACACGCACCTTCTATTGAGATTTTAGTTAGCCAATCAGCTTTCTAGTATCCACCGCGCCCTTCCTATCAGCCAATGGGCATGCACTTACCGGACAAAGGCCTATTTGACCTCTGGTTGACCTATTCCTTTGTGTATGCTCTATTTTGCCTGGATATCTAGTTTTAAATTTTTTAATTTAGGTTAGTTTTTTTGTTAGTTTATATATATATATATATATATATATATATATATATATATATATATATATATATATATATACTTCATTCACTCAAGGATCTTACTTGATAACAAAAAGTGAAGCAGGGAATATGGTGAAGAAAAAGGTGATTACACGTGAATGGATAGTCTGGTGAACGGTAAATAATCCAATGACGGTAAAATCCAAGAATATAACTCCAAGAAAGTTAATTGAATTTCCATTTGCACAAGTAAAATCCAAGGAAATCATGTAATTGGAAGATGGTCCAAAATAATCCAAAAGGCCGAAATCCATGGAATAGCTCACAAATATGTACAAGGAAAAGGGGAAAAATTCCAATAATATTAATAAAAGAAAAATAAGGTATTCTTTTCACACGGCTGCTGAGACATAATATAAATAAGAAAGATCAGGGAAGAAGAGGAAAAAAGATCAGGGAAGAAGAAGAGGAAAAAAATTAAATGGTGATAGAATTAAATATAAAGTAGAAAAGCAAATGTCAAAATGACCCAGACAAAAAGATGTTAAAAGGCACGAAAAAAATATACGGCAAAAAAATAAGTCAACTGAAATGTACAGGTTATTACTTAAGAAAATGTCAGCAAGAGCTTTTAAAAGACACTAAATGGAAATAAATAAATAAATAAATAAATAATAAATAATAAATAATAAATAAATTAATAAATAAATAAAAAATAAAATATAAAATAAAATAAAAATTTAAGAGAGAGGATGGCCGGTATCTGCAAATTCAGGATAAAGCAAGTAAGTATGTAGGTAATTCATGTAGTAAAATATAAGCGAATATACATACAGGATATGAATGTGTGGGTAGATTGATATATTAGATAGATAGGAATATTTAAAGACTAAAAGGGAAATTGCAGACAAAACAAAAAAAATTGCAGATAAAAAAATCGGCGAAGTAAAGAAGAAATAAAGAATTAAAATAAAGGATTATTAAGTTATAAAGTATTAAGAAGGTATGTAGAAAAAACGATAAAGTTAAAAAAAATTATGTATCTATCTGAAAGGTTAAAGTAATAACTATGTAATTTCAAAATTACCATAATTAAATTTGGACTTATGTTTACAGAAAGAGATCAGTTCGTTTTTAGAATTTATTATATTGTTACTTTGAAGGGAAGTAATTATAGTTATAGCTTCGGTTGTACAGAGGCGACATGACTTACAGCCTGGAGTATAAGACTTAACTTTTTTATGATTGTCCATTTGATTGACAAGGGGGTATTATTAGAGTTAAGTTTTTTAATTAAAGTTGTTAGAGAAGTTCCTTGATTATTATTAGAATCATGGTTGTTAAAAGACGAAATGTGGTTTGATATTCTTTTCTTAATTAATGTTGAAGTGGCGCCGATATATGTATGTACTTTATTAAAAGCTCGAGGTCTGATGTTAATATTAATTTGCTGCTTTATATTAGTTAAATATTTTGTATTTTGTTCATAGTGTTCAACAAATGGTGGGACAATGATTGTATGAGGACTATTTTGGAGGGGATAATGAGTGTTGTTAGTGTTAGGACGGCTGTTAGGAGAAATATTAATATTCTCATTATTATTATTATTATTATTATTATTATTATTATTATTATTATTATTATTATTATTATTGCTAGTTGTATGATTGTGGATGGATGGGCTGCTCGAGTGGTATATTGGATTAGTAACTATATCAGATGGAGGATGGGAAGAAGGATAACTTGAAGACGAAATATTAGTGTCTTTTATGGGAGGATTGCGTGGGAGCTCAGTAATTGTGCATGAATATATAACATCTTTATGGATGCAATCATTATTGAGTGGGCAAAGATGTATGTTATTACAATTACAGTTAGTTTTTGGTTTAATTGGGAAAGGGATTTGGGGGCTAATTTACTTTTTTGTATTAGTTGTTAAGATTCTTTGTGCTAAATTAGGCATTGTTGAATAAGAAATCCTGATTGACTTTTTATTGAAAATAGAACTATATCTGTGTGAGTATTTGAAAGAGTTTTGTACAATGTTGAAGAATTCCTTAGGTATATTAGTTTTGACATTTACGCTAAATGGAGTATTAAACCAAATATTTTCTTTCTCCTGATGCGACTGGGTGGGTTAGAGGTATTACGATTAGTATTTTGGTTTGGATTATATATGTAGACTGGTTCATTGTTATTGATAGCGGCAGATCTTGTTATTTGAACTGGTTTCTTACGAGTCATATTGTGTGTGATTAAGGCGGCCTGCAGGAGGAGCATAATAATAATCTTTTCCTTGTGTCCTGAGTTCCTTAAGGATTATTGAAGAAAGTAGCATTTTGATTCAAAGTTTTTTATCAGCAGAAAGGGCAGAAATTCTTCTAGAGAGTGATGGTACTATAGATTTTATAATTGAGTTGGGGTGATTAGAAGATTTATGGACGTATAAAAGCGTAAGGTTAGGTTTATGATCGGGGCTATGAGTTTCGGTGTTAAGATTAAGTGTAACATCTAGAAAATTTGAAGTGTTTTGTTTGGTTAATTAATTATAGAAAGGCCAAAGTCATTAAAGAAGTTATGTAATTTTTTAATTGTTTTGTTGTACTCTCTTGGCCTGGCTGTTGTAGTAAAAAGGACATCATCTCTATAAAGGCCCCCTTGGATATGTTTGAAGTGGTATTTAAGTTCTTTCAGTAAGAAGAGTCCCACTAAATCGGTAACTTCTGCAGAGTCAGAAGCACCCATCAAGATGTCAAAATTATCAGGGGTGTTCTTTCTAGTCCAAAACTTATTATTAAATTGTATAAGGGACTTTCTCGATAGGAGAATTAATTTTATTTCTAAATTAGTTAAGTCAGAATTTCTTTTAGCAAAGATTAGAGCCTTATTTAAAAGGATCGGAGAAATTGGTTGATAATAATTTTGGATGTCAAATGTTATGTTTATTTTTAAAAGAGACAAACTAATTAATTACGGAATCTGAATTTAGCCAAAGAGGGAAACTTACTTTTCTTTAATAGAAGGGATGATTCTATCTAAGATATTTTTGCTTACAGCACCTAAGTCAGAGTTAGATGGGCAGATCAATCTGATGGAGGGGTTGTCAGAGAAATTAGGTTTATGATACTTGAGGGTAAATCTAGGGTTACCCGGAGAAATTATTTCAGTGATATTATGAATATTCATAGAAGTCAGTAAAAGTTTAGCTTCAGAATAAATGGAATCTAAAGTCTTAGGAGGGACTATTTTATAAGATTTATTAAGTTCTTTATACAAAAGTCTTTTATATGTAGGATAGTCAAGTTTATAATATTTTTTTGTCTTATCAGCAGGGGCGAATATATGTTTATTCTTTTTAACTTTTTCGGCAAAATTATTTATTTTTCGAGTAAACGAATTATAATGGTGTTTTTGTTTCTTAAATTTAATTTTTTTGACTAAATTTAACATGGTATTCTCAAATTCCTCAAGGTAAGGGTTGTATTTGGGGTGGGCAGTGGTTTTTAATCCGTAAAATTTGGTAGCAATTCTTTCGATTTTCTTTTATTCTCTGTGAGAGTTGATAGGGAGTTCATTTGAAGACAACCATATTGTAGTCAGTTGGAAAGCAGGAAAATGAACAGAGTTCTACAGGCTTGCAATTCTAAAAAAGAAGCTTTGTTCATGGAATCTGCGTTTAGGTTTAGGCACAGATAAAGAGTGGGGGAAATTATTCATAGGGGTTTCAGATAGACGAGTGTTTTTCTTGAACGTCGGGCAATAGGAGGACCATAGATTGGAGCTCAGGCGAGCACTTGTTATGAAAATAACGATAAAGTAGAGATAGGCTCGCAACGTCTCTTGTGTGAGAGAGAGAGGTTGCAGGGAAGATAAAAGGGCATCCTCCACTAGGCTATGAAGTCTATTTTAAACTCTGTCAAAGCAGGATAAGAGCTTCTAGCAGTTCTTGCCCAGATGTAGCAACAGTACTCCATCATTGGACGAACTTGGCTCTTATACAGGTAGAGAATTGCATCAGCAATGAGATATCTACTAGAGCAGTAAAATGATCTCATCATTTTTCCTGCAGCCTTGGCAACGGATTTGATGTACGTGTTCTATCTCAAATTAAGAGCAAAGGTCACAAGCCTGTCAAAAGATGGAGCCTCCTCAAGATAAGAGCCATTCATTTCAATTGATACCAGACGGATTAGATAGAGGTTGCAGCGAAGAGAAAAGGACATCTCCTACGAGGCTACGAAGTCTATTTTGAACTCTATCAAGGCAGGACAAGTCCTTTCTAGCAGCTCCTTCCCAGATGTGGCCACAGTATTCCATCCTTGGATGTACCTGGCTCTTATATAACCCTTATATAGATAGAGAATTGCATCAGCAGCGAAATATCTACTGGACCGATAGAAGGATCCGACCATTTTTCCAGCGGCATTGGCAACAGTTTTGATATTTGCCGGCACTGTATATATATATATATACTCGTAACTAAATTGAATATCGAAATGCTCACATCTTTAGTTCTATGAGACGAAACTTCCTGAAAATTTCCTGGCTTTTTAAAGATTAAAATTTTATGACAATTGGTACAAAAAAAAAACTATATTTTTAAACCAATAAAATAAGCCCAAATTTGCCTACATTTGTGTATATAGTGTCCTGCCGGCCAGCTCCAGTTTCGCTGCTTCGGTTGTCTCCCATGTGGCCTTGCTAGTCTATTAATATATGTATATTAATTCCAAAATTAATATATATATATATATATATATATATATATATATATATATATATATATACACACAGAATTTAGTTGTAAACCCAATACTTAGTTGTTAATGATTAAACCCAAAGCAAAACGAATTAAATTCACAATAATCTTTTTAATGGGCAGCTACTATAAATTCGCAAAATGAAATAACGAAATAAAAAGAAATCTGTTATGAAGACTTCAAGACATTCTTTCAATTCAACGACGTTCGTGAATACAAAATGGAAATATCATATTAACAGTGACATGAACAAACAAAACAGTGAGTTTGACCGGGGAGTGTGGAAATGGCATCGGTTGACAGTTCTGGGACGAGTATCAAACTTTCAATGTTGACATCCACCATGAATAAGTTTGATCAGTCATCGTAATTTCTCTCTCTCTCTCTCTCTCTCTCTCTCTAGCTATCTATCTATCTGTCTGTCTGTTCTATCTATTTCTCTGTCTATCTATTTAGCTATCTATCTATTCTCTCTCTCTCTCTCTCTCTCTCTCTCTCTCTCTCTCTCTCTCTCTCTCTCTCTCTATCTATCTATCTATCTATCTATATATATATATATATATATATCCATTTAACAATCTATCTCTCTGTATATATAGTGATTTGTCTGTCTTTCCTCTTTCCTCCTGTATCTATCTCTCCCTTTCCCCTGTCTCTTTCTTGTCCTCTATCTATATATTTCTCAGTATATATATATATATATATATATATATATATATATATATATATATATATATATAGTGATTTCTCTGTCTCTCTTCCTCTCATAATATATATATATATGTGTGTGTGTGCATATCTCTCTCTCTCTCTCTCTCTCTCTCTCTCTCTCTTTCTCTCTCTCTCTCCCAGAAAACACCTGTTGCAGCACCTGGCATAATCTATCAAGTCAAAGTTTTTACTGTTCGAAAAAAGAATAATAAGTATGTCTTGGGCAGAACAAACTGTCGACTGATACTCAAATAGGATTGGTGCACAAAAGGCAGATGTGCATTTGTGTCAAAGTTATCACAGTAATCTGTAAATAGCAGTTCTTAAAACTGTGCTATGATAACATTTGAAGCGATGCTTTGAATTAATCACTGTCATTATTTTCTGCCGTTTTTAGGTGCGTCCTTATATATATATATATATATATATATATATATATATATATATATATATATATATATATATATATAAGATTATTTTCCTACAGAAACGGTTTTTCTGGGTACCCCCCACACACAAAAAAAATAAATGTTACTTCAGTTTTATGATTTAAATCTCATGAAACTCGTGGGGGCATTGTTAAGTGGCTCATTATACAACCTAAAATAAACACTGTTTTGGAACAGCTCTAAACTAGTCCGTCGGAACGACGAAGGCCACCTGATTATTCTGGAAATGATGGATGACTCGCGCATAGAGTTTTTTAAAGCGCCGGGTATTACCACATAGTTATCCATTCAGTTACTGACCAGGCTCAACGTGTCTTAACTTCATGAGAACCGGTGTGTCAATATGATTATGCTGTATTTAAACTATGTAAACAACTATATTGCCTTTGTATATAGGCTTTTCTTTTCTTTTAAAAATTATTTAGATTTTCATATATATATATATATATATATATATATATATGTATATATATATATATATGTGGATTTTTTTAACAATCAATTTTAATACCTTTTAAATGGTATTATATTGATTATTGTACCAATATTAACCTCGGTTTAGCTCGATGAGAATTCAGAGCAATATAATTTATACAATCAGAAAAAACAACACCTTTTTTTTAGTAGTACACAATTTTTGTTTTTATTATTTTTTATGACATGTTATTATATATTTTTTCTTAGTCTGACAGCTGTTTCGAAGGGTAAAAGGACAAACGGTTGTTTTAATTATCACATACCGAATTTTCATTATTTACCGTTCTCTTCGGAGACAATTAAAATCAATTAATTACAGTCAAAAAATTGTTTTTAAAACTCACATGGGGATGGAATTTTTTTATCGAGGTTGCCATCTTTAAAAATTTTCCATGGGGTTTTTATAGTTCTATATTTTCTTTTTGTTAGCCTTATTTTCGTATTTTTTGGTTTTTTAATTTCTTTCCAATTTATGTATCTAATATCAATTATGTTAATTCTGCATTCTTATTTTGTTTCTTCTTTTATTACGTTTGATTTATTATTTACGAAATTATTTAATTAATTTTTTAACTTCTTCTTAAGCTAGTAATTTTTTCCTTTTTTTTTTTCGTATCTCTTGGGTGTTTACGTTACATTTTATTTTTTAGCCGTCTATACGTATTTTTCTGTTATTGTTTTTTTTTCGTATTTATTTTATTATTAGGCTAAAATGGTTATCATTATGTACATATTTATTATTTCTTATTCTAGTAGTATTCTAGGTAGGGCAAAAAGTTATCATCCATCAAAATCAGGCAAATGTTCCTTATGTTTACTAGAATCCTACAAAATACTAACATCTGATAAAAACTCATTGTTAAATCACCGTACAGACAACATACAAATATGTCTGCATAAAAATAAGTTCCTAATATCAAGATATAGATAATAAGTAAACAAATAGATAGACAAAAAACTGAACAAAAATATTTTCTTTTCACCAAAAAAACCGAGTTTAAGATAAATGAATAAAAAATATTAGAATAGCAAATAAATTTATAGATAACAAACCTGAACACAACATAAATACACATGATTAATAAATAATAATATGATAAATAAAAAAATTAGCAAAAATGACAAAGATTAATAATTGAAACAAAAAATAAATAAGTTATTTCCCTTTGACTACTAAATTATAAGGTAAATGCACAAATTCTAAAAGATGTAAGTTAATGACTGAATAAATAAGAAACAAAGAATTGATAGAGTTAATTCCCTTTAATCGCAAAATCAGAAAAGACCGTAAACTTGACACTAAACATTATAAATTAGAAATAACGAAAATAATTAACAAAAAACATAATATAAGAATAAGAAATAATAAATATGTACATAATGATAACCATTTTAGCCTAATAATAAATAAATACGAAAAAAAAACAATAACAGAAAAATACGTATAGACGGCTAAAAAATAAAATGTAACGTAAACACCCAAGAGATACGAAAAAAAAAAGGAAAAAATTACTAGCTTAAGAAGAAGTTAAAAAATTAATTAAATAATTTCGTAAATAATAAATCAAACGTAATAAAAGAAGAAACAAAATAAGAATGCAGAATTAACATAATTGATATTAGATACATAAATTGGAAAGAAATTAAAAAACCAAAAAATACGAAAATAAGGCTAACAAAAAGAAAATATAGAACTATAAAAACCCCATGGAAAATTTTTAAAGATGGCAACCTCGATAAAAAAATTCCATCCCCATGTGAGTTTTAAAAACAATTTTTTGACTGTAATTAATTGATTTTAATTGTCTCCGAAGAGAACGGTAAATAATGAAAATTCGGTATGTGATAATTAAAACAACCGTTTGTCCTTTTACCCTTCGAAACAGCTGTCAGACTAAGAAAAAATATATAATAACATGTCATAAAAAATAATAAAAACAAAAATTGTGTACTACTAAAAAAAAGGTGTTGTTTTTTCTGATCGTATAAATTATATATATATATATATATATATATATATATATATATATATATATATATATATATATATATATATATACTTAATTTACTCACAGCCTGAAGAGCCTTAGAGTGGATGAAACGCGGAATATTCAGTGTAGCTTAATCGGCCAGGATTGAACTCGGCCGCCAGAACGACATTCGGCGTTATTCATCTGTTGCTATGACAGACATGTGAGTTAAAAATGTTCAAACATTGTCCAAACGCCTAAGCTCCATTTGTTTACACAATGTGTATCGTTTAATTGGCTTAGTGGCAGTTTGTTTATTACCTTCCAATATTCTCAACCCAAAACAGGGAGTATTTATAGTCATCCACACACACTACTGTTTCGCTGTATCACAGCTCATCAGTGAGGCTAGACAAGCAACTACCTCAAACCAGGACGACAGTCGGCGCTCCTAACTGTTACACTATTCGGCTATATATATATATATATATATATATATATATATATATATATATATATATATATATATATATATATATATATATATATATATATATATATATATATTCTAAGATTCAAGGTTTTATATATTCTTTGTTAACTCTGGTGACAGAAATTTGGAAAACTAAACAGATGTTACATAATTTTTTAGGGATATAGACCTAAGAATAACCATTGATATTAATCATAAAGTAGTGAACTTTCTCAATATTACCCTTAACTTATATACCATACATACGAACCATATCATAACCCAATCAAACGTTATATTATATTGACAATAAATCTAATAACCCAGGTTCAGTGAAAAAAAAAAGCTATTATCTCTCGTATCTCTAAGAGAATATGGAGATTATCTTACAGCGAAGAAATATTTGGTAGTAATAAAAATAATTATAACAAAGCATTAGACAAGTCAAGATATAACAATGAAATAAATTATGTTAGGGATGAACCTAATGAACTAAGCGAGAAGAATTAGAACAAGGGGACCATCTGATGTTCTATCATATAATACATTTTTAAAGCAATATAAGCACAAATAGCTCTGGTCCGAAAAAAATAAGAATTCCACACAAACATCTCGGAACTAGGAATATTAAAAAAACAAAAACAAAAAACAAACGTAGACAGGTTATATGGTTTAATCCGCCTTATAGTGCGCACATCCTAAATAATATATCAAAAGAATTTTACAAGATTCTTGATAAGAAATTCCTCCAAGGTAGCAACATATGTAAATTCATTAACAAAACCACAGTGAAATCATCATTCTCATCAAATATTACAATGGTGGCCCGACAAAAATAATTAAAAAATAGGTAATGTAATTAAGGAAGGTGATAGATATAGCAGCTGGATTACTGATGAAGAACCACTTTGTAACTGTAGAAACACCAATGAATGCTCCTTGAAAGGTAAATGCCTTATTTAGGACATCGTATATGAATGTAAAGTTAATGAAAAATAGAACTAGACCATACATAGAGTTTATGGTCTGCATATCCAAGGAAAGGTTCCGTAGCAATATATAATTTAGAATACATAGTGAAGAACCGAACAAGAAATAAACATATTTAGCTCAGTGGGTATTAGATTTGCGTATAAGTAACGCAGAGTATAAGTTGAAATGATCAATATTACAAAATGCAAGAAAATATACAACCAGTAAATGTAGGCGATGCAATCTTTGTGTCCTAGAATCATCTCCATATATAATATTTTGACTGCAGACATTCCCCCTCCAGGCCAAATTACCGTGAGTTTGCAACAACAGATGCCACATACAAATTTATCATGTCTAGACTATTAGCCACTATCTTATGTAACTTTAGAACGACATTTTAGATACATTTAGTCAGTATAATAAAATCCTACATTTTATCCTAGGAGCAACACTATCACAATCGCAACCATCTTTAGAGGAAGTAGTTCCCATATTTCCCCCAAAATATCAAGCCCTCCTACCGCCTCTAATAAACATCCGGAGGAAATATACACATTATACATATATTGTGCTTGCACCTTTTCTAACTGGATCATAAACTCATAGACATTTCTGGATTCAAAAATAATAAAATCTCCTCACACTTATTCCGTTTATTCTGATTGGTTGAGCTCTGACTATTCCTATATTCCAGATTAACGGTATTCGCATACTAAACGGACGCTGATGCACCATTCCAATATGGTGTCGCAATGATACCTACTTTTGCCCTCTGAGTAAATTGCTTCATTCATTTTCTTACATTTTATAATGTAAACCATATCTACACTAGTTTTTATTTCCTCTCTCTCTCTCTCTCTCTCTCTCTCTCTCTCTCTCTCTCTCTCTCTCTCTCTCTCTGGCTCTCTGTTGTGGCCTTATTTTAGGGGTTCACAATATCAAACAGGAGAGTCTGTAAAGTCATGTCAACGATTAGGCTGGCATGGAATCTCTGATTAGAGAGTCTAAAATGGCTGCCTTTCACAGCGATGGGAGAGTCAATGTGAAGACAGGAATAGGGGTGTCAGTTACCCCAGAACACCCCTCTCCGAAGATTTATTTCCCTGAAATATAATTTTTTCTCTTAGGGTTGACTTCCAAGGGGTCCGTCAGCTTCCTTTTTCTAGTGGAACGACGTATTTCCGTACTGGTTTGAGGAGGTTCCAGATCAAATGCCTCATATAGGAGGTCCATCGTCTCTTCTTCAGATGGAATTTCACTTGGCTCGTCTAAAGTGCGTTTGCGAATTTGGTTTAAGTGTTTCTTATGTGTGGAGTGTGGTCCTTCCACCATATAGACCATACGACCGATCCTGTTACTGATCGTTCCCCGCTCCCACAAGGTACTGTTATCTTTATGCATTTGGAAAAATATCTTTTCTCCCAGCATGTAGTTCTTCTTGGGTATCGTCAGCTTGGTGTGTTTTACCTGCTTTGGTAATAACTTATCAAAAACTGGCCGTATTTTCCTTGCAAACATTACTTCCGCTGGAGACATCTGGGATGATGTGTTTTCGTTGGGCGTTATGCGGTACACCTGAAGAAATTGTTGTAGGCCTTTTTCGGATGGCGTGTCCTTAGCCTTTTTCAAAGCTCTCTTCAGTGTGTCCACAAATCTTTCCGACTGGCCGTTTGACCTGGGGTGGTATGTCGGAGTTGTAATGTGGTCCACTTGGAAGTCTCTAATGAACTCTTTAAAGTCCCCGGACGTAAACTGGGTGCCGTTATCTGACACTAAACAGTCGACCACTCCGAATCGTGCAAATAACTCATGAAGAGTTTTTATGGTGAAGTCCGTAGTTGGGCTCTTATATCTAAAAACTTCGGGCCACTTGGAAAAACTGTCGACTATTATAAGGTAGTAGTGTCCATCAAGGTGTCCTGCATAGTCCACATGTATTCGTGACCATGGATAGTCAGCTTTGGGCCATGGACTGAATTGAATAGGTGGTGCTTTCGCAGCTAGAGCACATCCTCTGCATGATTTCACTTTTTCTTCAATGTCCTTGTCCATGCTTTTCCAGTACACGTATGAACGCATGAGGCTCTTCATTCTGGTGGCGCCAGGGTGTCCTGTGTGAAAATCCTTGAGGATTTTTTTATGTAGGGTCGCTGGAATAACTACTCTATCTCCGTATAGTAGAACCTGGTCGCACACTGAGAAAGCTTCTGCTACTTGTTCATCCGATTCCAGTTTTGCTTTTGTTTCTTTTATAAAATCGTCACTCTCGGCTTCTTTTCTTATGTCGTCTAGTGTAACCGGAAGTTCTTTCACTGTGTTACATAGAATCAAACTGTAGCCCTTCTCTGATTGAAGTGATGCGATAACAGAATCCTCAAGCGGTTCTCCAGTTTTTGGTATTAACCGGGATAGGCCGTCAGCATGTCCTAACTTCTTTGATGGTAGAAACTCCATTTCGAAGTCGTAATTGAGTAGGATTGTTCCCCATCTTTGCAGTCTGTTTGCCGTATGTGTTGGCAATCTTTTTATTGAACCAAAGATAGCGATGAGCGGCTTATGGTCCGTTTGAAGCTTAAAATGTCTTCCATGTAAAAAATCTATTGAATTTAGTCACAGCGAAAATAATACTTAGAGATTCTTTCTCTATTTGGGAATAATTCTTTTCCACCGGTAGTAGGGTTCTAGGCGCATGTGCTATCGGTTTCGTTGAACCATCAGGCATTTTATGTAGGATGCACGCGCCGATTCCATATGCGCTAGCGTCACTAGCGACGATTATGTCCAGTTTCGGATTATAATGGGTCAGAAACAGTTCTGATGTGAGCACGTTTTTAGCTTTTCGAATGCAGTCTGGCATTCTGTGGTCCAATCCCAAACTTTGTCCTTCCTAAGTAGCCCGTTTATGGGTGCACGTAAAGTATGCAGGTTTGGAATAAAAGCTTGATAATAATTGGCTAAGCCTAAGAAACTTTGCAAAGTTGTTAAGTCATGTGGCTCAGGCATATTTCTTATCGCTGTGGACCTTTCAGGATCGGGCCGTCTACCGTTCTGGTCTATTATCTGACCAAGATATTTAATTTGGTTGAGGAAAAATTCGCATTTGGTGTCTTTCAATGTGGAGCCATACTCACTTATTTTTTCAAATACCTGAAAAACATGTCTTTTATGTTCTTCTATAGATTCACTTTTTACTAGAATGTCATCTAGGTATCCTATAGAAAAATCAAAGCCGCTCAACATAGTGTCGATTATTTGCTGAAAGATAGCCGGGGCGACCTTGATCCCGAAAGCTAACCTATTAAACTTGAACAGTCCCCTGTGGGTGGTAATACACAAGAGTCTGGAGCTTTCTTCTTCCACGGGAATTTGTAGGTATGCTTCGCTTAAATCTAGTTTTGAGAAAATTTTTCCTCCATTGAGTTTCGTAAATACTTCCTCGGGGCTAGGTAGCGGGTAGTGGTGATCCCTTAGTGCTGCATTCAACCCTGTCGAGAAGTCTGCGCAGACTCTAATATCCATTGATTTTTTCTTTCTTCTTCTCTTTCTTCTTCTCTTCGTTTTCTTTCTTCTCTTTCTTCGAACCTTTCTGCTTCTCTTTGTCGTTTTTCCTCCTCCATTTGCTTTCTTTCTTCTTCTCTTTGCTTTTGTATTTCGGAGAACTGAGTTTTCTGCAACCGTATCATATCAGTTATTTGTTTTGAAAGTTCTTCCATGTTGAAAAATAACTAGTCTCCGAATTTCTAGGTCTTAGAAATTTCACCAAGAAAAAAACAATTTTATGAAGATGATATATAAAATAAATATTCACACATGAGGAGAGACAGAAGGAAAAGAAAAAAAAAGTTCTGTGTTGTATCTTAGCAGAAAATGTAATAAGACACTTAAAAAGTTTTTGTTTAATTTCCATGAAAAGGAAAAAAAATAGTGAATAACTGTACTATTTGTTGAAGTCAGAGAATTTTGCCAACATCAAAAGTATTTAAGAAATATCAGAGAGAGAAAAAAAATCTTTTAAAGTTACCGTTTTTGTTCTCTTTTTTTTTTTTTTTTTGAAGTCCATAAACTTTTTTAGTTTCGACTTTCAGTATTTTTCTAATTTCCTTTTGTTGTTGTTGTTGCTGAATATTTTCCTTTTATAGAGTTGTATTTTTACAATCCTCGAATATGCTTTTATGGTCAGTACATATCTACATTGGCACGTTGGTAGAACTTGTTTCAATAAATAATTGTGGGTTAGATGCAAGTGTCCTATGTAGAGTCGGTTTAATGTTTCTGTTTTTATTTTTCTCGTTCACCGTAATAGAGAAAAAAATGGTTGCTTGCCGGCTAACCACACGTGTGTTGAAAAATACAAAAGCGTAAATTCAAGTTCACCAATACTTTTTTTTCTTGTTGTTGAAAAAAAAGAAGTAAACTTGTTGAACTTTTTAAAGTTGAATCAGAAAAATAGGAAACACGTGTGTTCAAAAATACAAAAGCGTAAATTCAAGTTCACCAATAACTTTTTTCCAGCATAGAATGTAATCTATTTCGTTTTAAAACAAGAAATTGATTAGGACAGCAATATATATTTTTTTCTACTCACAGTTTTGGTTCGGCGATAACTTTTTTTTTCTTGTTGTTGAAAAAAAGAAGTAAACTTGTTGAACTTTTCAAAGCTGGTAGAAAAATTTAAAGTTGAGTCAGAAGAATAGGAAAATAGACGTTTTTGATTATTAGTCGACAGGAAAGGGTCCTTGTGAGGTTTTTTCATTCCTACGTCGCCAGATGTTGTGGCCTTATTTTAGGGGTTCACAATATCAAACAGGAGAGTCTGTAAAGTCATGTCAACGTTTAGGCTGACATGGAATCTCTGATTAGAGAGTCCAAAATGGCTGCCTTTCACAGCGATGGGAGAGTCCATGTGAAGACAGGAATAGGGGTGTCAGTTACCCCAGAACACTCTTCCCCCCTCTCTATCTCTCTCTCTCTCTCTCTCTCTCTCTCTCTCTCTCTCTCTCTCTCGCTCGCTCGCTCGCTTGCTCGCTCGCTCACTCGCTCACTTTATACAATTCTTTTATGTCAAAAAAACAAAAACATTTTGCAGCGTCAACACTATCTACAATAGTTTTTATTCTCTCTCTCTCTCTCTCTCTCTCTCTCTCTCTCTCTCTCTCTCTCTCTCTCTCTCTCTATCTATCTATCTATCTGTCTCGCTCTCTCACTCGCTTTTTGCATTTCTTTTCTTGTCAAAATGAAAAACACAAACATTTGACGCCGTCAACATTATCTACAACAATTTTTATCTCTCTCTCTCTCTCTCTCTCTCTCTCTCTCTCTCTCTCTCTCTCTCTCTCTCTCTCTCTCTCTTTATCTTTCTCTCTCTGCATATATTCTTCCCAACTTTCCTTCTCTCTCACTCTCTCTCTCGCTCTCTCGCTCGCTCTTTTCTCACTTCGATTATTATTTCTCTTGCATATTTCTGTGTCCGTGGGTTCATTTTACTATGCGGCTTGCTACGATAAATTGCTATCACTAAAGCCAAAAAAGAAAAGATTCATCTATTTTTCATTCCGGCTTTACTTAGGTATTCACATATTGTCGTGAAACAGCAATAATAAGAGATGAGAATTACAATCTGCAAATAAATAAATACATAAACTATTTTCTGTAGTAATTAACTTACAGATATTTTTCTATAATAAAGAAAAACAGTTTGCCACATTAATTCTTTCTTAAAAAAAATGAATTTTGTCATTTTTGTGTGTGTGGGGTCTATTTACTCAAACTGAGCCACATCAACGCATGGCCGAGTACGGCTAGTATCATATAATAGTATCGAAAGAAAAATTTATTAAATGAAAAGCAAGAAGTGATCCAAAGTTGTTGCATAGAACCAAGTATGTATTCTCCCAGACTAGTTAACTCAAAATAAATTAATAATTTATGAGTTTATATAATAATTATTTCTTTAAAAAGGGGGTAAGTAGGAGGATCTAATAAAATAATGAAAATATAATAGGTCCTCTAACTTTAATTACTTTGGTAGAAGTTCCTAAAATAAAATTAAGCAAGAAATTAGTAGTTAATTAAATAGCATAATACATAAAAAAAAAAATAAAGATATGGGCATAATATATCCAACGCCTTTATATTATGAGTAAGAAAACTGGTCAAAAATATTTTATAATTAAAATATTCCATAAGTACATATATATGTTGTAATAAAGAAACTTCATATACTGGCAACTTAATGAATAGAAATGAATTGACTTGGTGGAGGTAGTCATTTTTAATTGCATAGGAAATAGATGAGTATATTTCTAAGCTGATTGCGTCCCTTAGACCGTGCGTAATGAATGCAATGATTCTGATACAAATTAAATCTTCTTATACGAATCAAATTGTGGTTATATACAGAGTCATTTGAAAACCTTTGCTTTCTTTCAAGTTGTCCAAAGTACTTCCAAATTTGAAATTTTATTATTGCGTAGCTGTTGCTTGATGTAATGCCATACGTTTTCGATAAGATTGAGGTCTGGAGATTGTGCAGGCAATCCAAACACGGAATATCATGCTCTTCCAGGAACCTCTTGACATTGCCAGCTGTGTGAATGGGAGTATTATCCTGCGTGAAGATGAGATTATCTGAGATTCCGACCAAAGTAAGGTAGAAAATGTCAGTGAACATATTAATGTACTTGGTCGAATTTATTCGACTTTGCAAGCGAATTATAAGCCCTGGACCATTGGTACTAATAATGTCCCACACCAAAACTGAACCTCCACCACCTTGCAGCGGGGAAACTGAGCACCTAGGATTACATTCTTCGTCTTTCCTTTGACGGACGTACTGCCTACCATCACTGCCTAGCCTATTGAACTTGCTATCGTCGCTTTTGACCAATATGAAGAGTCATGATCTTCATTGCATCTGATGAAGTCCAGACGGCGCTTTCTGTTCTTTACAGAAATCATTAGCTTGCGTCTTGCAACATATCCTCGCAAATTAAATTCCTTTAATCAGTTCTTGACAGTAGAAAGAGAGCACCTTTTAACAAGATTGCACTGTTGTTGGATTTAGAGAGCTGTTTCAAATCGGTTTCTTAGGCTTCGGATCTTGATAGCATTGTCTTCCCTGGTAGAAGTAACTATAGTACGACCAGATTTAGGGGCATCACAAACACTGCCGGTGTTTTTGGTGCTTTTGCACAGTCTTTCGTACTGTTTTCTCATAACATTTCAAAATGCGGCCGATTTCTCGATTGGATAAACCAGAAAGGTGGAGATTAATGAGCTCATGACGATCACTAAGAGAAAGTTGTGGCATATGAACTAAATGTTACGTTGTATAACCTGGAACAACAACAATTACGATTAAAGATTCTTTGTTGCCTGTTGGCGGATATTTTAAACTGATTTAGGGGCGATAATTTAAGCTGGTTTTAAACGAATTTGTTGCTGTGGACTTTCTTTTTGCCTCCTCAATTTAAAGTTATTTTTTTTTTAATTTATGTGAACACTAGCATATTTCAATTAAAAGTTTAATATGAACAGGTAAAATTATAGAGGAATAAATAGCGAATCAAATGAGGTATAGGCTGTTTAAACAGTTACATTGAATTTAGCTTAAATTTGCAGTTTCCGGCACTGCATATATACTCCTATAAATTTTGGTTTTTGTGTATTGATATTCAAAGTAAAAACTTTTTTTCTATTTATTTAAAAAGAAAATACAACTTTGTTATATATGGGTCGTGGACTGGCATTCATCGGCAAAAGATCTAGCTCATTTACGTATTCTGTAAACATTCATTTTAATTAATTCCCTATTAGCTTTATCGGTTTTCTTATAGGATGATCATATTTAGTTAACTATTACGTGTAATTATATTCATGGGGATATTTTACATGATTTATACCTGCGTAATATTTGCGCAAAAAGGTTTTAGTAAACACAAACCTCTTTCTATATATGTTTATTTATGCGTATATATATATATTTGTTTTAAAAAATTTGCCTACCAAATTCTTCTGTCAGTATTTGGTCTACAGACATGAAACTTAATATACAGAGTATTCAAACCCATACAAAACTTTATATTTGGGTTTTAGCCGGGGAAAATCGGTGAAAAAAATGTGAAAATTAAAAATAATGGAATTTGCCAGGAAAAAGTCGAATATTACGAATATGTAAGCATAACGTAATAGCTATTGGTTCATGTTTTAATTTTTAGCCTTGCGGTAATTATGTCTTCAGAGCTCAGTCATTAAGGTCAAAGAAAAAGTAAATCATAAGCTTCGTTTTGATTCTCTTTGATTTACTTTTTCAATCATTACTATATATTGGGTCCTATAACAATGAATACGAAATCTAGAATAATCAAAATATCATATTTAAGCGTATTTTACGATAGCGGCCTGCTAGTGTGTGTATATATATAGATAGATCGATAGATAGATAGATAGATAGATAGATAGATAGATAGATAGATAGATAGATAGATATATGGAAAAGAAAAGGACAAGATATTCTAGTAAAAAATATAAATTTATAATAAATTTATAACTTAAAATATTGCAGTATTAAGAATTGATTATATAATGTTATAAATTGAAATATTTTAAGTTACAAATTTATTATATTTTTTACCAGAATATCTTGTCCTTTTCTTTTCCAGTTTTACCAACTAGTCCTTTATCCTTTACTTTTCCATGTTTAAGCTTAACCATGTTGCTTTTCATGCTTGCATTTTTCTATTATAACCCATGATTTTTCCAGGCTTCCAATAAATTCACTTGTTCTTTGTTTAATTTCAGTCTTTTTTTTTTTTTTGCGCGTGCGCGAACAAACACATATGTAATAACAATGTATTGCACTCTTCTGCTTTCAATAAAATCCCCCCAATTATCTCCCTTTCGTGCTTTCATTCTATCTGTTTGACTTCTCTTTTCGAAATAGTAGCATCAGTAGTTGCTGAAGCGACAAAGTTGCTAAGGAAACCAGTCATAAAAAGCGTCGCTCACCTCCTTACATATTTTTACGATTTTGAACACCAGAAATTTTCTGAACGTAAATTGAAAAGCTGAAAAGGTGATCTATAAACTATGATAATTGTTTGAAATTTGGTCGAAAAAAAGTGAGCGGTGAAACTTTAGAGCAGTTCTAAATGACTAAAACTGCTACTTAACTACTGAAACTTTTTTTAAGTGTGCAAAATCCCACAACAGATCCGATCGGATTTACATTCAGCCAATCACATGACCCCACATGACAAATGGGTATCAATAAAAAAAAAATAGTTCACAGAAACACTAGTTTTGTTTTGTTTTATTTATTTATTTATTTTGTTTTTTGTATAATTGCTAATTCGTGTAAGAGGACAAACTGGTGACACAACACTCTATATTGTTCAAAATCACATATGCAACGTTATTTTCTAATTGTATTTGTCTCCACCTGGCGTTTTCACATGGGCGGGAATAAAAAAAAGAAGATCCACTCCCATCACTCTTCACTAACATTGCAAAGAGACTGTCCTTATTTCGTAAGTATGTTTGGCAGTAGAAGATCTTTAAGCTCTTCAAGTCACCTCAGTTCGCCCCTTGAATCAACTATGATAAAATAAAGAGGTGAGCGCGCTAGAAGAAAAAAAACCACTTAAGGTATCAATCTTTACACGAAGAATGCAATAAATACCAAATGTTAGTTTAATCGATTTCAGAAGGGATCATAATGGCGCCGATTTGAGTGTTTAAAGAGAACAGACAAATCGGATCAATGCTTTTTTTTTCTGAGGACCGTAGAGCGATGAAGGACTTTTGTAGTTGAGTGCCAGGTTTTGTTGTTCATAAATGCCTGAGGCTTGAAACACAAATAAGAACTAAACATAAAAAGGTAGTGACATGATGTACCACAAATTGTCGGTACAAACAAAAACACATCCTAACTAAAAAAAAAAAAAAGGGGGCGGAGAAAAGAGAAGTGGATATAAAAGAATTCGATGGGCGCTAAGAAACGTAAAAAGAAAAGAACTCGACGAAAATAATTCCTGAAAAACTCCCAACAAATCTATGTACATATAAAGCTGGGTTTTCTTTTTCTCGCTCTGACGTTGATATTAAAAGCCTGCTTTTTCATTTCAAAAATGGGTCTTTTAGTTTTTTCCCACTGCAAGAACTCAGACACCAGATTCGGAAAGTGGAATCGAGAAGTCAGCGCCCATGAGGAGGGGCACGTTGACCTGCAAAAAGCGTCTGGCTGGGACGTCTGCATTCACCGGCAAGGCCGCCTCAGGCGATTAACAATAAACTAATCCCTTCTCAAAGAGAGAATAGCAAGACCTGGGAGGGTGGACCTCATAAAACTGCACAGAACTAAACCCCCACCGCAAAATCAACAGGAACCAGATCGTTGCAGGAATGTCCTAATCTCTGTTGATTTGGGGGGGGGGGTAAAAAATAAAAGGCTATAGGCATGCGAGCGACTACGTGAAGGTTAATTAATTTGCATATTCCTTAAAAAACGAGCATTAATTAATTAATTATTCATTTTTATGGTTTCTTATTAGATAATTGGTTTCATTTCACTATTTTGCTGAATTCTACTTATGCATAGTTTCTACATTCTGCATAATTGCGTAGAATTTAAGATAAAAATGTTCTAGCACACGGAAATATATATATATACACACACACACACACACACACATATATATATATATATATATATATATATATATATATATATGACTACTTCATTTAATTACCAAAATTAATATACGAAAGTATAATTTTATGCGTAAATTTTAAGTATTTACTCCAACAGGCCCAATACATAGGTAGAGCTAGGTAGTAAGTTATAAAAATATATATGGCAGTTAAGCTACACAAAATATTCCGCATTTTATCCACGCTAAGATTCGTCAACCTTATGCCTGACGAATCCTAGCCTGGATAAAACACGAATATTCTGTGTAACTTAACTGCCATATATATTTTTATAACTTACCTACTATATATATATATATATATATATATATATATATATATATATATATATATATATAGAGAGAGAGAGAGAGAGAGAGAGAGAGAGAGAGAGAGAGAGAGACCTTGTCAGTGTGTATGCGAAAAGACTCTACCAAACTTCTCTCTGAACATTGTGTCTACAAAGTATTTTAAATATAGACTATTTGGATATATAGCACACTTTCGATTTGTTTTTAGCCGGCAAAAGTTAGTGCTAAGGGGTCCAAATTGAAAACAAAACGGTTGGCAGAGTAAGTCGAATAAAACATTACTCCTGCTGTTAATTTTGCACATGCGCAAACAAACATTCATATCAAGGCAGGACAAGTCCTTTCTAGCAGCTCCTGCCCAGATGTGGCAACAGTATTCCATCCTTGGACGTACCTGACTCTTATATAGATAGAGAATTGCAACAGCAGTGAGATATCTACTGGATCGATAGAAGGATCCCACCATTTTTCCAGCGGCCTTGGCAACGGATTTGATGTATGTGTTCCATTTCAGATCAGGAGTAAAGGCCAAGCTCAGAAGTTTGTCGCATATTTTTACTTTTCCTATCTATCGTTTGGTAGCTCAGACAGTAATAATGCTGGGGAGGAAATTAAGGCTGGAGCGCTAAACGTTCCCAAGTCATATCTTTTTTTTATAACTTTTGAAATCATTACTACATATTGAATAATAATCAATATAGAATTGACTCTATAATAATACGAAATCTGCAAGAATTAAAATATAATATTTATGCGTATTTTATGACCGGGCAATGCCGAGTGGCCTGCTAGTTGTATTATAGTTTTGTGAGATGTATTATTTTCTGAATTTTTGAGATGATGATTTATAATTCGTATCATTTGGATTTTTTGAACTATTGTTTCTTTGTTTTTTTGACATAGGCATCACCACTTATTAAGGCACAGAGGCTACTCGAGGATAAGGGTTAAAGAGTGTACAGTAGTCAATTGAACAATATAGTAATCGATAGTAATGGAAATTCGGTTAATTTGTTAACTTAAGTGGAACGGCTCATCAAGAACTTATTTATGTTGGACTTGAAGACATCCATATTGTAGTCAGCTGGAAAGCAGGAAAACGGAAGACAATTCCACAGGCGTGCAGTTCTACGAAAGAAGCTTTGATCATGGAATCTATGTTTAGGTTTAGGCACAGATAAAGAGTGGAGATAATTATTGATAATGTTTTCAGCTAGTCTAGTGTTTCTTGTGAAAGTTTGGTGAGGGGGACCATAGATTGGAGCTCAGTCAAGCACTTGCCATGAAAATAACGATAAAGCAAAGACAAACTCGCAACATCTCTTCTGTGAGATAGAGGTTGCAGAGAATAGAAAAGGACATCTCCTACGAGTCTACAAAGTCTATTTTGAACTCTATCAAGATAGGATAAGTCCTTTCTAGCAGCTCCTGCCCAAATGTAGCAACAGTACTCCATCCTTGGACATATCTGGCTCTTATATAGATGGAGAATTGCATCAGCAATGAGATATCTACTGGATCGATAGAAGGATCCCACCATTTTTCCAGCGGCCTTGGCAACGGATTTGATGTATGTGTTCCATGTGTTCCATTTCAGATCAGGAGTAAAGGTCAAGCCCAGAAGTTTGTCAAAACATGAGGCCTCCCCAACAACGAGAGCCATTCATTTCAAACATGGGGACAGATCGTTGATGATGTAAAGATAAAAGCTTGGTTTTAGATGCATTAAAAGTAACCAGCCACTTGTTTCACCTTTAGTGTTGTTTTCACAACCGTTTCAGTCGATGTAACCTCTGACCTTCTTCAGGTGTATCTTGTTGAACTCGGGAATCTTTCTGTCGAACTTGGAAGTCTGCACAGAATTTCAAAAGCAACCCTTTATTTAATCCGTGGGGGTAGCATACTCTCGTTCCGGTAGAAGTCCTAACTAATTCGGAAATGTATTTTGAATATCGCCTGCATTGAGGATTGAATCTTACACCCTCAGAAGAGTATAACTTCACAAATGAATTTTACCAAGTTTCTTATCCACTATGGCACGCGTCCGCAAGTGGATAAAGTACTTGGTCCCGTTTGAAATTCTGTGTGGCTTCTTGAGTTTAACAGGAAACTCACAAGTTTGACAGAAAGATTCTCGAATTCGACAAAGAAGGTCGGAATTTACATCGACCAAAACGTTGTGAAAATAACACTCAAGATAAAAACAGCAATCCGAAGTATTCAAATAATACGAATTCTACATAACAAAAACGTCGCACAGAAGGAAAAGCAAAACCTCTTTTAACACGACAATGAAAAGATTTCTTTACGTGGAAGAAAGTTAAACGATGCCCAAGTGAAGAAAGGGAATTTCTCTAGACTGTTAAAGATCGGTCAGCAGTTATTTGCAGGCAAAGATCGTCAATGCTGGAAAATTCAGTGGATAGGGGCAGAAGACAGAGAGAAGGGATGTTTTTTTTCTCGTTTATTTCAGGGTTCTCCCTGATTCCTGAAGTAGTCCTTCAGTATATATATTATTCCTTAATTGGAATTCATTTTTGAGATGAGCATTATATATATTAATTTATTTTTATTTCGGACTATTATTCTCATCTTTATTAGTTGTTTTTCATCTTTTATTGGTTTGTTTATTCACAACGTTTCGGCCAACTATTCCTCTGGCCTTCGTCAGATGGTAACCGTGACGGATAGTAACTTTGAATCTCCTAACGGATGGCAGTGATGGCTGAGAATGCAGTTAGGAGATTCAAAGTTACTATCCGTCACGGTTACCACCTGACGAAGGCCAGAGGAATAGTTGGCCGAAACGTTGTGAATAAACAAACCAATAAAAGATGAAAAACAACAAATAATAAAGATGAGACTAATAGTCCGAAATAAAAATAAATTAATAGTCCTTCAGTGTACAGATGGAATCACTGCGCCCTACAAGTAATTTGGTCAATGTGTAGACGAATCGCTTACGTGTATACAATATATATATATATATATTCATTTTTTTTAAATTTCCCTCAATCTTAAAACCACGACTTTTATGTTAAAACAAACTGATAAAGCATGTTTACGCTTTTTTATAAACGTTAAATTTTTTCGACATTAAAATACCGTTTTTTATGTTAAGAACAAACCATAATATTCTGCAAATATATAAGCATACTTATAGCAAGTGAACCGCACAAATGTTTGTTTCTTTCAACTAAAAGAATTCGCCAGGTTGTTAGTCTGAGGAATCCCTTCACTGGAATGCAACATTTGTAATAAGTGTATATTTTTTACTACTGCAAATCACTAGGGAATTGAGCAGTTTTTATATATATATATATATATATATATATATATATATATATATATATATATATATATAGTCATTCACAAATAGAATGTTTCACTGTATTGCAATTCTTCAGTGTGGCTAGACCAGCACCCATCCCAAGCCCGGGATTGAACAAGGTTAATATCATATATTCATAGATTGTGCACGTTTTGTGCCTTCCAGTGGATGCAATTCGATACAACGGGAGGACTTCCTGCTTTATCTTTAAACTTTATTCTGTAACTTCAGAAGGATATGTGACTTGAGTTCAAGTGCCATGCATATTTACAATGGCCACGGCCAAGTTCGAATTCAGTTTGTTCCACAAAAACATTTTCACTTAGAGATGTTGGCAACCTTAACGTGATTCCTCCCGCAGAAGTAGGAAAGAATTCTAACTAGAAAGAACTCAGGCAAAAGAATGCCAACAACAATCTTTTTTTAATGAAACTTGCTTCAGACTAGACATGAAGCCACTTGCTGCAAGGAGTTAAAACATTACTATTTCAAAGTTAAAAAATTAGATAATCATAAGTATTATACCCAGAAAATGGCAATCCCCACCCCTTTTTGGCAGAAACACTGCTCATGGAATGTGAGAACTAAAGGACTAAAGGGAAGCGAGAGTCATAAAGCAGACGAAAGTAAACCTAAATTCGACTTTTTAATCTGATTTATATGAAATGAATTAACGAATGATGTTCAATGACAACATTTTCAGGCATCATCAAGAGTGGACGAAATGACTCGGGTTCTAATCAGGTCCTGAGCATTATGTCATATGAAAAGTGATTGTCAATTCAGTTTGGTACAAATTTATCTACCAAGCAAACGCTTAGAGATGTTCTGGACTAAATCATTTTGCAAAGGTTCACCTGTATCAGTATGGTATAGGGTATAGCGGTCACCTGCAAAAAAGCCGAAAAAAATCAGTTGCTGAAATGTAGTTCATGCACATTTTTTGGCTTCTTTGTTTGTTTGTTTTTATTACTCACATGTTCACCCCAAACAAGGCATATCGCCATTTGGACGTAAGGGGCTACTATTTGGGACCATGCCAAAGAAAGATTAATAAGATGTTGGTTTATGTTACGTTTAAACTTCTGCATATCAGTACAGTTAGGGAAGCCGGTAGCAAGAAGGAAATTCCAAAGTCTAGCTGTTCAAGGGTAGAAACTATTAGACTAGAAAGCTTTCTGGCATTTAGAGACCTCAACAGTGAAGGGGTGAGATTTTGTTGCTAAGCAAGTTTGTTAGGGATATGTACGTCGAGGAGGCACAAGTGCAACAAGTTCATTAGTGCACATTCTATTAAAATATCTGATAAACACACACACAGATGCAACATTGCGACAATGGGGCAGGGGTTGGAACTTAGTTGACAAAGTGGGTTTAGATTAAAAACTCTTTTTTGGGCCCTATCCAAGAGGGAGAAGCCAGTGGCAGATCACCAACCCAAATGTGACAACAATACTCCATGCATGGAGTAACTTGTAGCGGTACAGGACACTCTCAGGTGTGAGTAGTCTTCTAGCATGATAGATGGAACCCACCTTCTTTGCAGCAGCCTTTACAATGTCCTCAATGTATTGTTCATATTGCCTGTTGTAGGCCGAGCAGTTTGAAGGAAGAATTCTCAAGTAGGGTGTTATTTATCATTAATATCGGTGGTTGGAGAGGCATTTTGTAATTGTTAAATGTTGTATCTTAGTCTCTGGGATATTAAGAAAGGAGATGTTGTGTCAGTTACCAAACAGTTTAAAAATGGTGCTCTTCATAATTTGTGTACTAATTAGTGAGAACAAACATGTCACGGGTGCATCTGGGATGTTCATGGTCTTTTCCAGAAAACTACTGAAAGTGTGTGAAGTTGGTACGTGGTTGGGTCGGATGTTGGCAGTGAAGAAATGTGACAATCTTGCTTCTCTCTGACTGCCCCATTTTCTCTTTGTGACGATTTATATAAACATTCTTTTACCATTGGAATGTTTAATATTTCCCATTGCCCATTGTTTCAATCCTTTGACCGATATCCTCTCACATATTTCTGGGTCAAATTATGAACTCCAATAGACAATAGTGGAAAGTCCCACATTTCTCACATGGAATCCATCTGCATGTGTGTGTGTGTGTGTGTGTGTGTATGTGTGTGTGTGTGTGTATGCGCAACCAATCAAATGTTTCTCTTCCTGGGGGTTACCTGGTAATATCCAATATATAGTTGACTCTACATTTTCATGAAGAGTGGAAAAAAAAATGATATTAAAAAGATATTTTGTTTGATTTTAATAAAATAAAAAATTCTATAAAAACAATTACAACCTAAAAAAGTTAAGTGACCGACTATAGTCGAGGGCAACCCAAAAGCTCCTTTTTCATTAGCTATAAAGCTGAAGTGTAGAAGAGGACGCCATTACATTCCCAAGATTACTCCACTTACCCTTGATCTTCCCCTCATAATGC
The DNA here is from genome assembly GCF_053919585.1 of Euprymna scolopes. Taxonomy (NCBI): domain Eukaryota; kingdom Metazoa; phylum Mollusca; class Cephalopoda; order Sepiida; family Sepiolidae; genus Euprymna; species Euprymna scolopes. The sequence continues at coordinate 39,325,713 of NC_136505.1, read as the reverse complement.
CGAGTGATTAGCAAGGGAGCATCAAGTACCATTTCTCAACTATTTGATATGACTCGATTGAGGAATGAACCCCAGTCTCCCGGCCCATTAGCAAACACTTTTACCATTTTGTCAAATAGGCAAAAAAAAAAAAAAAAAGAATATAATCTAATAATTTAAAAGAAGATTTAAATCAGAAAAATTTTAAATTCCTTTTTTTGTCAGACTATAATTGCTTTAACAGAATTTTTTTTTATTTAAAAACGTTTTTCTATAAAATATTATTAAACTTAACATGAATTGGAACAAATACATTGAAGACATTGCCAAAACTTCTGCAAAGAAGACAGGCTCCCTCTACCATGCTAGAAAATTACTCACACCAAAGAGTATCTTACATCTTTACAAAGCCATAATTCACCCATGCATGAAATATTGCTGCCACATCTAGGTAGATACATCTATTATTATTAGTCTAAATCTTTGACAGGACCCCCCAAAAAAAGAATCTCAAATCTAATAGGTTCCACACTATCGGTCAAGCTCCAACCTCTGTCCCATCGCTGCAATATTGCATCTCTGTGTCTGTTTTAACAGTACTTTAATGAAATGTACTCTGATGAACTCTTAGTATTTCTGCTCCCTTGATGTACATACTCCCAACTAACTTGACAAACAGCAAAATTCCACCCCTTTGTTTTTGAGGTCCCTAGATGCTGAAAAGCCTTCTACCCTGATAGTTTTGTAACTTGTACTGCTAGGATTTGTAATGCCCTCCTTGTTTCCTGCTACCCTGGCTGTACTAAAATGCAGAAGTTTAAATGTAATGTGAACAGATATCTCATTGCTCAACTCACCACATTAGCCTGTTAGACACAATCCCAAATACAGTAGAACCCCCGTGATACAGCATTAAAAATTAGTAACAAAATATAGTGCAGTATATAATACTCATGTATATAATCAAATAACATTATAAGGCGGAGCAAATTCTGTAACCAGGGTCCGGAAAAACATTGTATTCCATATCATAACCTGAAAAAAACGTATCCTAGGTTCACCGTATTCCGGGGTTCTACTGTAGTAGCCCCTTACGTTCCAAGTGTCAATATGTCTTGTTTGGGATGAAAAAAAGAGTAAAAATGATATTTCTGCCTATTACAGCAACTGAAAAAAATTTATAACAAAAAAAAAACAAAAAAAAACATAACAACAATGAAGAAAAATATTCATTTATTTGCAGTATTTACAAACAAGATTATCGGCATTTATTAAACATGATTAACATAACCGACAGTAATGATTATATTTATGTTAGATGGAATGGGGTGGGTGGGAAGAAGGGGGGAATACTGAGAAATACAAAGTTATGATTGGTTAAATAAAATGGCATGTTAAGTTAGAGAGAGAGGTGTTGAAATGTAGTAAAGTCAGGTGGGTTGGTAAGATGCAAAGCTCTCTTCACGGTCACATGAAAAATGGAACGAACAGTCGTAGGAACATGTAATAATTGTTGTGAAGTTGAATTAATAAATTTATATTTTAAGTATTCTATATCATTCGTGATCATCAATATATCTGAAGACAGAAGACTTCAACGAAGAACAATGACATTCAAGAGGGTGACTCCAACGAAGCAGATTCATACATATGTGATACAATCAGTGTGTCTCCCCTCCCTCATATGTTAGAAAGCAAAAAAGAGGAAAACAACATAACAAAAATAGAGGAAATAGTTTTATCAGCAGAACAAAGACATAGGAAGTTGTGTACCAATACACAGAAAAGGTAGTTGAAATAGTATTGTTCAGGAAGGTGTGGGAGTTATTTTAGGCCAAAGGATTGAACAATGGAGATTAATATATTTTAGAGTTCGTTTTGGAAGTGACTGAGTTTTGTGAAAGTTGCAGACAGTCTTGGATTTGTGATTTGACGACTATTACAGTGGAGGAGAATTGCAAATTGGACACAGTAGAATGCAGGTTATGGCTTGAAGTAGATGGGGAAATGAATTTATTAATCAATGACAAAGAAGCATCGGCAAATGACTACTAAGATGTGACCCTAAGCGTGTAGAGGATTGATGGTGTCACACTCAGAGTGCAACTGATATTTTCAGAATATGTTAGAGTTTGGGTTTTTGGGTTTTATTTTATTTTTTTATACTTATGAGCTAGTGCACCACCACGAGAGACAACAAAAGAGAAGAAATCTATAGAAATAGCGTCAGCAACAGTGGCATTGTTGAACGGGGTAGAAAGTAAAACAAATATACTTTGCAAGAAAGATGGTCACTTTTCTAAAACTCATTTGCAAAAATAAACTTGAGTTTTAAACATTAAGTGGAGGTATCAATGAATATCAGTGCAGACTGTTTGTTTGATCTTCCTATCGTTCACCAATACACTTGGAAAAAAGCATGAATCCTTTAGTGAAACTGACAGGGGAAACAAATTCTCCACTACCTTCGATCAAGACAATCATTTTCATCTGGTGAAATGTTGCCTTGTCTGTTTTGCCTGCAGTGAAAAAGATGGTAGCTTTCTGAAGAAAAACCAAGTTGGTATGAACCTGAAAACGCTTGGATGCAAATAGTTGTGGCAGCTAAGTAATCCTTATCATTGAATATGCAAATGGTTGTTGGCTCATTCATGAATCTTTGTGTAACTCTTGAAGTAATCCAAGCAAAAGTCCTAAATTTCAAATCCACCTCTCCTCCCCTATAAATAGACTAGACTCTCAACCTTCAATAATGACAAGGAAAACTGAACTTACACCATCTATCCCAACTGTGGTTAAGATAGTCTTGTAGTAATCCATCACAAACTATCTCCCCCACGAAAATAAAACCATTAATTTATGAATTTTGAAAACTATCATCTTTGTGGCTTGTGTGATAAATCTATTATATAAAGTCTGTTTGTATGTTGAGCTAAAACTTGTTTTTTTTTTGTTTGTTTTTTTTTTTTTTTTGAGAGGGGGGGGTCATGGTGGTCACCACTTATCAAGGCCCAGAAGCCACTCAGGGATAAGGATTATTGCAAGTACAGTACGTTAGTGTGGAGATTTGATGAAGTGTTTACTTAAGGGGGCGGTTCATTAGGAATTTGTTAACGTTGGACTTGAAGACATCCAGGTTGTAGTCAGGTGGGAAGCAGGCAGACGGAACAGAGTTCCACAGGCGTGCAGTTCTAAGAAAGAAGCTTTTTTCATGGAATCCACGTTTTGATTTTATCTATATAATCCCAGATGTATAATATCTAAAATATATATATAAAAAACAGAAAGAAAGATTTAATATTTGGGGGTCAAATGCCCATTTATATGATTTAATGTTATCAAGGTGTGCATACATGCGTCTTCTGATACAGCCTGTTTTTTTAGTCACTAAAGGGAAATAACTTTGATTTATTTTTAACTAGCCTGAGTGCCCGGGGTTGCCGGGTGTTTGGAGATGTGTGTTGAGCAAAAAAAATAAATAAAAGTGGTAGTAGGTAGGCAGGCTTGAACCCATACCGCGAAGGATAAAAAGAGTGTGAAAAAAAAAAAAGTGACATCTTTGCTGTTGCCCCCATCACCAAATCAGAAATGACAAAGGTTTAAATTAAGACTAGTCAATCAAAAAAAGGGGATGACCTTCAAAAATATTGGCGAAAAAGGCCACCGCTCCCTGCAGAAAAGTGCACAGTTGAAGGTGAAGGAATTAATGTTTTTAGCCAATTTTTCAATATTTGCTGTCCAAAGGGTCGAGCTTCAAAACGATACTGATCTCATGAAAATCCGTTGCCTCTGTCAAAATTTTTAGGCAGACATGCATTCATACATTTAAACAGACAGGTGACATTTATATTATAGATTATTTCCCATTCTACCAATTCAATTTTTGTGTGTGTGTGTGTGTGTGTGTGTGTGTGTGTGTGTGTGTGTGTGTGTGTGTGTGTGTGTGTACAGAGATAGGAATGGGCTGAGCAAAGAAAAAAAAAGAGGTGAAAGGGAAAATGGAGGAGGGGCAAGAGAGAGAAATAGAAGTTATGTTACACTTTTGCCTCAAGCAATGCCAGATGGGCTTGCTGATCAGATATAAATCCAAATCTAAAAAGGAAAATTCAAAATTCTGATTGGATAAACAAAGAAAAGGATTGGAATGCCTGACCAATAAAAATCTGACACCTGAATTTAAACTGCCTCTTTGTGAGACTATTAAAAGATATTAAAACAAAAAGCCATAAAACTTACTTGAGTAGAAGGAAACAAAACAGCATCACCAACCAACCTCACGACAACAACACAGACGTGTTGGCGAACAGTCATGGTACACCTTATTAACCAGCCACATACCAAAGCCAGATAAGTTATTATTCTTTTTTTTATCTCACACGAGCCAATACACAAACATCCGCTTTTCCTTATAAACTATACCTAACAATCATGCAAATTTACCATATCAGCTAACAACCAAAGAACTCACTTCGGTGCTTGTCTAGATTTTCCCCCATATTATTTAATAAAAGACAACAATAAAGATAAATCTGCGATGGAAAGAAAGAAAATATTGCATTTTAAAAAATCGCATGGATTGATTCAAGTAGTTTTATTTTGGTGCTTGTCTACCTTTGGGCCTATATAAAAAAAAATTTTTTTCAATAAAAATCTTTAAAAAAATCTATATGATGTACATACCTGTCACCACACAAAGATTTCAAATTCCAAAAATCACAAAAATTGATCAAGTATTTTTTTTTTCATTTAAGAAAATCATCCCCCCCCCATGTAAACACAGAAGGGGGGGGGCTCATTTTATGCTAAATTGTGTTCATAAACATTATTTTTGTTTTCAGCGCCTCCAAAAACCTGTAAAAGTGGTAATTTCAAATGATTTTTCGAAGGTGGAAAGATTTTTTTTTTTTTTTCAAAATCGATTTTTCTGCCCTTGTTGATTCTATATTCCCGATCACTTGTAATTAAGATGGCGCACTAATCATTCGATAAAATGTGTCATAAAATTTGATTTTCTTGAATAAAAATAACCACTTGATCGATTCACGTGATTTTTGGAATATGACATCTTCATGCACTCACAGGTACATACATCATAAAGATTTTTCTGGAAAGAAAATTTTTTATAGGCCCAAATGTAGACAAGAACCTTTATTTTCAACTAAGAAAATAAAATTTTCTGAATAACTGAGCAGCAACTGTCTTGCGACACAATTTTGAAAAATGGTCAAGTCCAACATGAACAAATTCTTGTGGAATTGTCCTTGTTAGTAATCAATTTCTACTCAATTTCCACCATTACCGGTATTCTCTCATTAACCTTATCCTCGAGTGGCCTCTAAACCTTAATAAGCAATGATTCACTTGTAAAAAAAAAGTCTCACAAAAAAAGATATCATAATTCAAACTTGCAAGAATTTTGTTGTAATGGCTATGAATTCCCATTAATCGCTTAAAAATGATTTTCTTTATAAAAATAAAATGACTTGATCAATTAACGTGATTTTTGGAATATGATATTTTCTTTCCGTCATGGGCACATACATCATACAGGTATTTCTTTACTTTTGTTTTTTTTCTAATGAAGGGGAATTCTGGACAAGTAGCCCTACTTCTATAGATTCCATTTATGAAGAACTATGTGGCACGCACAAACATTGCATACCTGGAACCAACCAACCATAGACGTTAACAAATTTCACAAAAAAGAGATGAAGCAGGATAACAGAAACATGAAGAACAAAAGTAAAAAATTCCGATGATGTGCAATAGAATTGTTTCAATGAAAGACGAGTTTCTATTGTTTTTCCTGGATTTTCTTGTGCACCATTTCACGGAACTGGGAAAGTATTTTTGTTTCTCGTTTTGCTCGTTCTTCATGATTGAATTTGGCCAGAGCTCGCTTTTCATCTGCACTATAAATTTGGTTTTCTTTTCTCAAACGAACAGCCTCCATACGTCGATGTCTGAAATTAAAAATAAAATACAACCAAGTGTCAGCAAGAGGGAATAATATGGCTTACTAGTTGTACATAATCAGTGTTGCCAGGGATAAAAAAAAAATAAATAAACAAACCGATAATACCTAGTGTAGCATTAACCCTGTGCGAGGTTCCTTCGAAAGAGGAAGTTTACAGGGTTGGTTAATTGGTTGTTTTTGTTTTATGGCATATCAACCCTTTTCGGGTTATTTAATGCTGAATTTAAAGATTTTGAAGAAAAATCTTTTTAATAGAATATATTTGTTGTTTTCACGTCGGTTTCTATTTAACCCATAGTTGGGACCCTAACAGGTACTACCACTCTGGGACTTTTACCCTCTGCAGGGGGGCAGTCGGCGTATTCTAATGCCCCACCGACAGGGCCAAGTTTACAGGTAATATGAAATACTACGGATTACATGACATATGTACATAACAAACACATTATTTAGGTTCATAACTTAGCTTAGGTTTTATTTTTAGTTTGTCCATCCTCATTCCCCATTTTTTTTTTTATCCAAATTTTAGTTTTTTAATTCCCCATTCCATCCCTAATCAGGTGACAGATCACATGATTTGTCAAAGATGACAGTCCAACTTTTAAAATTTTCGTAAGAGATACAAAGTTAATAAAACATTTGAGCCCGCATCAGCCTTTCAACTGACAAATCTGTTTATTTGAAATAGTTTAGTATTTGGGTATTTTTTACAAACACCATTTTTTCATTGTATATTTCATGTTTATTTTATAAATTAAATTTTTCTTTCCTTAAAACCTCCCCTATTGCATTTTGTCAAAAATATGGGTTTAAAATAGATTAGCGATGATATGATTTCTTATGGTAATTGAAGGATTGTAGGGGACGGGTTTGCCTTTAAATGTGTAGTTGGCAATCCCATCCTCTATTGTTAAGTCGGAAATTAAGGGAAAAATCGCATGGTGTCCTTACCATGAAATGAAGACAAAGTCTGCCGATATATAATTACAATTAAAGTAAATTTATTTACATCTAATTACAAATTAACAGTTCATAGCAAAAGATGATTAATGAATAACATTACTTGCGTGAGTCTTTGATGAGAGGTTGATTGTCGGTTTGGCTGTCTGCCAAAACCGGAAAGTGATTTTGTCACATCTGCATTTGTTGCGGGGTTGAGTGAAAAGAGAATGAATGATAGAAATCGGAAGTGAAGGTGGCTGTATCGTCCCCTTATGGCCAAGAATGATATTGCCAGAGTTAAAGGGCGATAATTGTGCATGGCCAGATACAGCTAGTATATATATATATATATATACACACACACACGTTATATATGTATGTGTGTAATAGTTGTATGTATCTGGCGTTCCCAATTTTTTTAAACTAAACTGAGCCACAGCAATGCATAACCGGGTACAGTTAGTGTGTATATATATATATATATATATATATATATATATATATATATATATATATATATATATACTAGCAGTACCTGTATGAATATATATATATATATATATATATATATATATATATATATATATATATATATATATATATATATAAATTTGAAATTGGTATATTTAGGCCGCATTTTTTCATTCAAGCAAATATCATTAAATGCAACGGAGAAACTTTGCTTTATGATTCTTCTTTTTTTTTTAATTTTTCGATTTTCTGTATAATCTTTTTTTAGACATTTTTTTAAGCATACAACGACAACGTTGTCCCAGCGAATAACCATGCATTTAAATAATACTAGTTCTATATATAAACATTTTATAAAAGAACATAACTGTTCCCCCTCCAATCTTAGAAAGGTCCTCGTTGACAACATAAAAATCATGCAACATATTAAAAAATTAAAAATTCTTGAAGCGTCATATATTAGAACCCTTCAACCCACTATAAATGATATTGCATTCAAGAAAGACAGTAACGTTCTAAAATATCTTGCATGGTTCATAGTGGACAGAGTTTGTTAATAGTGTCCACAAACTTGCAGATTTTAATCCTCAAATTTTTAATCAACCTAATATTTTTAATCAACTTTTCATCGATTCTACATATTTTAACTTATCATGACCTAACGCCGTTTACTGTATATTTTAGTTTTCACGTTTTATTCTCATTTTCGCTCCTTCGCATTTTTACTTTAACACCTGAAGATGATTCGTAGACGAATCGAAAGCACTTGTGACAGCAACAACTATGGAACTTTTATTAATATTTTTGATTTTGATATAAAAAAGATTATACGGAAAATCAAAAAATTATAAAAAAAAGAATCATTAAGCAAAGTGTCTCCGTTGCATTTAATATTTGCTTGAATATATATATATATATATATATATATATATATATATATACACGCACAAAAACATGTTATATATGTATGTGTGTGTATTGTGTGTAATAGCTGTATGTATCTGGTATTGCTCAGGAGTCTTTATTTTCATTTATAATTTTCTATATTAAATGATTTTTTCTTTGTTTTATTCTATAAATCATACATTTACACTGACACAATATTTTATCAGATATTTTTATGAATAAATATAGATAAAAAACATGAAAGGCTTTCATTGGTTAAAAGTGATGTAAAATGGTCAAATCACATACCTGCTTCCACTCATTACATAACCAACTTCTTCAAAAGATTGAATTTCTTCACTGGTCAAACCAATTTCTCCTCGACGAGGAATTCGTTTTCCCTCAGCAATGTAGGCAGCCATTGCAGCACCTTCTCCGGGAAGTAAAGCTTTACCATAACTGCAGTTGGAAAAGATAAATCAGCAATAATTTCTTACTCAATATTTTTTCCATAATAAAATATAAGTTTTATTTCTATAAAGAAAAACTATAAAACCAATAATTTTTAGTATTTGGGGGTGGGGGTGGGGGGATTTGATTTGTTAAGCTGTGATTGGTTGATCGAATCATGTGACAGTTTAGGAATCTTAGGACAAGTGACTTGATTTGTTAAGCTGTGATTGGTTGATCAAATCATGTGACAGTTTAGGAATCTTAGGACAAGTGACTCATCACATAATCAGCTGAAGTCTTGGTTTTATGATATGTAGTAGTAATTAATTCTCTCTCCTTTATCATTATTGTTGTCTTCTTAATAATAGTTGTTCTTATTTACTTGCCTCTCCACGAGGGCAGAGTTAGACACATGGTCAGTTTTTAATGTGAGCAAAATATAGCTCCCCAAAAAGGGGCACTCTGGATAGAAAAAAAAATAAAAATTGTCTCAGTCATGAAGGACTCCTTCTGCACTGACCGAGGACAGAAAAAGTGAGGTGCAGCACCAAAACAGATACTACACTGCGATCTTGGCCTGAAGGCATACTTGTTATAATAATAGTAATAATAGTGGTTATAATATATATATATATATATATATATAAAAGTGATCATGTCTGTCTGTCTCTCTCTATGTGCAGAACAGTCCACCAACCAATTTTTGGCCTACAGACTTGAATTTGATAAATACAGCATTTGAAATTATGGAATAAATGCGATTTATTTTTTAACTGGTCAAAATAACTGCTAAAGTGTCAAAACTGAAAAAAATTTGAACTTGGCAGGCATAAGTCGACTAAACATGTTATTTCTACGCACATACAAATATACATTTATCTCTTTAACAAGGTTATTTTTTAAGTTTTTATATGCATGTAGACTTAGCTCAGAGGATAACAAATAAAGCTGGAAAGCTACATGTTTTGGTTTTGATTCTAGCTGATGGCACTCAAGTCATATTTTTATTTTTTAACTTTTGAAATCACTACTATATATTGGGTACAATATAATAATAAATAGAGAATAAATCTGTAAATACAAAATCTGCATAAATTAAAATATCATATTTAAGCGTATTTTACTCCTGGGAAATGCCAGGTGGCCTGCTAGTACATAAAGTTATCAAAAACCATATGGGTATTATTTGAATTCATCGGACTACTGTTCTCATCTTGAGTGTGATTTTCACGTTTCGGTCGATGTAACCTTTGACCAAAACATTGTGAAAATGACACTCAAGATGAGAACAGTAGTCTGATGGATCGAAATAATACGAGTAACCAATTCTCATCTAAAAAATTCAGAAAAATCATATGAGGGTTTCACTCTTCTCTAATTTAAATATAAATAAATAATATCCCAGCAGTTGTCACAAAGACTGACTTTTTTCCCCATAGTTTAGAAAAAAAAGAGACAGATTTGATCAGTTTATTCATTACACATCTGTAGCAACTTCAATATCGTGACATATTGCCTTAACTCTAGTTTTTATGAACTTTTAATGGAATTTTCTACTTTCTCCTCTCCATTCCCTTATATGGAAAATACCGTTTTTAACTTTATTTTTTTAGACATCCACATCTGATTATTACTAGAGAAACACAGAAAAGAAGGAAAGGAAAATAAAAAGAGTAGAGAAAAAAGAAAGAGTGAAGGAAAAAAAGATAAGAGTAGAGGAGATTTGATTTAGTTGTTTTATTTTACAGGATATCAACCCTTTTCATGTTATTTAATGCTGAAAAGAATAAGTTTTTCAAATATTTATTTAGTCTTGTAGAGGAAAATTGCTGCTTTTATTTTTTTACTTTGCAAAACATGATTGAGTTTTGCAAAAGGGGAAATGAAAAACTTCAATGTTTGATGCATTTTAGGTCAGGATTGGTTGGTTGATTGGTTGGTTGTTTTTGTTTTACGGCATATCAACCCTTTCCTGGTTATTTAATGCCGAATCCGGTTATTTTGAAGAAATTTTTTTTAATAGAATATATTTGTTTTTTGCAAGTCGGTACCTAACAGGTACTACCACTCCGGGGAGTGTGGAGCCACCCTTTAATTGTCATTGCTCCCAGGTCCTGGAGCAATGACAATTAAAGGGTGGCTCCACACTCCCCAAAGCCTGCAAGGTGGGGCCTCACTATCGGATATAGTTTTAGGTCATATCCAGGACCTTTAGGTCAGGAAGCTAGTATTTTCAGACAGCCTGATCTGGTAGCACCAGGAAGTAGAGGAGATAAGAAAGAAAAGAGAAGGTGTCAAAAAAAAAAAAAATGGATTATTTATTGGGGGGGGTACAACATAATAACTCTTGCGAAACACGTTTTGTATACGTATGATTTTTCGATTAATTTTTTTTATAGGCATATATTTTATACATAAATTATCTGTAAACGATAGATCCTATTTAATTTAGAATGTAATATGTAGGAAAAGAATAGGGAAGGAGTAGGAAAAAGGAAAGAAAAACTTCTTTTAGACCAATAGTATGGATTTAGGTAAACTAGTTCTACTGCAGATATCCTAACTGTAATCTCTGAACATGTATACAATGTACTGGATAAGGCAGGAGAACCTAGTGCAGTAGCCATTGATATATTTAAATTTTCTCATGAAAATTAAATCATACGGTACTACTGAACGAAGACTTAATATATGTGAATGTAGGTGTTTGCGTTTCAGCCAGTATAGTTTTTAGAGTGAACACCAGTGTCTGAGGGTGTCAGAGGAACTTTTGTCATGAACACTGCCTGGCGCAGATTCGGCCTTTTTCAAATCAACCGGCATGCGAGACTGACGTCTTCATGGGTCACTAGCAAGGCAAAAAGAGGTAAGTACAGGAGTTTTCGAAATTCATCCGATTCAAATAATCTGATATTTTACTTTATGGTGTTTTCCTATTTCAAAATATTTATGAGTGCATTTGTGTTTGTTTCAGTTTTTCACGTTGAAGTATGTATAATTGTTTTATGCAGAACACGTGTGCCAAAATAAAATTGTATTCTTCATCAGTTATACTTGTGTCCTTTGATTTTTGACTCCAGTTGCTGCTGTAACAATGTAATTAGATCCTTCTTAGACAAGAAAAAAAATGTCAACGTTGTCCTTGATGGTTGTATGTCCAAACAACATGATATATACATACAAGTGTGCCTCAGGGGTTGATCCTTGGACCTTTATTATTCCTGATATTCATAAATGATCTCTCTAATAAAATTGTCCCTGAGATGAGTACATTTGTTGATAACACTATATTTTATAAGACACGAGGGGGAAATGAGTGAACACTTATCTAAGCCAATGTCTGAAATCTTAAAAAAATGATCTCCAATCTTTAGTGGAATTGACATGTAATTGGATGGTCACATTTAATGTTGCCAAGACTAAGCATCTTTCCTTTATCAATTACAAGAAATCTTCTCAACCACTGATCACCATGAATCACTACCGGAGAGCTCTTGGTTCAAACTTCTCAGCTTAACATTCACATGCAACATGAATTGGAACAAATATATTGAAGACAATGCCAAAGTTGCTGCAAAGAAGGTGGTTTCCCTCTACCATGCTAGAAAATAACTCACACCTGAGAGTATCTTATATTTCTACAAAAATATTATTCACCCATGTATGGAGTATTGTTGCTACATCTGGGCTGGTGTATCAACTAGTCTCTCACTCTTAGATAGTGTCAAAAAAAAAAAAAAAAGAAAAAGAAGAGACTCTAATCTCTGTCAAATCACCGCAATGTTGCATTCTTGAGCCTGTTTTACAAGTATTTTAATAGAATGGTGCTCTGACGAACTTATAGTACTTTTACCCCCTCAAAATAAATGCCCTCGACTAACCTGACACATAGCAAAATTCCATCCCTTCACTGGAGAGAGCACTAGATACCGGAAAGCTTTCTAAGCTAATAGTTTCTTCCCTCAAACTACTATGTCCCTGATTGTACTGACATGCAGAGACCTCGCTGCTCAACTTCTTACATAGTTCCAAATAGTAGCCCCTTACATCCAAGTGTCACTTGCCTTGTTTGGGGTGAATAAGAGTAAAAGAAAAAATAGGAAAGAGAAAGGAAAGGGTAAAAGAAAAAAGAAAAGCAGGAACAGAGAGATAAAAGATGTCAACTTTGTTCAATAAATTTTGTTCGACATACAAAATAAATCCTATTATAAATTTTCGTACTGTGTGTGTGTATGTGTGTGTGTGTGTGTGTGTGTGACACGGTTTGTCTCAGCCTACAGGCAATCCACTCAGGCAAGTAAGGTACCAAAATGAAGCTTATGACCCAGCGAATGTTTTAGTGATATTTATATCCATGTTTGGTGTATGGAAATGCAAAAAAAAATAACGATTTACTGGATACTTTTCCGGTATTCACCGGAAGTTTTTATCTCCCTTAGTAAGTTCGATTTACTGTGTGTGTGTGAGTGAGAGAGAGAGAGAGATAAAGAGAGAGAGAGAGAGAGAGAGAGAGAGAGGCAGGCAGGCAGTTCAAAATGAAGTTTATGACCCAGCGAATGTTTTAGTGATATTTATATCCATGTTTGGTGTATGGAAATGCAAAAAAAAAAAAAGAAATGCAAAAAATAACGATTTACTACACAACATTTTATTTACTGGATATTTTTCCGGTACAAGGACTCAAGTTTGCCCAGCTGGGCAAACATGGGTGCTTGTTGTTGAAAATAATTCTTACATGGAGTAAATTATTTTCAATCGTGTTAATTGTTATATTTCATTAGCCTGGGTGCTTGGTGTTGCTCAGGTGTTTGGAGGTGTGTGTGGGGCAAAAAAAAAAAAAAAAAAATGGTAGCAGGCAGACAGGCTCGAACCCGTACCACGAAGGAAAAGAACGTGAAAAAAAAAAAATGTGATGTCTTTGCTGTTGCCCCCATCACCAAACCAGAAGTGGAGAAGGTTTAAATTAAAGTTAGGCAATCAAAAAGACGGGATGACTTTCGAAAATATCGGTGAAAAAAGCCACCCCTTCCTGTAGAAAAGTGCCCAGTTAGGGGTGAAGGAATTAATGTTTTTAGCCAATTTTTCAATATTTGTCGTCCAAAGGGTCAAGCTTCAAAATGATACTGATCTCGTGAAATCTACCGCCTCTGTCGAAAGTTTTAGGCAGACATGATGATTGCAACGTCTTGTCAGACGAGTGCCACTCCCTCAGACATTTAAAATCCATAAGCCCAAATGCCTAAGGGAGTATCTATACAAATATGATGTTACAGAGTCTTAGCTTTGTACGACAGCTAAGTCTCTCTCTCGGTTCAAAATGTTGAGATCCAGCAACAAGCAAGAGCAAGATAGCCAGCAACAAATTAAACTGCAGACCAGCTTAATGCGGGTAATGGTCTTCCGCTTTATGGTTTTTTAAATCAGAGATTTGCTTCTCCTAGAAAGGTTGCCTTCACCACGGCTTACGGGAGCCCTCTCCACCCCAATACACATATACACACACAAATATACACGGTGCTAGTTGGCCGCTGACCCAGAAAAAGAGTTCATTCTCCCTTTGGAAGGTCTTGTTTTTAATCCTTCAGGGAGACTAGCCGCCCTCCTCACCAAACAAGTCTGGTGGGGGAACCAGTTTAGTCGCCGGTGACCGGACCATGAGGCAGGTAGTACTGGGTTACATGGTACCAGTAGCACATGACATAGGCAGACATACAAACATACATACATACATTTAAACAGCTAGGTAAGATTTATATTAAAGATTACCTTCCATCTTCAAAATTATTCTTAAGATTACTTACTTGATTTTGCTTTGCATTTCTGTCTGTTGTACAAAAGGTGAAGGGCCCAGCGGATCATCGTCAAATTCTTCATCTTTTTCCAACACTAAAATAAATATGAAAGGATAAAGCAACGGTTTGAAAAATTTTGTTGTGAAGTTGGTTGCTAGTCGTAAGACACAAATATGAAGAAATATCATGGATGAAAACGATTTTATGGAGATCAACAATATAAAATGATTTATTAACAATTTTACAACTGAAAGATTGATTATCTATGTACCGAAAAGAACTTAAGGTGCTTATTCAGATTGGCACTTATAGTGATAAACAAAAATGAAAAAAAAAATTTTATATTGCACCTACTTGTCACAGAATTAAGATTTTATATTCCAAAAATCACTAAAATTGATCAAGTAGTTATTTTATTTACGAAAAACAAAATTTGCTGTTTTTAACCGAAAAGTGACATCAAGGCCACGTTTATCTAGAAAACATAATAATTGTCGATTATAGAGTAGTAAAATTGATTTCAATATATATTCACTCATATATAAAAATACTAACAAATACACATTGGTCTTTATTGTACAGTAGTAAAATTGATTTCAATATATATTCACTCATATATAAAAATACTAACAAATACACATTGGTCTTTATTATACAGTAGTAAAATTGATTTCAATATATATTCACTCATATATAAAAATACTAACAAATACACATTGGTCTTTATTATACAGTAGTAAAATTGATTTCAATATATATTCACTCATATATAAAAATACTAACAAATACACATTGGTCTTTATTATACAGTAGTAAAATTGATTTAAATATATATTCACTCATATATAAAAATACTAAAAAATACACATTGGTCTTTATTATACAGTAGTAAAATTGATTTAAAAATATATTTAATTACATATAAAAATACTAATAAATACACATTGGTCTTTATTATACAGTAGTAAAACTGATTTCAATATATATTCACTCATATATAAAAATACTAACAAATACACATTGGTCTTTATTATACAGTAGTAAAATTGATTTAAATATATATTTAATTACATATAAAAATACTAACAAATACACATTGGTCTTTTTTATACAGTAGTAAAACTGATTTCAATATATATTCACTCATATATAAAAATACTAACAAATACACATTGGTCTTTATTATACAGTAGTAAAATTGATTTCAATATATATTTAATTACATATAAAAAATACTAACAAATACACATTGGTCTTTATTATACAGTAGTAAAATTGATTTAAATATATATTTAATTACATATAAAAATACTAACAAATACACATTGGTCTTTATTATACAGTAGTAAAATTGATTTAAATATATATTTAATTACATATAAAAATACTAATAAATACACATTGGTCTTTATTATACAGTAGTAAAACTGATTTCAATATATATTCACTCATATATAAAAATACTAACAAATACACATTGGTCTTTATTATACAGTAGTAAAATTGATTTAAATATATATGTAATTACATATAAAAATACTAACAAATACACATTGGTCTTTATTATACAGTAGTAAAATTGATTTAAATATATATTTAATTACATATAAAAATACTAACAAATACACATTGGTCTTTATTATACAGTAGTAAAACTGATTTCAATATATATTCACTCATAT
This sequence comes from Euprymna scolopes, assembly GCF_053919585.1. Lineage (NCBI taxonomy): Eukaryota > Metazoa > Mollusca > Cephalopoda > Sepiida > Sepiolidae > Euprymna > Euprymna scolopes. Next base: position 39,309,532 of record NC_136505.1, on the reverse strand, counting down.
ATAAAAATACTAACAAATACACATTGGTCTTTATTATACAGTAGTAAAATTGATTTAAAAATATATTTAATTACATATAAAAATACTAATAAATACACATTGGTCTTTATTATACAGTAGTAAAATTGATTTAAATATATATTTAATTACATATAAAAATACTAACAAATACACATTGGTCTTTATTATACAGTAGTAAAATTGATTTAAAAATATATTTAATTATATATAAAAATACTAATAAATACACATTGGTCTTTATTATACAGTAGTAAAGTTGATTTAAATATATATTTAATTACATATAAAAATACTAACAAATACACATTGGTCTTTTTTATAGAGTGGTAAAATCTATCTATGAAAATACAAATAAGTACACATTGGTCTTTATTATAGAGTAGTAAAATCGATCCTAATAAATATTCATTTATATATAAAAATACAAATAAATACACATTGGACTTTATTATAGAGTGGAGAATATCCAGTTGTTAGAATATTTGAAAAACTTACTATCTTTTTCAATCCAAACTGCTACTCCATCATTGCTTTCTGAATCGCTATCAGATATATCGGATTTCGACTTCTTTTTTACTTTGTTCCTAGAAAAGAAATAACAAAAATATTTAGAAGATAATAAATGATATGTAGTCGGATTTGGATCTCAGAATTCACCTTTGTCCATTACTTTCCTTGTACTGTTAACCAAAATCAGTCGTAGAACTGTTATCTATTTTGCCCATTTAAAACCCTGGCCTGATGTAAAACATTAGGCTAAAACAGCCAAATGACACTTCCTTAATTTTTTTATATTCATTTAAAACCTCTATTTAGACAAACGTATGAATTTTGGGAGAAAAATAAAAATTACCCCAAAAATGGTGTTTTTCATCCCTAAAACATCCTAGCGCTAAACCCAAGAATTTTCCCAGGGTCAAATATTAGGTTTCCAGATATATAACCATGTGGTCTTGTTTTTGGGTAATTTTCAGCAAAATCTAATGGTCGGAAAAGATTCTATGTCCCTGAAAGTGCTATTTTTGGCCATTTTGACCCCCTCGGGAACCCAACCAGAATTTTTATCAAAAATCCGAGAATGTAACATTTTCTCCCTTGGATAGTTGTAACCTCATGTAAAATTTCAGAAAAATGTAATGGGTAGTTATTGAGAATTTAGGGAACGAACAGACGAATGGATACACAGACAAGGGTGAATTCTAAAGTCTAAATCCAACGAAGTTGGTGGCCCAACAATTATTTTTTTTTTAATTATTTTTTTTTTAATCAAAGAATTAAAAGGTAGTGATGTGAGTAGCCAATGTTAAGAAAAGCTAGAAATCAAGAGAGGAATTTCTCCAGTTTTGTGTGGAGACGTTTGCAAAAACAACCTTTTGGGTCTTGTCCAAAATTTCCCCTTTATTAAAAAGCAAAAAATAAATCCATATGATTTACGTACCTGTGACAGAACGAAAGCCAAATTTTATGAGTAAGCAAAAAGAGACTGTCTTGAATCGCCATATTGAAGAAACAAGAGTAGATAACTCCAAAATAATTCAAACTTAATCGTTTAAAATTATTTAAAAATGATTTTCTTTATAAAAGTAAAACTACTTAATCAATTTATATGATTTTTAGAATATGATCTTTCCGTTCCGTCATGGGTACATACTAGTGTTGGGACAATTAATTGAAATTGGGAATCAGTAAAATCGGAAGATTTGGGGGTATCGGAATCGGTATCAAAATCGGAAAAACTGATGCCTATTTTCCGATGCCAAAATGATTCTTTTAATTGTCCTTTTTTTATTTGATTTTGTTTCAAGCAAAACCTTCCATTGCTGGTAATAATGATAAAATAATAAATATTGATTTTCAAGTACAAATAAAGTTAAAATCAACAGATGACTCTCTACAATTGTATTTTGACTTTTAGGAAAATATCTGTATGTTTAACATGTGTTTTTACGAAAATCAGGGGAAATAACAATCTTATAGTTAAAGAAGAGATTTATAAAGAATCGGAATCGGTAATTGTATCGGAATCGGGAAAAATATTGGAATTGTCCCATCACTAGTACATACATCATAAAGATTTTTTTTGTATTCTTGTTTCTAATATAGAAGGAATTCTGGACAGCCACTAACTTTTTCCTTAAAAAAAACTCCAATCAGTTTCAACTAAGAAAGGCAAAATTACGAGAAAGGCACTAAGTATGCATGTAGCAGAAGACAAAAAATAATTCTTTAATGAGAAAAAGTCATAACTTCCCTACCTCCATTATGAATCACATTTTCAATTTTCAGCGAGAATTGTCATGAAAGAAAGGATGGCAAGACCAAGGGCATAGCCAGGAAGTATCAAGCAGTGAGGAGGAGGTCCAAACTTTGGTAAAAATTTTACGAAATATGTTTCTTTCGTTTTGTGTCAGTAAAGTTTCGTTTCGTTTCATTCGTTTATTATTATTATTATTATTATTATTAGGGTAACCTAAAAATTGTAATTAATGCTCATTCAATGTTCTTATAACATAAAATTTAAATATTTTAATTGATTTATGAATTTTTTTTTTTTTGTATAATTACTTTGTCAAATTTCTCAACCTGATTAGTAGATGCAATTTTTGGGTTGCCTTAATTATAACTTCTTATGTTTCATAGTTTTTTGTTAAGGCTTGGTAACGTTTCCCACATTCTGATTGTAATCAAATATTTATAGATGTACAAAGCAAAACAAAAACAAAACAAAACAAAACTCTCTTCCTCTCTCTCGGTCCCTCTTTCTCCTGAGGCAATTAACTTTAAAATAAAACTTTGAAGAAAACTATGTTGATAGCAATTAATCAGCTAGTATGGATTTTGACAAGGGTCACACTAAGTACATGTCATGACAACCCCAATCTGCAAATCAGAATCATTCCCAGAGTCGAATGAAAGATGAGTGACGAAAAGCTGAGACAAGGGTGAGCAGGTCAAACGACATAGACATAACAGAGATATGTCGAGATGATGAGTTGTGACACTTACGTCACCCTCGCGTCGTCCAGTGGTGGAATGACCCCGGTTGTCGGTTCTGGTGTTTCCTCGGCGAGAATGTCAACGGCCGGTTTCCTGAAACAGACTTGTCATGCAAAACAATTGAAAAGACCAAGTCAAGAGGGGTTCCTTTTGTTTAAACTTCTTTGTATTTCAATCAGGTACAATCGCAGTTAGCTGTTTAGTTAGGGACTGGCCACTTGTTAACTGCAAGGTTTTCTCTTCTCTCTCCGACAGAAAACTCAATTATCTACGTGACAGGGTCAATCGATGGGGGAATCTTCGTTCGTCGGACCCAAGGAAGCAAAGCTCTCTCTAACTGTCAATCTCTCAAGGCTCGCTGCTTATATTGTGGGGGCGTGGATGGGGTTTCTTCCCATTTCGGGTCGTTGGCCAATCAGAATTAAGGGATCGCTGTCCGTCAAATCTTCGCCAGGCGGCCTATACCCAAAAAAGGAGCTGTCTTTCTTCCTCTGTTGGCATTCGGGCGTTCTCAATTTCGACCGATGCGGCCTAATGGAACTTGACAGGTCGTAAAAACAGAATTGTCTTACTTAATTATTTTTGAGAGAACATAAAAACAGCTGAATCCGATTCCACAAAGGCCACGTGTCTTTTCAATAGGGTCACTTATCGCCCAGCTGTTCGTCGACACTGTTCGCTTTGTACATCAGAATTTCATTGGTATCCTCGCCACCCACGGGCTGTCATGGCCAATTTATCGTCATCACGTTCTCCCGCCATAAGCTACGATCTTATCTTTTTTCTCTGTCTTTCTTTCTCTTCCTTTCGTCGTTTACAGCTGCCTTTTTTCCCTTTCTTTTTCCACGCCCGTTGTTCGGGCTCACCGCTACTCTTGGCCTTTTGGTCAGGATCAAAGTGCAGCATCTGTTCTTCGGATGCCGCACTTCCATTTCTTGTTCTCTTTCGGTGGAGGAGAAATCCTTCACGACTGGGACAATTCTTATTTTTGTACCCTTGAGCGTCTCTCAGAGTGTCGTCACATTTTTTCAGCTGAGAGAAAGCAAAGGTTGTCAAATCAGCCTGTCTGTGGAAGTCGCACGACAGAGACATCACCAATAATGGAAGTCTGTCTGTGGGAGCAAGTACATGACACACCATTGATAATGCTGCAAGAAACATGGGTAATGTTACCTCGATGTCTCTGTCTATATGTTACTCATTTCAATTAAAATGGATAAATAATTCATCAACTAACAGAACTTGATCTCTCTCTCCAGTGTGAGTCAATTCTCTCCAAAAACAAAACCTTCAAGAAAATGCAGCGAATGTCTATGCGTCTTTCCTGCATGAAAAGAAGCTTATCGGATGGCAACTACTAGATGAAACCCCGATGAAGAGAAACGGTACCTATTTACTATGCCTCCCCACGGGACAGAATTAGATACCAGGGTTGTTTTTTAATATGGAGAAAAGGTACAAAAATAAAAAATTGCCTCAGTCATGAAGGACTGCTCCTCCACCGAAAGAGAACAAGAAATGGAAGTGCAGCATCTGAAGAACAGATACTACACTTTGATCTTGGCCAAAAGGAATGGTAGCAACAGACAAAGACGATACTCTCCCAGGCTTTCTTTCTTTGAGAAGGGGTTAGTTTATTGCTAATCGCCTGAGGTGTCTCTACTGGGGAATGCCGACAAGGCTGTCAAGGCACTTTTTGTAAGTCAGAATGCTTTTCCTCAGGGGTGCTGAGTTGTCAATCCCTTGTCTCACATTTCTCACTATGAGAAACAAATCAATACCTATATATAAAGAACTTTTTGTTATTGGTTTGGTTGGTTGTTTTTGTTTTATGGCATATCAACTCCTTTTCAGGTTACTTAATGCCAAATCCAGTTATTTTGAAGAAAAATTTTTTTAATAGAATATATATTTTTTTTTTTCAAGTCGGTTTCTGTTTAACCCATAGTTGGGACCCTAACAGATACTACCACTCCGGGTCAGAGTGGACCTAGGAGCAATGGCAATTAAAGAGTGGCTCCACACTCCCCAAAGCCCACAAGCTGGGGCCTCACCATAGGATATAGTTTAAGGTCATATCCAGGATCTTTTGTTATTGAAAATATGTTTTATTGTTTATATGTTTATTTATGTTGGTCTATTTATCGCACTGATGGCGAGAGTAAAACACTAAACCATATTCACAATAAAAGAATAATAGCTTTCTAATATACTGATTATAACATGATATAATAGTATGCAATCGACATCATACTAGTTAATAATTTTGGTACTTGTTTATGTTGATGATCTTTTAAACCAACACATTTCAGGTGAAAACATTATTATGTATTTAGGTGTTATGGCGAAATTAGTATAAATTGAAAAAATTACAAAAAAAAATAATTCAGTAGAAAAATAATTACAAGTAAAAATAGAAATTATCGAGTTTTATTGTATGTTTTACTGTGGAACCAAGTCAGTATGACAAAAGGTGATAACCCTTGACTTTAATTGACAAATTAAAGGGTCTGCCATTTTCAAATCAACTCATTTCAAAATATACTTGTGACTGACATTTTATTAAAAATACATCCAGCACACCTACTGGGTCATTTCTCGTAATTTTTTAAAATTTACATCAAGTTTGCTATGACACGTAAGTATGTGATAATGTTTTCACCTGAAATGCGTTGATTTAAAAGATCACCAATGTAAACAAGCATCAACAAATGAGATGAGGAAAAAAAGACTCACTTTTTCTTCTTTTTGGGTTTCTTTTTTGCTCCGTCCTTGTTTGTGGAACTTTTCTTCTTTTTCTTCTTCTCTTTTTTCTTCTTCTTCTTATCTGAGGAAAGGAAAAAAATGCAGATGAAACTTTTTTAACCTGACCTTACTCAATCCATCTGTCCTTTTTTTTTTTTTTTGTAAATTTTTGGACAGTAATAATCTCTATATTATTTGGACCATAATCGTAGTTGTTATATTCATAACATTTCAGCTGATGTAAAACCGAATCTTTAACATGTTGAGGACAGGATGGTCATTTTTTTTTTTTTACAAAGGAATCACCACTTATCAAGGCCCAGAGGTCACTTGAGGATAAGGGTTAAAGAGTGTACAGTGGTCAAAAGGACAATATCATAGTAGTCGTTGGAAGTGTAAATTTGGTAAAATGGATTACTAAAGGGGAACGGCTCATCAAGAACTTGTTTACATTGGACTTGGAGACGACCATATTGTAGTCAGCTGGAAAGCAAGCAAACAGAAGAGAGTTACAAAGGTGTGCAGTTCTTAGAAAGAAGCTTTGTTCATGGAATCTACGTTTAGGTTTAGGCACAGATAAAGAATGGGGGAAATTATTGATAGTGTTTACAGCCAAACAAGTGTTTCTCATGAACGTTTGGCAAAGAGGGACCATAGATTGGAGCTCATACGAGCACTTACCATGAAAATAACAATAAAACAGAGACAGACTCACAATATCTCTTTTGTGAGAAAGAGGTTGCAGGGAAGAGAAAAGGCATCCCCCACTAGACTACGAAGTCTATTCTGAACTCTGTCAAGGCAGGATAAGGTCTTCCTAGCCTAGATGTGACAGCAATACTCCATCCTTGGACATACCTAGCTCTTATATAGGTCGAGAATTGCATCAGCAGGTAGATATTTACTGGATCGATAGAAGAATCCCATCAGTTTTCCAGCGACCTCGGCAGCAGATTTGATGTGCGTATTCCAGTTTAGGTTTATGTTATAGACGATCTCATCCTCCATGTAGTTAATGAATGGTAAGTGATTGAGAAGCAAGGGTCGCATAAGGAAGAGACAAAATATACTGATATATGATAGTGAAAGAATGTAGATTTATTTACATAGATATACATGTGACAAAATAAACATAGGGATAGTCAGAATAAGAGTCCATTGAGAAGAGAGGATTAAGTAACGTTACTTGCGTAGATGATAAGAGGCTGGTTGGTTGGTCATGCCAACCAGAGCGCATTATTGCCACATCTTGACTTGTTGAGAGTTCAGCAAGACAAAGATAGAAATATACAAAACAGGAAGTGACGTGGCTGTGTCACTTTCTGGTTACCAGAGTTAAAGGGCGATAATCGAGTTAGCCTGGGAATTTCAATTCCCACAGTTACATTTTTTTAAACTTGAGTATCCTTATTTGGAACTTGTAGAGACTTTCAATCCAAATATTTTTATAAAGATCTTATAACAATTCACCAGTTCAACTATTAGGTTCCCAAATTCAGAAAGTTGCACCTGAAAAAGATTGGATGTTACATCTACTGAAATGTTGCATGCAGTGTCTTCAATAAGTTTCCAGACTTTTTTTCATATGTGCATTTTTATTGATAGTAGACATATGAAACTCTAGTTCCCTTTGAAGTAATCTCCTCCGGCTGCAATACACTTGTTCTTCTGTTCCGACAACTTCTGGAAGGCCCCATAGAAATCCTCTTGTGTGAGCATGTGAATAACCCTTGTCACAGCTTCTTTAAACTCCTCAATTGTCTCATAACACAACAGCCTCTAAAGTTTTCTTTGAGCTTAGGGAATAACCTAAAGTCACGAGGATCAAGGTCTGGATTATAGGGAGGGTGAGAAACTGTCTTGATGCCCACCTTGATCATGACAACATCTTTCTTTCTGATCTACTCTGAGCACCCTTGGGACAAACTTTGCGTAAATCTTCCACATCTTCAGTTCCTCACGAATAATTATGAGTACAGTTCCTACACTGACACCAAACTGTGCACTTATTGTCTCTATAGACACACAATGGTCCTTATCCATGAAATTCTTTATTTGACCAATCAACTCTGGTGTCCTAACTTCTTCACTCTTCACTCCCACACCTCTCATCATCCCTCACAGATTCCCTGCCTTCCTACAATTTCTTATGCCACATAAAAATTGATGTTTGATTCATGCAAGATGGTCCAATAACAGTCTGAAGCATTCCATATGTTTCTGTGGCATAATTTCCAAATTAAAAACAGAATTTTATTGCATATCGTTCTTCTGAATTGTCCTTGCGTCTATATTGCATTTTTGAAATTCACCTGCTGTGAAAATTTGGCTGTAGTAGGATGTAATCCAATTCCTGCTGCAGCTGTCCATTTGAAAATTAAATCATAAAAATTGGTTAGTCATCTCATAAGATATATAGCAATAACATACTGAATTTTCAAGAGGCTACGACAATTTTAAATGCCTGTACAAAATAGTCTGGAAACTTATTGAAGGCACCTTGTACATATAAGAAGATGGGAACAAACTATTATTTGTTGTTCCTTGGCTTTTTTATTAGAAACAAAGTGCAATTGTAAGAGATTGGAGCCATATGATAGCTAGTGAGTAGGTTAACTGGTTAAATATGCAATACACAGCAAAGCTTGGTAAATTGTGGTAGACAGTTTGAAACACATAAATATCAAATATTTGAAAACAAATAGTAAATAGTTTACAGATCAAGAATTCATCAGAACAATGAACAAACAATAATAATAAAATAATAGTAAAACAAGAACATTGGCCTCATTTTCAGACGTCCAAGATGATACAATTGGAGTTTCAGAACAGCTTAAATATGCTAACAATGGAATCATATTAGAGAGTTGCAGGGAGTGAACAACGGGCATGCCAATCATGTAACCCATACTGTTTTTGGATTGAGCTACAGAATTGTTTATGTCCAGGGAGAAAAACGGGCATAATAACTTAAGATGTAATATAAGCGAAAGGAACTCTTGGCATTGTGACTCTGATCATGACAGTGTCAATGAATTTGAAATAAAGCTACATTTGAAATTGTAAAAAAGTATGACTGTTTATTGTTCTTTAAATAATTGTGCCCTGAACGTTTACTATTTTTTTTTTTAATTATACATGCTTTGTGGACTGGAGTTAGCAGCCCACTTGAAAGAACTATCTTATGCTCATATGTTTATTGTATGTGCAAAACCAAGAACTATCTTATGCTCATATGTTTATTGTATGTGCAAAACCCATGCATCTGCGCGCACACACCCACACACTTTCATACATTGTTGGCTAGTTGTTTTATGGCATATCAACCCTTTTCAGGTTATTTAATGCCAAATCCAGTGATTTTGAAGAACAATTTCAAGTTGGTTTCTATTTAACACACAGTTGGGACCCTAACAGGTACTACCACTCCGGGTCAGAATGGACCTGGGAGCAATGGCAATTAAAGGGTGGTTCCACACTCCCCAAAGCCCACAAGCTGGGGCCTCACCATCGGATATAGTTTAAGGTCATATCCAGGACCATTCATACACTGCATATATGCTGTATGTAACAAAGTATCTAAAGTGTAGTATCTGTTATAATACTGAAAATCAATACTTAAAATTTTATAACTCCTTATAGCATTTTATGTGAATACATGAAATATTTACGTATTTTGTTGAATAACGCAAATCATTCATGTCTACACATTCTGGTTTGGATCTTTGGATCAAACTTTTTGATTAATTTTGTTGTGTTTTAGCAGATAATACATCTATTAATTGTTCTTACATTTTATTACACAGCACATCTATTAATTTTTCTTACATTTTAGCAGACAGCACATCTATTATTTTTTTTTTACATTTTAGCAGACAACACATCTATTAATTTTTCTTGCATTTTAGTAGACAACACATCTATTAATTTTCCTTACATTTTAGGAGACAATTTTTCTTGCATTTTAGTAGATAACATATCTATTCTCAAACATACTACTAATAATCATAAACTCAAAATATTAGAAGCATTATTAATTAAAATTTTTAAAAATAAATAAATTTTAATAACAGCAATAACATCCCTAAATATCTGTAATAGTGATATGAATAATTTAATGTATTTAATAACAACTGAATTACTAAGAAATTATATATAACATGAAAGCAAACTAATACAAAACATTTTAATAAATATTCTCAAATCAGCTCAGATAATTATTCCTGATGATGAATCTAGGTGGATTCAAAAGTACTTTGGCCTACAATGACTATGTCAACTTCATCAGCCAGTTCTTGTCTGCAGCAAGGAAATTAATTAAAGTTTGGAAAAGATCTAAACCAGAATGAGTAGACATGTATTGTCTGTGTTAACGAAATATGCTTTGGAAAATGTTGTATTAGTATATATGGTGGCTGTTCCCTTGGTTTTGAGCGTGATCACCTTCTTTATTTCATGCTTTCCGTTCTCCCTTCCCCACTCTAATCGGATGTGTTCGCAAGTGGTTGTTCAAGACAGCCAAACTGCAACAGATTTTGCCACAGAACATGTATACCGAATCTTGCTTGCAGTGTCATTATTAGAGGTGCAAGAGAGGTTTTGCACATTTACACAAATGGCTTTTGAGGCCAGCAAAAGATAGGCATAATTTTCCACATATATCACAGTTAGTATGATCACTTTATGGACTCTGTGTTGAACCCTGTTCGCCTCCACATAAGTATACATACACACACACACACACACACACACACACACACACACATATATATATATGAGCAAACAGTTAATGAAATATGTTAAAAAACACTTTGAAATGAGTTAAAAACATATTTAATCTGAAAAGGAAACACTAGATAAATGGATAGTCCTTAATCCGCGGAGTTTCGAAGAAATACTCTCCTTCTCATCAGAGGGTAGGAATTAGCAAAATGCGGGATCGGATTTTGCATGCAGAAGTATTTGATGAAACAACAAGTAAGTCAAAGATCTTACTTGAAAACAAAATAAGTTAAGCATATATATATATATATTCCATGATTTGAATTTTTCAAATGAAACAGATTCTCGTAGATATTATCACGACTTGAGCATTCTCAAGATATGTGACCTTTGTCTATGTAAGGAACGGTTTCTATCAAACTACTCTGTCAATTTTTGGTCTACAGACTTGAAACTTGATATATAGGAGATTCAGACCTGTGGAACAAATTTGATTTGTTTTTTTAGTCAGTATAAATAACTGCTAAAGAGTTAAAATTGAAAAGTTGGAAGTTGACAGGCATAAGTCGACTAAACATGTACCTTCTACACATGCGTAAATATACATTTATAAATTTAACTACATTAATTTTTTTTAGTCTTGATATGCATATGGACCTATCTCAGATGGTAACAAATGACATTGGAAAGCTACATATTTTGATTTCGATTCTAGCTGATGGCACCTAAGTCATTTTTTTTTTAACTTTTGAATTGGGTACAATATAATAATCAATAGAGTATTGGCTCTATAATAAGAAATATGAAATCTGCATAAATTAAAATATTATATATAAGTGTACTTCAAGACCAGCCACGATGACCATGACTATATATTTTGTACGAATTAATAATCAATAGAGAAATGGCTTTATAATAATAAATACAAAATTTGCATGAATTAAAATATAATATTTAAATATATTTTATGACTGGGCAATGCCAGTTAGCCTGCTAGTAGTATTTATATATGTACATTCTAACATATTGAAGACTAAAATTATCAAAAAATAAAAGCAAAACATGCATATTTACAGTATATATATATATATAAAGAGTTTTTATAAAGAAAATCATTTTTAAATGGTTAATGGAAATTCATAGGCATTACATCATAAATTTCACAAGTTTGAATTACTGAATTAACTCCCTTTGTTCTTTTTTTTTTTAGATTATTTTCAATTTGGCAGACAAGACAGTCGTTCTTTTATGACTCATAAAATTTGATTTAATTTAAAAATAAACTACTTCATCAGTTTATATGATTTTTAGAATATGATAATTCTCATTTCATTACAGGTACATACATCATACAAATTTGTTTTTGTGTGAGGGAACCACCCTTCAAATGGACTAATCCATCGTCCATATAAACTTTACTCATGGCGATCCCAGGCGGGAATCTAATTCCAGAGCGACCCTCGCATGCCCAGTGAATTACCTACACTTTTCGTTTGTAACCTTTTTTGTGACTACTTGGAAGCCATAATAGTTTTCAATTTTGTTTTTTTTAAGATAAAGGGAATTCTGGACAAAACCGTAAACTGTTTATATAATCAATTCTTTGGTGCTTCTATATCATATCGAAAAAATATTGTATTTCACGGGAAAAAAATGGTACCCACATTATTATCAGGTTTCAAATAGTAACACATCCAAAAATTACGAAAAACAATAAGGTAGGAAAACAATTATTAATGAAAAAATAAATTTTTGAAATCATTGTTACGCTTACTAAAAAAGTACAAAGTTTACAGGGGAGATAATTAAGTTCTGTTGCTTACGTCACGTAATGAGCATAATTCAAAATGTTGGACGCATTTTATTCCTCACGTGAATTTTATCGAAAACTGTTTTTCATTAACAATTATTTTTCTACCTTATCGTTTTCCATAATTTTTGAATACGTTACTATTTGCGGCATGAGAATTATGTCGGTATCATTTGTTTTACTTGAAATTCAGTATTTTTTCATCATTATAATTCTTTTTTATTATTCTAAACTTCTTAACCAAAAAGAAATCAGAAAATTGAATATCACAACCAAACTCACCTTTAGATGAGCTGCTGCTACTCCCAACGCCATGACTTTTTTTATTTGAATCATCATCGTCTTCATCAGAGCTGAAAATATTTTAGTAATAATTACAGTTCACAATACGTTTTGGTTTTCATAGAATTCTTGCAGAAGAACAACCTTCTATCATTCTTAACATAATGTGATTAGCGGAAGAGTTTTAACAAATTTATTACCATTAACAAGACTGGATTAGAATTGTTAGTTTTCAAGAAATGGACTTTTGGGCCTTCATAAACAAAAACATGTATTCTGATGGAAAAACAAAATAAAGAAATAGTTCAAATATATTAGCTAACATAATTTATAAGTGAAAACAGAAATGATTTTCTTATTGTACAAAAGGCAGTGGCATCAATACATTTTTAATGAAATGTGTGTAAACACCGAAATCATAGTTTATCAATAAATAATATTTTGATAATATCTTTTCTCTGAAAAAAAAAAAAAAGCATTCTTTGAAACTCGACGGAATAAGGAATTTTCTAAATGAGCATTGTGTGTTCCTTGTCGAATAATAAATTCTTGTACATCTTAATTTACAAAGTTTTAATTGATATTCTTATATCAAGCTCTATTCCATTTTGGGTTTATCGAGCTTTTTCATCTGGTTAAGAGTATCCTATAAATATTAGTATTAATATTTATATTTCTTTTGAATTTACAGAATTACTCATTTAGTAAACTTAACTATAAACTTTCTGAATAAAAAATAATTATATATATATATATATATATATATATATATATATATATATATATATATATATATATATAGATAGATAGATAGAGAGAGAGAGAGAGAGAGAGAGAGATATGGATATATATGATGATTAAAATGGCATCACATGGTGGGAAAAAAAAAAAAAAGGGGGACGGGGTTAAAGTTTCAAAAAAAGATTTAACGCTTTCATTGATTCCTTCTGCCAAACACAAAGAAGGTTTTTGAATCACGATAGAGGCAGATTCCAAAATTTTTAAATAATTTTTTTTGAATCTGCTTGGTGTATATTATGAGACTTGCCTTTTCTTCTTTTTGCAAGGATAGTTTGTCTTGCATCCACAACAGTAATATTATTTAACAATTTAAATGCCAGTGTGATGCTGGTTATGTGGGGAGGATTTCTTTGGATTTACAGATTCATATAAGCCAGCACATTCCATCCAAAATTAGACACGGAAAGGTAGGATCTGTGAGTCTCCCTTCCTCTGCAGCTTTGGACTTTGCTATTGACCAGCATTTGATTGAGAATCCTTGTTGTGCCAATAAGTAAAAATTGAGGTACTACATAGAGCAGATTTCAAAAGTCATTTTAAAATTTTGGAATTTGTCTCTATTGCAATTCGAAAACCTTTTTTGTGCTGGCAGAAGGAATCGATAAAAGCATTAAATCTCTTTGGGGAACTTTGACCCTCTCCCTTCTGTTTATTTTTTCTCTTATATGGTGCTGTTTTAATTGTCTTATACATGCTTATTGCATTAAATTGTTTATATATATATATATATATATATATTAGTAATGCCCACACAGAATGCAGTCTTAGATACATCTCAAAAAAGGTAAAAAAAGAAAGAAAATAAACATACCTATTTAACTGCTTGGGAGGTGATTGACTCCAAACTTCAGGAGCTCCAAGTTCACCAATACGCTCCCTTTCATACCGCCGTCTACAATAATAAATTTGTTGACAAAATGTAAGTGAAAGGATTTTTTTTATGAATCAACAAAATTAAATCATCATCATAGTCAGTTTAACATCTGTTTGACATGCTGACATGTATTGGACAGCTTTAAGAAATTGATTTCCAAACTAACCTATCTCTACCCAAGTCTTTATTTATCCCTCTTTCTCTAAACTTGATCCTTATCACATTCTCTCATCTTTTCCTTGGCGTTCCTCTGCCAACTGACCCCACTACCTTGACTGTTCTTTATCTACTAACCCAAGAATTCTCATCCATTCTTTCAACATAACTATACTCACGATGTCTAAAGTTTTAATATTGAATTTATGCCATTTTTTGTTCTTTTTTTTGTATCTATCATGTTTGCTACTTTTTTTGTTTTTGTTTTTCCAATTTTCTTAAATTTTAACATTTTTGCTTACATGTTTTTTTTTCCATCATGTTCACTGTTTCTTTTTTATTTTTTCGATTTTTTTAAGAAGTTTAACATCGTTTTTTTAATTTTATAATATAACAGGGTTATTACTTCACTTATTCTTTAGTTTTCCTTTTGTTTTGATTTACCCTCCCCCAACACACACACCTCCAAACACCCAGGCAACACCAGGCACCCCCACTAGTCTATATATATAAAAGGCAAAACGGCCACGAGTGTTTTTGTATGTTCAAGAACGGCTTTTTTTCGCCGGGCTTCTCAACAACTTTACTATTTTGGAGAACTTTCCTTATACTCCCTAGATTGTAATATCTCCGATTTGCAAACGGACGTCATCTCTATCTTTATTTTGATGACTTTTAAAAAATTCCCGCCATCCCGTCCTTTCCAGTGTTTGTTTGTCTTTTTCATATAAATAAAGCAAAACTAATCAAAGTAAAGTCAATCACCTGGCCTACCTGACCAGGATGTCCAGAAAGGCAATCAGCTATGATCAATGTGGGGGAAATCCTTCATATCATACATGTGCTATTCATTTGGACACTGCCAGAGCTCCCCCTTTTGGGGGGGGGGGGAGCTGGTTTTCCCCAACATCGTGAGGAAACAAATACAGCAACTGGCCTACAGCTAGAGTTAACTGCGTGATTAACATCGTGAGGAAGCTGAAAACTTAACTAGCCTACAGTCAGAGTTAAGTGGGTGATTCTTATCCACTATGATGTTAAGGTTGAAATCGCTAAATTTGAACGCTTTTCACTTCCTATTACATCATAGTGTAGCGGTAACATGTCAGGTTTTCTTTCACTTTCTTTTCCGCCTTCGCATGACGGGTTCAAGCTGCCTACCTACTAACACTTTTTTTTTTTCACACACCCACAAACACCCAGGCAAGGCTGGGAACTCCCGCTAGTTCCATATAAGATGAAGAAAGGAGAATTTCTATCAAAGATGATGGAAGAAAAACAACTGAAACATGCTCCACTGGAGCTTGATATTTTGCATTTTTTCTCCATAAAGAAAAATGATGTTTCTTCATTACAAGTGGATATCTAAAAGAAAAAAAAGATCAAAATAATGCATTTGACGTAAAAACACTATTACGTATTTATGTGTCACATCGAAATTTTTTTTTAAATTTTAAATTATGAAAAATAAAAGATCTGCTAGAACTATTTTTAATAAAAAAGAATTGTTATTGTCAATCAACCATTTTCCAATTTGAAATAAAAACAAGTTAAGAACACAAGGGAGATAAGTCAGTTTGTCATATGCAATATACTAAACGGCTAAAACTTCATTGTTGAATAAATTTTATTTTTTTCTTGTAATTATTTTTCTATTCAATCATTTTTCATAATTTTTGGAATTTTTACTAATTTCGACATGACATGTAATTATGTAACGCTGCTTTTACTTGAAATGCAATTCGCCCAGGTATGGAGTATCATTGCCACATCTGAGCTGGTGCATCTACCACTCGTCTTTCCTTCTTGGATAGGGTGCAAAAGTCTCCAATCTAATAGGTCCCACTTTGTTAACTAGGCTTCAACATTTGTCCTACTGCTGCAATATTGCATTCCTGCGCCTGTTTTACAAGTATTTTAATTGAATGTGCTCTGCTGAACTCATTGCACTTGTGTCCCTTCAACGTACATATCCCCAACAAACCCACCTAGCAACAAAATCACACCTCTTCACTGTTGAGGTCCCTAAATGCCAGAAAGCTTTCTACTCTAATAGCTTCTTCTCTCGAACAGCTAGACTTTGGAATTCCTTTCCTGCTACCTGCTTCCCTGATTGTACTGATATGCAGCAGTTGAAATGTAATATAAACAAACATCTTGTTAATCTTTCTTAGGTATGGTCCCAATTAGTAGCCCTTTACATCTAAGTGACGATATGCTTTGTTTGGGAGTGAACGTGAGTAAAAGAAAGAAAAAGAGTTTTAGATATCCACTTATAATGCACAAGCACCAGAAAAACTCCTGCTAAGACTAACAGATGGCTGACTGTCTCATCCAAAGATGTGGCTCAGGTCATGCAAAGAAAATTTCCAGCAACAGCCATGATCTACAGCGTTGTCAACAGTTAAGGTAACATTATTCTTTCCCGCTTCCTCACTGAAGGCTGAACACTGAAAGCTACATCCATGAGCGAGGTAGTGATATCCTGAACCTATCAGCTAGCTGCAGGTAAGCTGTATGTGTATTAGAAAAATTCGGTACCTTGTCTTACCAGCCGGGAGACCCAGGCCTGGTTGACAGAAAAGTTATGAAGACAACTTGACTCAAATTTGATAAATCTAAAAAAAAAAAAAAAAATGAACCAACTGTGATACTATGGACGTCCACACTGGAGAGGGTTACAAAGTGCATAAAACTAAGGAAAAAGTTCTTGGAAGTAAATGACCCAGAACAATGGTTAGAAATGATTCAATAAGACATACAAAAGAAATAGGATAGATGGTTGGCTGGGAGTGACCGAGAGAGTGAGTCACTTTCTGCTTATCAGTCACTCTTAGACAAAAGACCAGATATAGAATTTCCGATTTTGAGTCAACAAATCCAGAGAGTTTATGGACAATTTTCGGTTTGAAACAGTTGATGATGGTTGACAGCTCAGAGGTCCCTCTAGAGATATCGGAGAGATTGGAGTCAAAGTTGAGCAAGAGTTTTAGCAAATGAGGAGATGAACTGATCAACTGACAAACAAAAAGTTATCAACAGACAACGTTTCTGTTTTTTTCTCTTGTGAGTTTATGTTGTTCTATTCTTATATTTGTAAACCAGTGTTCGCACCCTCAGCAATAGCCAACAGCCAGAATGAGAACCGGAAGACATGAAGACGAATAGAAAACCACAGAAAACAGCATGAGATTGGCAGTTGTGTTATTTTATGTTTATATATATATATATATATATATATATATATATATATATATATATATATATTTATTGCAATTAGGAAGGGAAGACTTTTATGATTCATGATCAAAAGTAAATTTGTATATATATATATATATATATATATATATATATTCCTTTAATCTTCTCTCCAAAGAGGGGAAAACGGGGGACTCTTTTTCTATTCTGAGTCGTGCTCATTCATTATATCACCTTAAGATCTTGGAGACTATTCACATTCGACTTAGAAAACCTTCCCTTTGCAAGTGTTATATAGCGCCAGGACTCCTAGGTTGGGAACGGTCGTAGTTAGCAAGTTCCCCGCTGCAACAAAACCAAGTAGCCGTCTCTTATTGATCGTCTATTTTGTTTAGTTTTCTGGTTGTTATGGTAACGGCCAAGACAGTAGAGTTATTTCCCCCTTGACTGTGCATTTTTCTCTCTCGGGGTTCTTCAGCTGTCATTCGCTTGTCATAATAATGATTCCGACTGAAAGAGAATTAACATGCACACAAAGATCAGACATAACCCAACATACCAAATTAAGACGTAAGACACGCTGGCTTTTTATATAAAAATATATTTTGTTTTGAAATTATTTTTCTCGTTCTTGTACATCAAGATTTTTAATAGTTCAAAATTTAACAGTGGGGCTTACTGTCGTTTCAGTGATGGAGAGGGGGAGTGAAACGTTATGCTCTCAACAACGCACGTCTCTTATCAGCGTCTCTCTCTTCTCTACCTCCCTCCTTCTCTACCTCGTCTTCTTCTGTTTCTCCTCTCTTCTGCTCTGTTGGACTCCAAAAATCACCTCTTATATTAGCATGTGTATTTTGCTTGGTTTTTTCCATGCCACGCTACCTGTCGATCACACTGCTATCGATAAGGGAGCACGCGTCTGCTGGTCACGTTTTGACAATCTTTCGCCGCATCTTGACCTAGAGACATCGCGACCCATTTCTCTTCAGCTGACCGACTATTGACTTTATTTATACATGTGAATCCATTTCTCATGCTAACTTCATATACATTCCAAACTTACAAGGAATGTCACGTTTCCCCGTTTTGTAAACAAAAAAATCGTTGTCCGATTTCTCTGTTTACGACGTAATCACTTTTTCGTTTCGACTGGTGGGCAATCGATTATTCGATGCCCACCTTTCAAATCTTTTATTATCTTTTTTTTTAAAGAAGTTTTTCTTTTCAGTTATGTATCGGATGGTTCCAGCCATCAATTATACAGCACAAGCAAAGGGAATGCCTCCTGGGTTTGAACATGATTAATCTCTAGGGTATTCGACCATAACGCTGTTTTATTTTAATCGTTTTCCCACTTTTTTTTTTCTTTTCTTCTCCTCGTAAATTAAATAAAACGTAATTTTAATTGCTTTTTCATTCTTTGTTTTAAAAATTCCCTCGATACAGCTTTGAGAAGCAAGGGTAGAAACCGGTCAGCTGGCTCCCCATTTCTCTTTCTTTCTTCTCCTGTTCCCCTTTTCCCCACCTTTTTGGAGAGAAGATAAAAGAAATATATATATATATATCAATATTTATATATATACAAATTTACTTTAAATCATGAATCATAAATGTGTTCCCCTCCTAATTGCAATATTTAAATTTTGTATCCCTAAAAACATTATGAAATATATATATATATGATGAAAATAATGGAAATAGTATTCCGACAAAATAGAGAAATAAAAAGGAACAAACCGTATTATGTGTTCATCAACGTTTCGTTTTTATTTCGAGACTTCCTCTGGATGAATGAGATTAAGACGAAACGTTGATGAACACATAACACGGTTTGTTCCTTTTTATTTCTCTCTCTCTCTACATATATATATATATATATATATATATATATATATATATACAAATATCAGTAAAGGGACAGGACAATTGCACACTTGTATAGTAAATAAAATTGAACCTCTTTTTGAGATGAGCATAAAAATGAGTCTCTGTTCCTAGATTATTAAAATGTGTGTATATGTGTATATATATATATATTCTCAAAAAATAAGATAACTCATATATCTTTACCTTTAAAAAATTAATTATCTCCCTTACTATTGTGGCCCTAGGAAGGGGTCATAGAGCAAGACTTGAACAAAAAGTTTAGGCAGAAATGAATATATGGTACACTAGTGGGGAAAGGGGGGAGGGGCGACCTTGCCGGTCTTAAAATATGCTTACATATATTTTAATTCATGCAGATTTCATATTTATGATTACAAAGCTAATTCTCTATTGAATATTTGTGTGTGTATATATATATATATATATATATATATATATATATATATATAATATTTTTATTTATATAGACACATATTACATAGTTGCTACACTGACCATGCTAATGTTTCGGACAATTGGTTTGCAAGAAACCAAAAGTCACTCGTCAGGTGACGTAATAAAGTTTATTTGCCACCAAAGACATCTGGTTCTCCTCTGGTTTTCAAGACATCGTAGGAGAACCAGATGCCTTCGGTGGCAAATAAACTTTATTATGTCACCTGATGAGTGACTTTTGGAACATTAGCATGGTCAGTGTAGCAACTATGTAATATTTGTCTATATAAATAAAAATATTATATTTTGTTCTTTTTTATTGAGCACTCTTAATAACCTCATTTGAATTCATAAGTTTTATCTCCTGAATATCTTTAACTTGGTATACATATATATTTTTATTGATTACTATAAACAAATTTATCACTCTCTCTCTCTCTATATATATATATATATAACCTTAAAAAAATAAATAAAATATAATAGAAATATGTCGGCAAGTTGAAATGAACATTTTACATTTTAACTTGTCGACTTTGGTATGCATTATTCATCCATCCAAACAAAGATTTTACTCATTACAAACCATCCTTGGTGTATGATCACTATTTGCTGTCAATTTCAGTGTTATGTGAGGAGTAGTTTGAGAATTTATCAGTTAAATATTTACACACAGACACACATACATACATCTACTGTTTTATTTATATAGAAGAAAGTGAATACAAAGAAAAGTTTGTTAGCCTTCTCTGATTGTTAGTCTGTCATCTTGCATTAGGTTACGATAATTCTCCACAAGAGTATTAGATTCAGGGGTTTTTACAATGATTAGAAAAGTCCATTACAAGTGAATGGGTAAGTCACCATAACAGTTATATTTTCAGTCTTTTATATCATTATTTAAAACTGTTGCCATTGCAATAATCTTATTTGTTGGTATAATCTCTACTTATATATAAAAGGCACTTTGTCTGTGTGTGAATTAGTTCCCTATGGATTCCAAAACGGCTGAGCTAATTTTTTTTTTTTTAATTTCACATAAATGTACTGTATGTGTCTGAAAGTGTTCTGAGATAGGTTTTGTATCAGACTGCTTCTAAAAATCAATAATCAAAAAAAATCCAATTAAAGAAGGAACAGTCCAATTTGGGCCAAAGTTAACACTCTGATACAGCTTAACGTCACAAATGCATTTGAGAAGTTTTATCATCACATAATTGTAAATTCAGTCACTGCAGGGAGATTTGTGAAGCTTCCTCCTGGTGCACCGCGTTGGTTCTCCAACTAGATAGATTTGATTGAAAAATGGGCCATTTCACCGATTTTGCCGATAATAAAAGTATTGGAAGTATGAAACATTTGTTGATCCTCATTCAATCCTGAGCAATGTCGGGTCTCCCTGCTAGTTATTTTCATAAAAAGAAATTTCAACAATGTACATTTTTTAATGTAAAGAACATTGAAAGTATAAAACATAAGAAATCAAAAAGATAGATTACTGCAGGGAAAAAAAAATTTTTTTAAAAGCTTACAAATCAGCAGGTGTTACCTTTCTAAAAAATCTGGTGCCAGTGAAGGTCGATTTCTATCCAATGAAGACTCAGCTCCTCCCCAGGATGATTTGTGAAAACTATCAAGTGAAAACAAAAAATGTTTTAAACAGACAAAAATTAAATCAAGTATTTCCTATCGAATATACAACATCAACACACCAGTATTATCATCACATAATACACACTCGTTAACATGTAGACAACCGGGACCGACACGTTGTAGACTCAGTCGCAACAGAGACAAAGAATAGAAAAGAGGAAAAAAACTTCAATTCCTATTTCAGGTTTAAAGCAAAGATCTTTATTCCTCATTCTCCCGCCACGTGTGACTTCTCCTTACGGCTGTCACTTCTCTAACATGCTCTCCCTCCTTTTGATTGTCTTTTTCTTTTTCCTTACCGTGACACAGCTCAATATTTGCATGTAGCAGGGCTCTACATTGCGAGTGAAACAATCGCACTCGCGAGTGATTTTTCAAAGTGGCGACTAGAAATAATGAAACGCTTATCTTTTGGCGATTGTATTTCTTTCACAGGCTATCTTCCAAAGCTCACTACTGAATGAAAAATATCTTTTCAACGTTGTTTTTCTATATAAAACGAACAAAGTTAAATTATTCAAACAATAAAAGTTTAATAGAATATATTCTTTTCTTTTTAACAAAGGTTGTTTAAAAAAATATCTGAATTAGAATGTTTATACCTTCAAGTAACAATATAAAATTTGTTGTATATTAAGAATTACACTTATTAAGAAAAAACACAGAAAAAACTATGATGTACATACTCGTCACAGAACTAACATTTCATATTCTAAAAATCATGTGGGTTTGGCTAGTAACTTTTCTATTTGACTAGTAAATGAAAATATTTAGTTGTCAAAGGTCAACTAAAGATAAGTTTGTCCGTAGAGTCCTGTGTAGCCACCATACTCACATTCACGCACAGTTAAATTGTAATGACTAAGATGTCTTACTTATATCCTGATTAATTTTATAATTCAGGACAAAACCTCATATTATTTGAATTAATCGCGATCCTGCTCTCATCCTGGGTGTTATTCGCACAATGTTTCGGCCAATATAACCTTTGACTTTCTTCAGATATATTTTGTCAAACTCGAAAATCCACAAGGATCCATGACATAACAGATAAAGTACTAGGTAAAATTCAGCTGGACGTTCAAGGTTCAATCCCCAGTGCAGGCAAAATGCAGAATCCAATTGCAAATAACTCTAAACTTCTCCCCAGACGTGGTTGCTGGAACAAGACCATCCATCTCCCATAGGTTAAATAAAGGGTTCCGTTTGAAATCTGTGCAGATTTCCAAGTTCTATAGGAAGATTCCAGAGTTAGGCAAGATACACTTGAAGGTAGTCAGACGTCACATTGGACAAAACGTTGTGTGAACTCTAATCTCAAAAGTTCAGAAACAAAATTAAAACTTCCTCATGTAGTGCTATAGTATTATGAATTTTAAAATGTATATACCATTCACTGGACAGAACAGGTGAGGGTAGAGCGGAAACCCTTGATAGATCTAAGGCTTTTGACAGGATATGACACGATGGTCTTCTAAAGAAAATTAGATCATACGGTATCACTGGAAGAATACATAATGTAATTAAATCCTTCTTAATTAAGAGAAAAATCCAAGCTGTCCTCGACGATCGTACATCTAAACAATATGATATAAATGCGGGAGTACCTCAGAGGTCTATCCTTGGATCTTTATTATTCATGATATTCATAAATGACCTCCCAGATAAAATTGTTTCGGAGATGCGTATATTTGCCGATGACACCACTCTCTATTACAGGCATGAGGGGTAAAAAGCAGATATAAAAAAAACAAAAAGAATAAAAGCAAGTATAAAAAAACAAAAGAATAAAAGCAGGTATAAAAAAACAAAAGAATAAAAGCAGGTATAAAAAAAAGAATAAAAGCAGGTATAAAAAAAGAATAAAAGCAGGTATGAAAAAAAATGAAAGCAGGTATGAAAAAGAAAAGAATAAAAGCAGGTAAAAACACAAAAAGAATAAAAGCAGGTATAAAAAAAACAAAAAGAATAAAAGCAGGTATAAAAAAACAAAAAGAATAAAAGCAGGTATAAAAAACAAAAAGAATAAAAGCAGGTATAAAAAAAAGAATAAACGCAGGTATAAAAAAGAATAAAAGCAGGTATAAAAAAAGAATAAAAGCAGGTATAAAAAAAAGAATAAAAGCAGGTATAAAAAAGAATAAAAGCAGGTATAAAAAAAGAATAAAAGCAGGTATAAAAAAACAAAAAGAATAAAAGCAGGTATAAAAAAACAAAAATAATAAAAGCAAGTATAAAAAAAACAAAAAGAATAAAAGCAAGTATAAAAAAAACAAAAAGAATAAAATCAGGTATAAAAAAACAAAAAGAATAAAATCAGGTATAAAAAAACAAAGAATAAAAGCAGGTATAAAAAAAAGAATAAAAGCAGATATAAAAAAAAGAATAAAAGCAGGTATAAAAAAAGAATAAAAGCAGGTATAAAAAAAGAATAAAAGCAGGTATAAAAAAACAAAAAGAATAAAAGCAGGTATAAAAAAAAGAATAAAATCAGGTATAAAAAAACAAAAAGAATAAAAGCAGGTATAAAAAAAAGAATAAAAGCAGGTATAAAAAAAAGAATAAAAGCAGGTATAAAAAAAAGAATAAACGCAGGTATAAAAAAAAGAATAAACGCAGGTATAAAAAAACAAAAAGAATAAAAGCAGGTATAAAAAAAGAATAAAAGCAGGTATATAAAAAAAAGGATAAAAGCAGGTATAAAAAAAGAATAAAAGCAGGTATAAAAAAACAAAAAGAATAAAAGCAGGTATAAAAAAAATCCGTTTAAATCAAAATTGGTTGCTTCTTATTGTTCTTAATATTAAGAATATCTAACCCTAACTGTAAATACGATTGTCCGGCATCACAGGTTGCTCGAGAGACGTACCTAAATCGCACAAATAGATAATCAGCAGGAGCCTGTGGCTGTACCTTAATTTTTTACATATAAATAGTAAAACTTACACTGTTTTTAGTGTTTTTAAGTTGATATTTTTTCTGTCGTCAATCTATTAAATATATGGATTATTTAGCAATAATATAAAAACTTAACATTTCTCCAATGCTAATTATAATATCACTTCTCTTTTAGCAATGGCGATTTGATCTGTTTGAAGCCAAAAATACTATGATTTGTCTATTAATAATAGATACTTGGTGTCTGTTGGAAATCCAAAACAATATCATTATCTCTCTGGAAATAATGGAGATTTGGTATCTGTTTGTTTGAAGCTAAAAAACACTATCATTTGCTTATTAATAATAGATATTTAGTGTCTGTCTGTTTGAAACCAAAAGGTACTTATACAGTTTAATCAAGAGATTTAAAAAATGAAAATATCCAATGAATAGGTTATATTGTACGTATTCGTTTTGGATTGAAGATCTCAAAAAAAAAAAAAAAATGGAGACTGAAGATCTCCCCCAAAAAACATTTAACTTAATTTGATTGAGTAGTTTTGTTTTTTTTACAGTGGAAAAATATGTTTTTTATGACAGCACTTTGAATTTTTTGAACACATCATGGGGAGATAACTCGATTTTAAGCGCCAACACTCCCTCCCCATCTTTAATACTAGCTTTTCTTCCTAAAATCAAACCTTTTACTCGGTATCATAAAAATTGTTTTTTTCGCTGTAAAAAAAAAAAAAAAAAAAAAAAAAAAAAAAAATGATGATGATGAAATTAAGTGAAATTTTTTTTCGGAGAACTTCATTCCATAACGGATACATACAATATAAATTTTTTTTGCAATATTTTCATTTTTTAATGTCTTGATTAAACTGTACAAGTACCAACCAAAGCAATACTAAGCGCTTCTACACTATTAGGACGAAATTTCAGAAATCGTAAAACTGAATTTCACATGAAAACAATGGCATCTATGTATTCCTCGTATTTTTAAGATGATTATATCTAAAAATTACGAAAATCGATAAGGTAGAAAATTATTTATTAAAGAAAATAAAATTGGAATTTGATGTAAGACACAGGAGAGTTCAAAAGGGAGCTAATTTTCTGTTTAGAAAAAAACAAGACGGTCGCAATGTTTCACCTGCTAACACGATTACAGTTTTGTTTAATAATTCGGTAATATTCAGGTAATTTTGACTGCAAAATTTGGAAGCTACTATTGTAACTTATTAGAATTGACAAAAAAAATTGCTTTTTTATCTGAAAACTCCATTTATTGACTACAAAATCTTGTTCCAATTCTGTAGAAGCCCCCAATACTATCACTTCTCTATCACTAATGGAGATTTGGTAACTGTCTGAAGCTATAATATTACTATCTTTCAATGCTCAATTCAAGGATATAGAGTAGTACGTCGTCTGTTGTAACAGTATTCTCTCAGGCATTATCTGGTGGCAAGGTACTGAAGATATCAATTTCTCTTTTTTCATAATTTTATACAAAAAAAACAACGTAAAACAAATGTTATTCATGCTCAGGCGAGAATTCATGAGCCAATGAAATATCATCAAACAAAATTAAAGGATTAATTTATAAACTAACCTTTTTGTTACTGGCTGCGTCGAAACGCCATTTCTTGAAAAATCCTGATTCCGACTGTCAGATGTCAAGGTATGATTAGCATCAGTGGGCACTTTAAACATTCCTTCAGAAGAAGGATGCTGATTAACCGTATGTGTAGAACTGGGTAAAGAAGGATTCCAATCTTGACGTGTGGTTTCTCTGTCTTTTGTCTTTCCTGGCAACAACGAAGTCGATTTGCTGTTTTCAAACTTACGGGATAGTTTTTCGTAATTAATGTGCGGCTTTATTTTCCGAGATGTTGGAGAGTTAGAACTTCTGCTCCTATTTGGAGGCGATTTATGATTTCGCTTTGTTACTGGTGACCTTGACCTTGTTTTATCAGGTGATCTTGACCTTCGCCTGTTTCGTGCTGGAGACCTTCTTGCTGGTGACTGTGACCTCTGTTTTCTAGGTGATCTTGATCGTTTCTTGTTTCGCAATGGAGACCTTCTTCTTGCTGGTGATCGAGATCTCCTTGCTGGCGATAAAGACCTTCGTTTTGTTAATGATGGGGACCTTCGTTTTACTGGAGATGGAGACCTCCTTCTGGATGGTGATGGAGATATCCTCTTTCTCCTTTCAGAGAAACTTTTTCCGAGAGATTGTGACTGCCTCTGATCTGGAGACCTTGATTTCCTACGATCATGTGACCTTGATCGAGATTTTCTTCTGAAAGGTGACCGTGACCTTCTCTGGTTGCCAGATTTATTAAATTGTGAATTAAATCTTCTTGGAGATTTTGATCTTGTTGAAAACGACCTTGATGAGTTAGAACTATGCGAGTATTTTGCTGTAGGAGATCTAGATCTTGAGCGAGATAACGGAGACTCTTTACGTCTAGTTTCGTGACGACCATCTTTACTTTCTAAAGAACGGCCAGCTTTAGATCGACTTTGAGAATTTGACCTGGCTCGGCATGGCCGTTTCTCTTTTGTGCTTTTTGATGACTTCGAAACATTTTTAGAATCGGAATAACTAGAACTTGATTCCGAGGAGGAATCGGAACTGGAAGATGAAGAATCTGCAGAACTTTCTTTTCTTCCTTTAACCTTTTTTCTTTGTCTTGAATCGTCTGAACTTGAATTTTCATCCGATGAGGAAGAAGTACGAGACATTATGAAAAGTCTTCTTTAAATGTTGGTATAAACTCTGAAAAAATTTTAAACAAAAAAAAAAAAAATTTTAAATACCATCATACGCAATTTTGAAATTATACGAATGTGCATCTATAGATGCACCGATGCAAGCTCAAAATTCAATCTAATTAAAAAACAAAAATACAGAAAAATATTTATGAGATATGCACCTGTTATGGAATGAAAATGTCATCTTCCAAAATTCATGTAAAGTGATCAAGTATTTTTTTTTAAGCTAAGAAAATCAAATTTTATGACAAAGCTAGTCATTGTGTTTCTAACTGTCATGAGACAAATAAATAAGAGACAACTCAATTCGAATTACTGAGATCAGAATCAAAATGGCTAGAATTTACTATTACAATTGCTAAAAAATTGGAAACAAATGATGTACTATATAACAAAAATACTTGACTAAATAGTGATCTAAATAAACGCTTTAAAAACTTATCCCAGTAGGTAGAAGAGTAACTTGCCTTTGGTGACATTTATTTATTATATATTTATTTCTTCACTACTTTTTCGGTTTGTTGTCTATAGTAAAACATGTCCACTAATCATACTGGTAATTTGTTTGGCAGGTATGCAGTTTAGGTTTTAAACACAGCCTCTTACCCTTGCATGATGAAAAGGGACAGGTTGCAAATTACACCATCGTGACGTCATCTGAATTAAACATAAATAATTAGTGGGTTTGTATTACTGTACACAGATTCGAAAAAGTTGTTAAAAAACAATTATATAACAAATAAATGTTATCAAAGGCAAGATAAGTTACTTTTCTGCCTAACTGGATGATTTTTTAGTGTTTTTATTTAATGTAACATGTTTATTCAGCTCAAAAAACAGTGTTTACCGATGTATTGGAAAATACAAAATGGCGCCCAACTCTCTCTTTGACACGGTAAGTTTGGGAAAAAGTTAATAAAAAATATACAAAATAATGTTTAAAACCCACTGAATATATGTCAGCCTATATCACAGTAACATGTATTGAGAAAGTTTCCAACAGTATCTTGTCTAGTTTTTTTTATTTTTAACCCCTTTTTCCAAACTTACTGTGCCAGAGAGAGAGAGAGAGTCGAGCACCATTTTGTATTTTCTAATACGTAGGTAAACACTGTATGTTTTTCGAGCTGAATAAACATGTTACATTAAATAAAAACACTAAAAAATTATCCAGTTAGGCAGAAGTAACTTATCTTTCCTTTGATAACATTTATTTGTTATATAATTGTTTTTTAACAACTTTTTCGAATCTATGTACAGTAATACAAACCCACTAATTATTTATGTTTAATTCAGATGACGTCACGATGGTGTAATACAAACCCTAATTAGTTTCATTTTTTTTTTTCACTTAAATGGTAACAACGTATTATTTTATTTCTATATCTGTATATTATGTTAATAAACATTACCCAATAAATTTATGAATTTTAAAAAAAGAATGTTTTAGTTCTTAAATTTAAAAAAAGATTAAAACAAATGAAATTGATTTTTTTTTCTTAAAAATAAATTAAAATAATAAAAACAAAACCAAATGAAATTGAAATTCGTTTTTAGGTATTTTTGGACTGGAAGACCAAATGAAGGCTTACAATTAAAAAGTTTATTTTTACGAATATTCAGGTCTCTTTTGAATAAATATCAACATCTCCTCATTTTCAAAAACAAATAAACTCGGTTTGGTTTTCAATTTTCCAAAATTTTATTTGGTCAATGACCTTTACAAACGAATATCACCTTTAAATTTATCGTCGACAAGTAGTTTTTTTTAGTTATAATGCATTTAGTCTGCAATGTTATCTTCTAGTATTTTGAATTGTCCGCCATGTTCGTTAATGAAAAGGAAGTTGTTCATGGAGCATGTGCAAACGCTGTTTGAGTTTTGCAATACTACTTTTACTGAATACATATAATTGAAGAAAGTCGCCCTAAAAAAGAAGAATTTAACCAGCTTGCTCTTAAATTTTTTTTTTTTTTTCAAATAAAGAAGACTTACTGGCAAAGAGTTGCTTTTTAGGGATATTACACCCAACCTCCCCATGTTAAGAACGGCTTTCAGAATAAACACCCCCAACTTCCCACCCCATTCTTTTTCTGCTCCTTTCCGTAGTCAGAAAGTTTTCTTTATTTTTCTTTCCGTTTGCTTGCACATGCACACAACCTGCAGTTTCTCTTAGCTGCTAAAGCTTGTGCGAGCCCTTTCTAGTCTCACACAAAAACATGCGTTCACATCTCAAGCCATATTTCTTGTCATATACATACGCACACACACACATGTACACACACGTAGATATATTCACATTCACGTACATACACCCACATTCACGTGCATACACACATACATGGGCAACGTCACTTTCCCTTTGAAGGAAATCCACACATGTGCAAAAGACCACCGGAAAAAACTATAAAAGCAAGAGCAATAAGCTGCTTCCTCCTTTTTCAATTCGGCTTCTGACTTGAGAGGTCGACGGACCAACCGGCCCTCCCCGGGGCACGCACAGCTGTGCGCCTCACGTCACCTGTAACTATGCGTGGGGGCAAGAGTCAACAGACAGTACGTACACTTTATACGTTTTCTCTCTCCATGAACTGGATTCACTTTCTCACTCTTTCTTCCCTTTTGTCTGGGTTCGCCAACGAGACAAGTTCGCGTCCACAGCTAGTGGCCTGAAGACATTTCCACGTGGACGAGTACCGCCTGTGTGCGCGCAGCTTTACTGATTTCAACCCTCTATCTTTGTCTTTGTCTACACGCTGGACTATCATTCCCATTTCCACTACTTTACTCACACCTCTTCCCACGCGCGGACATGAACACATGTTACACCTAAAACATTCATTTTTCAACATAAAATAAATGACACGTTTATTTTATCCAGCAATTGAGTTTTGTTTCCTTCTTTCCATTCGTTTCATTATTTTCTTTTGTAACGGGGTTAGGATTATTATATCCTGGCCCGCAACAAACGATGGTGACCCCGACGTGATTTGAACACGCAACCTTCTATGTAAAACTACTCCAGAAAAACATGGAATATTAAATTATGTTATTGTAGTTTGATGTAATTTGCATATCAATAGGATGAGGGAATATAAGGCCGCCAGTCAAGATAGTGGGGGTCGAGTTAGGGAGAAGTGGACTGATTTTTTTTTTTTTTTTTAAATAAGCATAACCCATTATCAAGGCCCAGAGACCACTCGAGGATAAGGGTTAAGAGTGTACAGTAGTCAATTGGACAATATAGTAATCGTTAGTAATGGAAATTCGGTAAATTTGTTAACTTAAGTGGAACGGCGAACGGTTCATCAAGAACTTGTTTACGTTGGACTTAAAGACAACAATATTGTAGTCAGCTGGAAAGCAGGAAAACGAAGACAATTCCACAGGCGTGCAGTTCTAAGAAAGAAACTTTGTTCATGGAATCTACGTTTAGGTTTAGGCACAGATAAAGAGTGGGGGGGATTATTGATAGTGTTTTCAACTAGACGAGTGTTTCTTGTGAAAGTTTGGTGAGGGGGACCATAGATTGAAGCTCAGTCGAACACTTTCCATGAAAATAATGATAAAGCAGAGACAAACTCGCAACATCTCTTCTGTGAGATAGGGGTTGCAGCGAAGAGAAGTCGGAACTGAGAATGTTCGAATGCTGACTAGAATCCATTTCTTTTCTTTTTTTTTTTTTTTTTTTTTTTTTTGATTATAAGCTATTTCGACCTGATAAATAAAGTTGCTGCAACCGAGATGAAATTTGAAAGCTTTGTCAAAGGAAGAATTAAACGAATCACATCAAAATTTGAAAGTGAAAGATTAATAAACAAATCACGTCGAGATTTGAAAACTCAAGGAAGGGAAAGATTAAATGAGTCGCGTCAAACTGCTAAAAATTTTAATGGTTTTACTCACTTTAAAACGTAATCGGTTTGAAAATCATAGTGTTTGCTGATATATGTGAAAAAGACAAATGGCGGCGAACACTTACTTGAACACGGTAAGTTTAGGAAAATGAGTTCAAACAAAAAAACTATACAAAATACTGTTAGAAACCTACTGAATATATGTCTGCCTATGTCACTTTAACATATATTGAGTGAGTTTCAAACTGTAGTTTATATAATTTTTTAGTTTGAGCTCATTTTCCCAAACTTACCGTGTTCAACTAAGAGTTCGCCACCATTTGTCTTTTTCAAATAAATCGATAAACACTGTATGATTTTCAAACCGATTACACGTTTTAAAGTGAGTAAAACTACAAAAACTTTTCCAGATCGGTAGAAGAGTAACTTATCTTGCCTTTGATAACATTTATTTGTTAAATATTTGTTTTTTGACAACTTTTCTGTGTATAGTAAAACAAACCCTAATATAGTAACCGGTGTCTTTTTCAGGAAATAAGCATAAATTATCAGGAACACTGCTGGATTTTAATAGAAATAATTCCTTGTTTATGTGATTTAAACTTTTTGTTTATAGAAAAGCAAAACACGACAACGTGCTGACTAGAAATACTGAAATATAAGATATATGTTTTAGTGTTTATAAACTTGTTTCTTCGTCGACAGAAACAAACGACTTGTGTAAATAATTTAGGTTTTTCTTTTCAAATAAAGTTTTATGTAAATTATCACGTGTGACCGAAGAAAAAAAGTAAATATTTATTGTATTAGTGTACCAATTCTGGGTTATAACAAAATTAAATTAGAAACTTACCCTTTAATGTTTTGTGCTTGTTTTTATCTATTAGAGCTAGCAACCAACAATTAGCCTTACATTGAATTTATTTTGAATCGTTTTGTGCGTTGATTTAAATTTGTATGTATCTTATAGTTCTTGAAATTTACATTGAAACCAGCAAATAATATTTAAAAAAAAAAAAAAAAAAAAGCGTGAACAAAGCTGAAATAGATTTACGAAACTACGGAGTAGAGATCGCCGCTAACTCTTTTCAAAGAGAGTTAAATTTTTTTTGTTTTCACCTCGTACTTTTCTAAATTAAACTTTTTTCTGTTTCTTTACATGTGGAGGAGCATTACTTATCAAGGCCCGGAAGTCACCCAAGGGGGGTTAAGTGTTAAGTAGATAGTAAGATCCGTCACGGTAGAACTTGAGTAGGATTAAATTATTTAAATAGACGACTCAGTAGGAATTCATTCACATTAGATTTGAAGATGCCTAGTAAATTAATCTCATTCCGGCGGGATCTCATGCAGTATAAAGTCCGTGCTATCGTAGGAATCGTCTGGGAGTTTACAGAAAACGCCGGAAGGTGCCGAA
The DNA here is from genome assembly GCF_053919585.1 of Euprymna scolopes. Classification (NCBI taxonomy): domain Eukaryota; kingdom Metazoa; phylum Mollusca; class Cephalopoda; order Sepiida; family Sepiolidae; genus Euprymna; species Euprymna scolopes. The sequence goes on along the minus strand of NC_136505.1, from coordinate 39,277,012 downwards.
ATGATGATCGCCTTAACCCTTAACTTAAACATTGGTGTTTCTTCATTATTAGAACGAAAATCTAGGTAAATGTGTAGGCTAGCGGCGTAAATTATTAGACAAACAAAACATTATAAAATGCTATTTATTTTTATATAAAACACATTATTAGCCCCAAAGGCTGAAATAAAATCGGAAAAAAATTCATTTTTATTATTTTTTCATAATTTTTTATTAGACTACATGTACGACATGCGAGACCGCCATATTGCTTTTAAAATTTGGCCTTTCTAAGGGCTGACAGATTGGCCTTCTTAAACTTTTTCATGGAACCGTTTTTGGCCATCATTTTTTTTTTTTTCTTTTTTTTTAATTAAAGAGCGTAAAAAGGCCGAATTTGGCCTTAAAGGGGTTTCATGCAAGGGGTTTCGTGAGTATTTGGAGGAACGCTTCGCCCAACTACCCAGACTTCGTACCCAGGAGTTTGGCAGCTATTTAGCTGGCTCACCCCGCCTTACTGCAAACCGAACGGCTAGCTGTGATGGGATGGTTACGGAGCGTGAGGTCATCACTGCATTGAAGCAGGTCAGCTATAACAAATCTCCAGGGTTCGATGGTCTGCCTACGAACTGTATTTGAGGCTGTTGCCCATGTTTGTTCCTCTTCTGAAGAATGTGTTTAACTACTGGTTTGTTCAGGGATCCATCCCTGGGCAGGTTACCAAAGGAGTGGTCACATTACTGAAGAAAAGAGATCGGCATGGTGGGGAGGACTTAGATGATTATAGGCTCATAACTCTGCTAAACAGTTGAAGATTTTATCTTGTATTATTGCAAACCAACTGCAGGTTATTATTGGCGACTTGATCAAACCGGATCAGAATTACACTGTAAAGGGTCGATCGATTCAAAACAACTTACCCTTGGTGCACACGATCTGAGAGGGGTTAGAAGACGAAGCAGAAGCCTCGCTGATCAATTTGGATCAGTCCAAAGCTTTTGATAAGGCCGACCATGGTTTCTTCGAATCTGTTATAAAAGCCGCCGGTTTTGGTCCAGACTTCCATAAGTGGATCTCCGTTCTGTATTGTAATCCTGCGGTAGCGGTGCAAATAAACGGTAGGTTCTCGGAGTTGTTTGGAGGCTCTTGGTCGGTGCGTCAGGGTTGTCCCCTGTCGCCTCTGCTTTATGTCCTGACGTTGGAGCCCTTCCTGCACAAGTTAAGGGATGAGGCAGCGAGACCAGTCCTGTGTGGCATTGCTCTACCTGGTGGAAGACGTGCCAGGGTGTCTGTGTACGCCAATGACATCACTGTATGCATCTCCTGATGTGAAAACATAAAAGCGGTGACTAAAAATATTACAGGGGCGATTGTCAACCATAGCAAGTCCGTTGGCCTGCAGTTGGGAGCCTGGTCGGGAGTCTAAACACTTCCAGGCAATTTCAGTTGGACCGACGACCCAGTTTGAATTCTCTGCATATGATTCGGACCAGGCCTACAGTTGGATAAGAATTGGTCGGAGGTACATGCTAAGGTCGAATCATCTGTGGGGGCTTGGATTCGGAGGAAATTGTCCTTGAAGGGTCGTGCAGAAGCGTGCGTCGCTTTTGTGTTTCCGTTGATCCTTTAACATATGTTTGTACTTCCTCTGCCTGTGAACCGCCTCAAGGCTTTTCAGCGACTCCTCTTCTCACTTCTTTGGAATAGGGGCAAGCCATTTGTCCGTAGACAGATCTGTATGCAAAGTCTCAGTGATGGAGGCTTGGGGATGCCCAATCTGAAGTGTTGGTTTTCCTGAGTCCCACTCTTCTTGAAGATTCTCCATGGGTACCTGCAGTCGAATGCTCCTTTCCTCAACTCATACCTGACCACTCCACGGAAGGTCATTGAAGACCGGGTGGGGAAATGCTTTTCTTTGCCGAATGCCAACCCACCCTTAAGGCATTGCCAGGGTCCAATGACCTTGCCCAGTCTAGTAAGAGGCTATATCAGAATTTAGTTGTGGATACCGCAAAAGATCCACTTGTTGAGTGGCTATGCATGTCGAAGGGATTCTCATGATGGAATTGGGCGCCAGCTAGAGGTTATCTGAATAACTCAGAATTTTCAATCACAAGGAGGCTTGTCTGGGATGCACTGCCACTCTACAACAGAGGAAGAGCTGATGAGTTTCCCTTATGTCCACACTGCAATGAAAACAAAGACAAAACTACAGATCATGTGTTCTTTCTTTGCAGTAGACTTTGGAGTCTCTGGGGGTATGTCGATGAAGTAATGGCTTGCATCGACCTCAAGCGGTTAGTGACACTTGATTTGGCGTATGTCGTCAACAACATGGACCCGCTATTTACTAGGGAGAAATGGTTGGTGTTTCTCGCATTCTAGCAGTAGCTAGATTAGTGACGTGGGTTACATGTCTAGACATAGTTCATGGGTTTGGATCTGTTTTGACAATCTAGTCACTTTAAACATCAGCTTAAAGTAAAGATCAGATGTGATTGGAAAAGATTACATCGCATGGACTTTGATAGATGGGTGCACAACACTAGCTTTTACATCTGACCAGGCTCTAGGTTTGAGTTTGTTTTTCTGCCTTAGTGTATTGGTTAGGCAGTGCTAAGGTTTTCAGGAACCCAGCCCCGATCAAAATATTTACTTAGCGTTAGGTTATTTGTTGTAACCACTTCGAGTGGAAAAAAACTTTATTAGGTTTTAGGCTAAGGTGAGTATGAAAGTCGATCCTCCAGTTGCTTCCAGCATCTTCTGCAGTCTCCAGCTAATCCCTACAACGGCACTCAACTGACGCCTCCAGCCACTCCCTCCAACAACCCACTGACGTCCAGCTCAACAGCCTGCTGACGCCCACCTTCCAGTAGAGTAGCCTGCTAGCGCATAACTTTCAGTGCCCACTGACATTCAGCTCAGTAGCTTGCTGGCGCATAACTTTCAGTGCCCACCAACGTCCAGCTTCCAATCTTGACACTGGATCTTGGATTATTTTTCAATATGATCTTTTGTTTTAAATAAGAGACAGTTCCTATCGTCCTTTTTAATCGAACGTGTTTGTCATTTCTTCTTTGTCTTTGCTGTTACCTTCCTTTGCCTTGTGTCTAATATTCTGATGCTACATATCAGGATGTCCTCCTTTTGTCAGACATGTGTTCGAGTTTCAAATGTGCATCTTAAGTTGCACCAGTCAAGTCTATCTGTCACACCTTTGCATTGTTCTGCTTTCTATAAACTTTAATTTCTTCTTTTTTTTTTTTTAAACTTACATTCACCCTAACAAGGAATGTCATCACTTCGACATAAGTGCCTACTATTTGGGATCATGCCTAGGAAAGATTAACAAGATGTTGGTTTACATTACATTTAAACTTTTGCAGAGAGGGAAGCAGGTAACAGGAAGGGAATTCCAAAGTCTAGCTGTTCGAGGAAAGAAACTATTAGAATAGAAAGCTGTTTGGCATTTAGGTACCTCAACAGTGGAGGGGTGTGATTTTGTCGCTAAGCGGGTTTGTCTGGCATATGTACGTTGATGGGGCACAAGTGCAGCAAGTTCATCAGAGCATATTTTATTAAAATATTTGTAAAACAGGCACAGAGATGCAATACTGTGGTGATGGGGCAGGGCTTGGAGTTAGTTGACAAAGTGGGACCTATTAGATTGAAGACTCTTTTTTGAACCCTCTCCAAGAGGGAGAGACTAGTGGTAGTTGCCTAGATGTGGCAACAATACTCCATACATAAGCGAATGGTGGCCTTGTACAGGATACTCTCAGGTGTGAGTAGTCTTCTAGCATGATAGATGGAGCCCACCTTCTTTGCAGCAGCTTTTGCAATGTCCTCAATGTATTTGTTCCAGTTCATGTTGCCTGTGAATGTTAGGCTGAGGAGTTTGAAGGAAGAATTCTCAAGTAGGGTGTTATTTGTTATAGATATCGGTTTTGGAGAGTAGCTTAGTCTTACTAGCATTAATGTTACCATCTATTTACAGGCCCATTCCACTACGACCTGGAGGTCATTTTCTAACGATTCTACCATTGTCTTAGATTTGTGTGCATCCGTTCTTCCCTCATGCATGTTATAGATCATTGTATTCACCAGCAAATATACCCGTATATTATCTGGGAGGCCATTAATGAATATTAAGAATAATAGTGGTCCAAGGATCGACCTTTGAGACACTCCCGCATTAATGTTATGCTGCTTGGATGTACATCCATCAATGACAATCTGGATGATTCTATTGTTTAAGAAAGATCTAATTATATTTAGTATACGTCCAGTTATACCATATGATTTAATTTTCATTAGCAGCCCTTTGTGCAATATATGCTATAGCCTATATAGACATTAAACAATGCTTCAAGCAAAGTACTCCAAGTTATCTTACAATGAATGTTTTTTTTTAGTCCTTCGACAAAAGCAGGGTGGACCTGTAAATTCACCCTTATCCGTTCGTCTGTCCGCACTTTTCTCAATAACTACGACTACGCCTTGGAATTTTTGGAAATTTTGCACAAACATTAAACGTATGAGTAAAAAAATAACAGAATGGATTTTCCGGGAAAACTCCGGTTGCCTCCCTAGGGATGTCTTTCGGGTTAAAATGGCTAAAATTGACACTTTTGTACTTATAAACAATTGATGACTTGGATTTTTATAAAACTTTCTGAAAAGTTGTAACTAACTGATTTCTATATAATTTTGTTTGTCTATACTTCACGATAACTCTTGGGTGTGTCCCAGAGGCTCTTTTAGGGCTAATATAAACACTCCATTTTTGGGACTATTTTACCATATTTGTTCAAAATTTCTGTGTATATTTTTTTAGCAGTTTTGCATGGTGCTAAACTCAAATTTAAATATGTTAAGGCCTTGGGGACTTTTTTTTTTGGGGGGGGGTGCAAATGATGGACTTAGTCATTTCTTTTTTTGCATGGTGCAGAACTCAAATTTACATATGTTAAGGCCTAAAACTGCACCGTTTGTTCATTTTCACCAGGATTTGACATCCCTGGGGACTTTGGGGGCTAAATGAGGAGGGAGGTGCGGAACTTAGTCATTCTTTTTTTCATGCCTCGTTCACTGTGCCCTCACGGCAGACCATGTGTGCTTCACTTGTTTTATTTGAATTTGAATTTTTTACAAGTTTCATAAAAATTACTCAATAATTCTTCAAGTGTGGTAAAATGTAAAGGTGAACAAAAATGCTGTAAAAGAATAAAGTATTCACGTCAGAAGGAAAAAGAAGAAAAAACTTAGGCTTAAGGATCCACTACCCTTCACCCTTTTTTACTATGTTTTAAACCTGCATTTTACAACAAACTCCCTTCAAAATTGGCGACCATGATGGAAAGCACACATGTTTGGCTAAGTAAAAGTAACGACAGCAAATGCAGAGATAGTAAATCTTAAAAATGGAGTAAGCATACGTGAAAATTATACAAGAGAGTAGAAAATTAAATTTTATTGCATTTGGTAACAGTTATTTGTTTTTGTTTTCATACATTTTTGTGTTGTTAACCATAATGCAACTTTCTTTTTAGTGCTCACTTTTCTTTTTTTTTAAACCCTAACCTAACCCTCACCATTTTTAGTGTTGTATGCTTTTTGTAGCCTTCAAAATGTAAACTACTTTAACCATTTCCAGAACTGGCTCGGAACTAACTCTGTAGGTATTGCCATTCATTATAAGTAGCCACAAAAGACTTGACTTTATCCATGGTGATGTTTTTCAGTTTATATTTTCAAGTCAAGGATACATCCTGGACAAGGAGTTCAAGTCTGGACCATTTGATTTTTTTTTTTTTTCCCCAATGGTAGTCACTAATTATCAAGGCCCAAAGTCACTAGAGGATAAGGGTTAATGAGTGTACAGTAGTCACTGAGACAAGTGTATTAATAGTTAATGATGGAAATGGGGTAGAAATAGATTATTTAGGGGAGGGCGGTTCAATAAGAACTTGTTTACATTGGACTTGAAGATGACCATATTGTAGTCAGTCAGAAAGCAGGGCAGCGGAACAGAGTTCTACAGACAGGCAATTCTAGGAAAGAAGCTCCGTTCATGGAATTTGCGTTTAAATTTAGAGACAGATAGAAAGTGGAGGAAATTGTTGATGCTCGTTGTAGCTAGACAAGTGTTCTTTTTTTTTTGTTTGTTTTTTGGTGAAATTTCGGTAAGGGAGATTAAAGCTCAGGCGAGTACTTGCCATGAAAATAATGATAGAGCAGAAACAGGTTCACAACGTCACTTTGCTTTTATAAGGTTAAGAGTTACTAAGTGCCTTCAATGAGAGTCCAGACATTTTTGTATAGGTATTTTTAAAATTAGCATAGACTTTTGAAAATTCAGTATATATATTTTATTTTTTTTTTTTACATGGGGGTCACCACTTATCAAGGCCCGAAGGCTACTCAGGGATAAGGGTTATTACGTGTACAGTAATCAATGAGATAGTATTGTAGTAATCATTAGTATTGGGGGTTTTGATAGAGTGTCTTACTTAAGGGGGCGGTGTGTCAGGAGTTTGTTTATATTGGACTTGAAGACGTCCAAGTTGTAGTCAGGTGAGAAACAGGCAGACGGAACAGAGTTCCACGGGCGTGTAGTTCTAAGAAAGAAGCTTTGCTTATGGAATCTACGTTTTAATTTAGGCACAGATAAAGAATGAGGAAAATTATTGACAGTAGTTTCAGCCAGATGGGTGTTTCTCGTGAAAGATTGGCGAGGAGGGACGAGAGATTGGAGCTCAGACGAGCACCTGCCATGGAAATAACGATAAAACAATGACAGGCTCGCAACGTCTCTTCTGTGGGAGAGAGGTTGTGGGGAAGAGAAAAGGGCATCCCCCACTAAACCACGAAGTCTATTTTGTACTCTGTCAAGGCAGGATAGGCTGTTTTTAGCAGCTCCTGCCCAGATGTGGCAGCAGTACTCCATCCCTGGACGTACTTGGCTTTTATACAGGTAGAGAATTGCATCAGTAGTGAGATATCTTCTGGAGGATAGAAGGATCCCACCATTTTCCCAGCGTCTCTGGCAACAGACTTGATGTACGTGTTCGATTTCAGATCAGGAGTAAAGGTCAATCACAGAAACTTGTCAAAACATGGAGCCTCCCCAAGACGAGAGCCATCCATTTCAGTTGATGCCAGATGGGGATCAGAGCGTTGATGATGTAAAGATAGAAGCTTGGTCTTGGATGCATTAAAAGTGACAAACCACCTATTCCCCCATTGTACCACGTGCTCAAGATCAGAGGAGTGAGAATTAGAGAGAACTTTGTTATTTACGGCCTTTGATGTGTTGCCATAGATGGTCATGTCATCAGCATAGATGTCAACGAATGATTTAAGTATGTGTTTTGGGAGATCATTGATGTAGATCAGGAAGAGAGTTGGGCCTAGGATGGACCCCTGGAGGACTCCAGCATTAATACTGTGGGCCTCTGATTTCTACCCATCAACCACTACTCTTATGAACCTATCAGAGAGAAATGATTTAATGATTGAGAAATCATTTCCAGTAATACTGTAGCTGGAAATCTTGTGAAGTAGGCCCTTATGCCATACCTTATCGAAGGCCTTTGATATGTCAAGAGCAATTGTCCTAGAAAGGAAACCTTTGTGAAGAGATTCACTAATCCTATGTGATATAACTGTTAGCACATCTGCTGTAGATCTTGCAGAGCGGAAACCATATTGCATGTCACTAAGAAGGTTATTTCTTTGAGGTAGTTGACTACTTCTTTATTTAATATGGATTCCAACAACTTACTCATGACACACAGGAGACTTATTGGTCTGTACTGAGAGGGAGATGACTTTTCACCTGAATTCTTAAATACAGGGCATACTGATGAGGTTTTCCAGGGTGTTGGAAAGCACTTCTCCTTAAGGCAACGTTTAAACAGTTTTGTAAGTATGGGGGCAAGTTCTGGTTGGAGCTTTTTCAGCACTATAACTGGAATACCATCAGGGCCAGTTGCTTTACTGGAATCAAGGTTCTTGATTAGCTTGGCGACCTCATGCACAGATATTTGTATGTTACCTAGTGTGTTGTCTGTTATAGGACAAAATACAGGGAGTTGATGGTCATTGTCGCATAGGGTAGAATTAGCTGCAAATTTCTTGGCAAATAGTTTGGCCTTGTCTGATGCTGACGAGATGACCTCAGGTCCATTGATGATAGTTGGGATAGAACGCACGCTTCTGTTCAAGATCCTATTTGCTATTTGCCAGAACTGGTGGGAACCAAGCCGCTGCTCAGCTACTTTGGATTTTAACAGACTGAGCATATAGCTCTCTTGCCTTTTTCATTACTCTTTTACAGTGGTTGCTAGCAGTCCTGAAAGCAGTTTTAGTCTCAGTACATCTACTACGTTGGTAGCTATGGAAAAAGTGATTTCTATGTGCGATGGCAGCAGCACATTCAGGGGAGAACCATGGCTGGCTGTTAGGTTTTTGTTGGAATTTTTTGGATAGTATGAATCGGTCTATGCCTACAATTAACCATTCGGTCAGGTCTGATACTATAGAGGACACATCCTTTTTAAACATGGAATGCAGAGGTAGGTCAGATATGAATGCACGGAAGCTATTCCAGTCAGCCATAGAGTATCAATATACAGTACGGTGGAGAGGTACATCTGAAGACTTATTACATTTCATTTTTATCTTAACTGCTACAACAGAGTGGTCAGAGGATCCCAGAGGAGATAGAACGGAACATGAACACAGCTCAGGGGAAGTTGTGAGGAAAAGGTCTAGAAGGCTTGCATATTGACCGGGTGTATCGGGCACACGGGTGGGTTCGTGAACAATCTGAGTGAGGTCATAGGCAATGGCAAAATCATGACAAAACCTCCCCTCGTCATCGGTTTTATTTGAGTGGGTCAGCCATTCCACATTATGGACATTGAAGTCACCGCAAATGTGAATGTTAGCCGAAGGATGAGCAGACAGGATGTGGTCATACTCTTAAAGATAGTAACCCCACTGTTGTGGGGGCGATAGAGGGCAAATATAAATGCAGTGGAGTAAGCTAGTGCAACTCGAAAGCACATATAAGGTAAATTAGGGTCTTCTCTGGAGATATCCCTACCACATGGGAAGCCATTTTTGATGTAGGCACATATTCCATGCCCATGGCGATATTGGGGGTCAGACTTAGATGTTAAGTTGGAGTATCCTTTAATTATGAATTCGTCTAGAGAAGTGGTTGGCCCTGTGCCAGTTTCACTTAGAAAGAATATGTCCGGTTTCGTCTCCTGTAATTGTGTTTCAACCTCTGGAAGGTTGGAACGTAGACCCCTGATGTTGGAGAAGGAGACCTGGTAGTAGGGGTCTACGTTGGTGGATGGGGTTCTAGGTTCTATATTATTGCTATACATCTTATACGATGACTGATCAATTTTTATGATTTCAGGTTCAAATCAACAGCAGGAATTGGAATACATGCTACTAAAGCCTATTTGTCACAGTTGAAGAATTTCAAAAATGCAATCTGGACATGAGGACACATTAGAAGAACGATATGCAATAAAATGCTATTTTAAACTTGGAAAAAATGCTACAGAAATGTATGGAATGCTTTAAACTATTTTTGGACCATCTTGCATGAATCAAGCATCAGTTTTTTAGTGGCATAAGAGATTCAAGGAAGGCAGGGAGTCTGTGAGGTGTAGGAGGAATAAAGAAGTCAAAATAACAGAGTTCATTGGCCAAATACAGAATTTCTCCTATCTTTACACCATCAACGCTCTGATCCCCATCTGGAATCAATTGTAATGGATGGCTCTCGTCTAGGTGAAGCTCAATGATTTGACAAGCTTCTGGGATTGACCTTTACTCCTGATATGAAATGGAAAACGTACATCAAGTCTGATGCCAGGGTCGCTGGAAAGTAGGTGGGTTCCTTCTACCGCTCCAGAAGATATCTCACTACTGATGCAATTCTCTATCTATATAAAAGCCAAGTACGTCCAAGGATGGAATACTGTTGCCATATCTGGGCAGGAGCTGCTAAAAATAGCCTATCCTGCCTTGACAGAGTACAAAATAGACTTCGTGGTTTAGTGGGGGATGCCCTTTTCTCTACCCCACAACCTCTCTCCCACAGAAGAGACGTTGCGAGCCTGTCTTTGTTTTACTGTTATTTCCATGGCAAGTGCTCGTCTGAGCTCCAATCTCTGGTCCCCCCTCGCCAATCTTTTACAAAAAACACCCTTCTAGCTGAAGCCACTGTCAAAAATTTTCCCCACTCTCTATCTGTGCCTAAATCAAAACGTAGATTCCATTAACACAGCTTCTTTCTTAGACCAGCACACCCATGGAACTCTGTTCCGTCTGCCTGTTTCTCACCTGACTACAACTTGGATGTCTTCAAATCCAACGTAAACAAGTTCCTGATGGGCTGCCCCCTTAAGTAGACACTTTATGAAATCTCAACACTAACGTACAACGTACTGTACATGCAATAACCCTTATCCCTGAGTGGCTTCCGGGCGTTGATAAGTGGTGACCTTGTAAAAAAAAAAAAAAATTTAAATAAATACCGTTGTGTGCCTATAGAGATAGTAAGTGCACAGTTTGATGTCAGTGTGGGAACTATACACACAATTATTCACAAGGAACTGAAGATGCAGAAGATTTGCACAAAGTTTGTCTCAATACGTCCTCCATCTGTTCTTTTTGTGATCTAAACACCAACACATGTAAGGATTCAAATCAGCAACAGGAACACAGAAATCAAGATTTTATTTCTTCAACTCAGCCAAAATAACACAAGAAATATAAAACTGTTAAACGAACACATCATTCAGATAAGTCCTTGCAAGAATGTAAAATCATTTTTATTATGTTGACTATTGCGATTCAAATTGAATCTTGCATTGAAGAAGTGAATAAATGATATTGAAGTAATCTTATATTTATTTGTGGTAATCTATTATTTATTTTTGGTTTGTTTACCTCCAAACAAGGCATATTATTACTGAAATGTAAAGGTTTACTGTAATAGGGCCCAGATTATTTACCTGCAATCTCTTTCCCGCACTCTTTTTGAATGAGATCAGCTATACTTTAACATCTCCGTTGGTTTGGACATGCGTCTCATTGACCAGAAGGTAGGCTCATTCACAAAATCCTCTTTCTCCCTTCTGTACCTGGATAGCATAAAAGTGTCGATGGGCAGCTGAAGACCTGCATGACAACAATTAAGGACGAACTGCCAGTACTATAAGGCCCACAAGTAGTTGGTCTCTGACATTGGAACCGAGAGTGGTTAGCCATTTCCTGCAATCTAGCCCAAGATTGTCGAAATTGGACTGCAGACATAGAGAGGAAGAGACATGCTATGTGGACAACAGCCTGTCCTCCATATCACACAACTCTGTTTACTATTCATCTGTTTTATCTTCATCTAATGATGAAGCCTTCGAAACGTAACCAGATACTTACTGGAATTACTGTTCTGATACTCAGAGCACACAAAACATGCACAATCCTTAGTCTATGTTTCTGAAGTTTTGAGATGAGAATGGGTCATTCGTATTATTTGGATTGTTCGGACTACTGTCCTCATCTTGAGTGTCATTTTTGAAATGTTTCGGTCAATGTAACCATCAACTTTCTTCAGCTGTCAAACTTGGGAATGTTTCTGTCGAACTCGGGAGTTTGTATGGAATAATTCCTGAGTTTTACAAGATACACCCAAAGAAAGTCGGAGGTTACATTGGCTGAAGCGTTGTGAAAATGACACCCAAGATAAGAACAAGTCCGAAGAATCCAAATTATACGAATGACCTTTAGTCTGTGTGGCAACACCTTCAACTCATCAGTTGGCCGTTCATTGTCAGATGCTGTGGTTGAGTTCTCGTAGATACTCTGGTGTTCCTGGTATATTACTTTTCTCCATGCAGTCTGACTTTGGTTGTGGTGTTGACACTGTAAATATCTGTATTGCCAAATCAAACCAATTAAATAACTGTGGAGATCATTTTCTTATAAACGAAAATAATTATTGCATGAAATAATTTCAGATACAATTGTGCAATGGAAAAGTTAAGTTATTGGGTTCTTTTTGGACTGAACCTGTTTCAAGATGCAGAATTTTTCAACTTCAATTCTTTCAGATTGTTTCTTGCTCAGGGATCTCCAGCCCAGGGCGAGAGTACAAAGCTGAGGTGCACTCTTCGACGGTTAGCAAACAAATCTTTATCTGCTAAAAAAAAAAAAAAAAAAAAATGGAAACGGTTTCCTCTTACCGTTTAGAGATAGGCATTTCTCACTGTTTTTCTTTCTTTTTTTAATCCATATCAGTCTTTAATTTTCTTTCCCTCTCTTGTCTTTATTTTTCTAAACAAAGAAACTCTGGTTAAATCAATTCCCACAGTCTCTCTCTCTCTCTCACTCCCCTGGTCATCCAAGTTATTTCTTATATCAAACCATCCTGTCAAGTGAGTCCCTCACTGACATAAGACAGATGGCATACTGCCAATATTTTTGTTTATTTTAAACCAGATACTGTGTCGCCCAAATGTCTATTCTACTTTGTTAAAAAATTAATTTTTCTCCACGATATCAACAAAAACATGTCCAGAAAAATGATAGAATGAGTTTTTTGGCCAAGTATCAACACCCCTTAAAAAAAAAAAAAAAAAAACTTATGCTTTACCAGTGTTCATGCAAATATTTATATAAAACAAAATTACGCTAGTAATTTAATTTTTCATACTTAATTATCATTTCTGATGATCTAAAATAAAAAAAAAAAAAACACTGAATTTATTGAGAATGGAGTTTTTTTTTCAAATTCATTTCAATTTCTCTCATATATATGCATATATCTACTAGCAGTTCAGCCAGGCTTTGCTCGGGCCCTATGTACTGTTCATAACTTGCCCTATGTAAAATTTCAAATGCTTAGACCAGAAATTGTCCCAGTAATTTGGTAGAGACCGCAGAGGTAAATTTTTAATTTTGATTTTTTAACATTTGTTTTGGTCTTAAATCAAAATAAAAAATTTGACCCATATCCAAGTTACCTACATCTAAAATTTAAAGTGTTTAGACCCAAAATTGGCGGATGAGATTGGTGGAATCTACAAAGGTCAACTCTTTCAACTTTGACCTTTTGGCAGCCAAATTTTCGCCCAAAAACTCATTAAAATGCTTGCCGCATGTCTAAATACCTGTTATGTAAAATTTCAAATGTTTAGACTAAAAATTGGCTAAGTAGTTTGCTAGAGACTGCAAAGGTAAAATCTTTTGAACTTCAATCTCTTAACAGCTCAAATTTTTTACCCAAACCGGCTAAAAAGCTTGCCCTATGTCTGAATACCCTAAATTGTCCGAGTAATTTGGTAGAGAAATTTTTAAAACTTTGACCACTTAAGATTTTAATTTGATTTGAGACTAAAACAAAGTTTGACCCATGTCCATGTATCCTACATGTAAAATTTCCAGTATTTAGATCCAAAATTGGTGGAGGAGTTTAGTAGTGGTCAAATCGTTGAACATTAACCCTTTGACAGCCAAATTTCTGTCCGAAAACCAATTGAAAAGATTTTCCCAAATCTCAAGTGTGTAGACTAAATATTGACAGTCATTTGGTAGAGAAATGTACACACACAGACAATTTCACTTTAATAGATATACTAGCAATTCAACCTGGCTTTGCTGGGGCCCTATGTATTGTTCATAACTTCATGCGCATATGTATATATTAAAAAGTAGGCATATGTACGGTAATGCCTTTCTATATAATAGACTTCTTTAACTACTATAGAGAAAAGTTAGTAGAGACTGCAGGGGTAAATTTTTTTTAAACTTTAACTCCAATTTTGACTCCTTAACATTTGTTTTGTGCTCAAATCAAATTAAAATGTTAAACCCACGTCCAGGTAACCTACATCTAAAATTTCAAGTGTTTAAACCCAAAATTGGCAGAGGAGTTTGGTAGAGTCTGCAAAGGTCAACTATATCAACCATGACTTCTTGGCAGCGATACTTTCGCCCAAAAACTGATTAGAAAGCTTGCTGCATGTCTGAATACCCTTTATGTAAAATTTCAAATGTTTAGACACAAAATTGGCTGAATAGTTTGCTAGAGACCGCAAAGGTAAAATCTTTTGAACTTTGACCCTCTTGGCAGCCAAATTTTTGTCCAAAAGCCGATTAAAAAGCTTACCTTATGTCTGAATACACTTCATGTAAAATTTCAAATATTTAGACCAAAAATTGGCTGAGTAATTTGGTAGAGACTGCAGAGGTCAAATTAAAAAAAAAAAAAAAAAAAAATTTTTTTTTACCCAATTTTGATCCCTTAGCATTTATTGTTTTGAACTCAAATAAAATTATAAACTTTGTTCCATGTCCAAAGAACCTATATCTATAATTTCAAGTGTTTAGATCCAAAATTGGCGGAGGAGTTTGGTAGAGTTCTCAAAGGTCAAATCGTTGAACTTTAACCCCTTGACAGCCAAATTTCTGGCTGAAAACCGATCAAAAAAATGTTCTCAAATCTCAATACCCCTTATGTCAAATCTGGAGTCTGTAGACCGAAAACTGATAGTTATTGTATAGGGAAATGTACACACACACAAAAACATTTTCACTATATATATATATATATATAAAATTACAATTAAATTTACCAAAATGATCCAAGATAGTAAAACTAAAGTATATTATAAATATTAAAGAATTAATATTTATAAAGTAATCTTAACCAGATGTAAAAGCTTGATATTTGCTCATTATATATATATATATATATATATATATATATATATATATATATATATGAGAGAGAGAGAGAGAGAGAGAGTGTTAAAAATGGGCAAAAGTTATAGACCGTTGACATAGAACGAGTGCTTTATGCCAAATTGATGACTGAATATGGTTAAATATATATTAATTTTTGCATTAAATACTAATCCCATTAATCCTGTGCATCAAATGGATAACTTAATTCACTGCACCTGCACAAAGGCCCAACCAGATCGGCCCAATAGTTTCAAAGAAATATTGAATAATCTAATGGTGAAAATGTGTCCACACAGTAGCAAAAGGTGGATATGTTAGTCACACACACATGCACACACAAAGCTGAAAACGACATGAAAAGAAACTGGAATCTAAAAAAGGTATCAATCATACCAGTCATTATAGGAGCAACCGGGCTAATGAAAAAGTATTTAAAAAAACTATCTAGTGAATATACCAGATGAACCAAGTGCAAGAGAAATACAAACAATTGCAGTTAAAGGGAAGGTTAGAATCCTAAACTAACAGGAGAATGTTTGGCATTTGGTAGAATGCCCCAGCCCCAGCAAAAACAAAAACAAAGTGATAAGAAAATTAAAATAAAAAAAAAAACTGAAAATGCGGAAGTAAATTACGATTTTTGTTCAGGTGGAGCGGTTTTAATGAATCTACATTACATTTCTCTTTGTATGTCTGCCTGTCCGTTCCACTTATTCTCTGAAACTACTGAAACTCAAATTTTGGATGAACTTTTGTTATAAGATTCAGCGAACGAAGTATTATGGTATGTGTTAATGAAAAAATTTGGCATAAAACACTTATTCTAACTCAATGGGTTAAAACTTTTGCTTGTTTTTAATGGTTAAAGAAAAAAAAAAAAACTAATTATGTATAACTCTTAACAATACCAATTGGTTATCAGATTTAGCTTTTGAAATGTGGCTTGACAGTAATTTTCGAATGGAGGAGAAATATCAAAAATGACAAAAACTGTAGAGAAAAAAAAAAGAAAGTTTTATTTATGTTTTCGAGCATTTCAGAATATGAAGTTTGTTTTTCTTCCACAAACCATTTTTTTTTTTGGTCACATGTTTTTCTTCCACTGCAACTAAAATGTCCGACATATGATGAAACATTGTCTAATCAAGAAAGTGACAAATTACTACAAGGAAATATTTGTCTATACCAAATATTTTACAGCAAAATGGTACCTTATTTTTTTTTTTAATACTTAGATGCATCCTCTTCCCCAAATGTGTGTGATTCATGACGTGGGAGAATGTTTGCACAAGCAAAATGGAAGCTTGTCTAAACTTTTATGCAGGACACTGAAACATAGCATTTCTGATAACTGCACGGTCCATCTCAGTGTCTTACATGCGGGGGTACAGAATTTCAATTATCATTCATGTATTTATTACAGTATACAAGAAATTTGTTTGTGACAACATGCGGATAGAAATTAACATGCATTTTGTACAATTGCAGAATAAATGTTTTTCAAAAAGTTCTTGTTCAAATCCCATCGTCCCATATAAAAAAAAAAATTATGATATATGTATCTAACAGAACAAAAGCATCATATTCCAAAAATCACTAATTGATCAAGTAATTTTATTTTAACTAGTAAGAGAGAAGTGACTATATCGCTTGCTATCTTGAAATTAATCTCAAGAAAAAGGAAGATTTAATCTAAGAAAATCAAATTTTACGAGGAAGCAAAGACTAATTGTCTCTCAACCATCTTGAATAACAAAGGAAAACATCTAAAAAAAATAATTTAAAAAAAAAAAAAAAATCTTTGCAGTTCAAATTGTTTGTTTTCAGCCTTTTAATGCCTACAATTTGACATTAATCACTTAAAATCATAAAATATTATTGTCTATGTATAAAAAAAGACAACCTGATTAATTTATGTGAGTTTTCGAATATGATGTTGTTTGTTCTGTGATCGGTACGTATTTCAAAGATTTTTCTGTATTTTTTTTTTTTTTAATATAGAGGGAATTCTAGACAACCAATGATCTTTTTTTTTTTTCTTAGATGAGAATGGATAATTTGTATTGTTTGTGCTTATTCAAACTATTGTTCTCATTCTGAATGTTATTTCTCACATTTCACACATGTAATCTTCGATCATCTTCAAGCAAGTCTTGTTGAACTCGCGAATCTGTCCAGAATTTCAAACGAAATCCTTTAATACACCAAAGTAACTTGTTTTCTTTCAGCCACGACACGTTGAAGTTCTGAATAATTTGTAATTGTATTACTAGTATCGGCCGTACTGAGGATTGAACATTCAACCTCCAGAAGGCTATGACTTAGAATACATTGTACTTAGCATCTTTATCCATTGTACCATAGGTCCTCTCAGACAATTCTAGTATGGATTTTAGGAGCCTTAAACCTGTTTTTGTTTTAGATGTTTAATATTACTACTATATGAATTGAATAAAGGATTTTGTTCAAAATTAGTTCAATAAGCTGTAACTAAAGGTTGGGAGATGACATGTCATGAGAATAACGTCTATTCAAACTATTGTTCTCATCTTTAAATAATCCAAATTAAATTATTAATCCTCATGCAAACAAATTCTGGAAGATTGATAATTTATATTATTTGGACTATTGTTCCCATCTTGGTTGTATTATTCAAAGTTTCAGTTGATATAACCTCAGACTTTCTCCAGATGCATCTTTCCAATAAGATGTATACATTTTCTCAAAAGAACTAGATATAAGTTGAGCATAAATTTCTGTGTGTTAGTCTGTTGTGTATAGAAAAATTAACCAGACATTAACTTCAAATAATTTTTGGTTGATAAGATACAATTTCTTTTTTCAACATTGTTTATGTCAACCAAATAAATTCACAGTGCCATCATAATTTCAGAAAATATTAAATGTGAGAACTTCTTGATTGCAGGCAGAGTTAATACATTTCATTTAAGAAAATTATTTGGTATAGGCTTTTAATTAACATCAAGTTCAGTTCATTTCTGTAGTTGGAAAGATTAAAAAATAACTTTTTAAATAAACCTAAATTATACATCTTGTATAATTTAGGTTTATTTAAAATTATCTACTAAAAATGAAATTACAGTATACTTAAATGATTGGTTTATATCCAATAACATGTTGCCGCTTGTGCAATATAATTTGATTTTAAATAAAAGCATTTTAGATTGAAAAAAAAAAAAAAAAAAAAAAAATGCTACCATACATGTTAGTAAAAATTAAAAAATGATAGAGTAAAAATAAAATTTAACGAATTATACAGTTTTATCATATTAATATTGAAACCTAAAAATCCAAGGGAGGTAACTGTCTCCTAGATGTTTGACAAAATTCTACTTCTTTAAAATTTGTTATTTCAAAAATAGAAAATGGCAGATTTTCAATAGTTCTATTCATTTCATAAAAATTAGTTCTAGCAGATCTTACCCGTTGGTCATTTTTTGTTAGTTTTGGAATTTTTACTAATTTCGACATGACATGCAAGTATGTAAGAGCATTTTTACCTAAAATGTATATTTTTTTTAATTATACTGCAAAAGAATCAACCTGTTTTACGTAAGTTTAAGTAATTTTGTTCTATTTGTCAAAATATTTCATTGGGTAGAAGGGAGGATAGTTCTTCAAAGAATTTTGTCAAAAATCAATTACTGTTTCATTTTAAATTATTTTTTATTTCTACATTTCCATCAAAGTGCCTTCCAATCTTGTTCAGGTGTCCGATTCATTTTAGGTGCTTTTCCTTGCAAATTATTTGGTTCTTGTCTATAATTCCCTCTATATTAAAAAACAAAAATAAAATCAGTATGATGTACGTACGGGTGACAAAACAAAAATATCATATTCCGAAAATTACATACATTGATCAAGAATTTTTATTTTTAAATAAGAAAATAAGATACTGGTTTAGTTTAATCAAGATATTAAAAAAAAATGAAAATATTAAAAAACATTCATATTATATGTACCTGTTATGGAATTAAGTTCTCATAAAAAAATTTCACTTAATTTGATCAAGGAGTCTTTTTTTGTTTTGTTTTTTACAAAAGAAAAGAAAATTGTAATGAAATTGATTGTATCCTGCCATCTTGCTTATTTCATTGACAAGGGTGTGTCTTTAAAACAAAAATGGAAGTAACAAAGGGCAAAATGAAAAAGGAATTAAATAAGGACACAGAAACTCTGTAAAATAAGTGAAAAAAAAAAAAAAAAAAAAAAAACTAAAATATTCATCTAGGTATTTTTTCTATCCATGTTGCAAAATAACGATTACTACAATATTATCCCATTGACTACTGTACACGCAATAACCCTTATTCCCAAGTGGCTTCCGGGCCTTGATAAGTGGTGACTCCCATGTAAAAAAAAAATTAAAAAATTGTCACCTTTTGACAAACTTTAAGTGGTGATTGGAGTCATCTCCTTTGGCATCTCCTGCCTCCTCCGTGAAATAGGCAAGATGGCGGGAAATGATCAATCTAATTAACATTTGATTTTTCTCTTAAAATAAATAAAAATTTTTAAAAAACTTAATCAAATTAAGTGAAGTTTTTTTTTATGAGAACAGGGAATTCTGAACAAGAACCAATTACTTATATATTTTTACTCAGTTTTTAAGAATATTTATGCCACACTGCAGACTACCGCTTATGTCAGAAGCATTTATTAATTAAAAAAAAAAAAGAAAAAAAAAAAAGATTTTTCAGAATATTTTTCGAATACTTAAATACAAAAATAAAAACAAATTAAGAATGCACCTGAAGAAAGCATCATATCAGTCAAAACATAGAAATAGAAACAATTTAATTTGTCTTAATTCTTAAAAAAAAAATAACCAATGAATATGCAAAACAAATGCACATCTTTAAAAACTTACATTAAAGAAGCCCCAGTTTCATGAACAGGGCTTTTGATTATATAACATCCTAATATGGCAAACATGACATTTTTACCATTGCATGCTATACAGTTTAATAAAAATTTATAGAATTTCTTTTTTCTAAAGAATTTCACTCAAATCTAATTTGGTTAAAATTAAAATATATCATCAATATATAATATACTTATATATATATATATATATATATATATATTAATATATTGTTTCTTTGAATATAAAACACTTTACAGAATTCTTATAACTGTTAAAAATAAAAAGAGGACTGGTAACAGGTTAGCATTTTCCATGCTGCCTCCAAGAATAAAAAGATTGAAATATCTGTATAGGATGTAATTGTTGAGACAATGCTGGTAGGAATAGAGAATGGGTGTTTGTTTTAATGGCAAACAAATATACAATGCTGAATTCTTTTTTTTTTTTTTTTTCTCCAAATATTGTACAATCTCAACAGAGAAATTAAAAAATGATAAAAGGATGAAATGTTTCTTTCTTCAAGCTCGCAAGGCGCAGAATTGTTGGAAAACTTCCAAGATGTGGACATCGATGTCACTCGTAAATACTAATGTCTCCAGAGTGCTGATGTATTTGAATACCAGTTCATGATGCTGGAAAATAAAATAAAAAAAAAAAAAACAACATAAATACAGCAATGAAAAGTTGTTATTTTTTTTTAAAACTAGCAAAATATTAAGTAATCTATTATATATGAAAATGGGTTTGTGTGTGTGCATTTTTTTTCATATGCCCGCCAAAGGCTTCCGGGAGGGGGGGGGGTACTCATTTTTAGAACCTTTTATATACTCCCTAGATTATAAAATGTATGATTTACGAAAGGAGGTCGTAAATACTTTGAATGACTTTTACACGCTAAAAATTCCCACTATTCTGCCTTCACGCCTGTTTGCTTGTGGTTTTCGTATGGGTACCCAGGCTAGTCTATATCTAAAGGGCAATTGTTTGTATGTCCAGTTAAACATCAAAAACTACTAAATAACGATCCATTAATATATCTAAAATTTAGAAAACATTTTTAATCAACTAAGCTAGGTTACATTAATCAATTTTTCAATCATTATGTACATCCAGTAGAACCCCGGGATACAGCATTAAAAATTAGTAACAAAATACAGTACAGTATATAAGACACGTGTATATAATCAAATATTATAAAAACCACCGTAAGGTGGGGGAAAAAAAATTATTGTATTCCACATCGTAACCTGAAAAAACTATCCTGAGACCACCATATCTCAGGGTTCTACTGTATTTGGAAAGACATTACCAACACATTACTGTGTGTGTGTCCAGTTAGAGAGGAAACTGGCTGTGGGGGAGGGTGAAAGAAAGGGTGAAAAAAGAGGAGGGGGTTAAACAGATACAAAGTGAGGAAGGGTTAGAGAGAGAGGGGGAGGAGGGTAAAAGAAAGAGAGGGGGGGGGAAGATTCAAAGCGATAGAAAAACAGGTAATCCTGCTAGTTTATATATAAAGGGCATTCATTTCTATGTGTGTGGTTAAAAGCCCAAAACTAAAATATTTACAGTAAGAAAATGTGTGTGTGTGTTAGTTATTGCTGTATCAGTCAGTTGAATCAGCTCCTCCAATTGAATTCTCTACATCTCATATAGACGTTGCCCAGGCACATCAGTTTGAAGCTGCAGTTGATATGTGTGTGCATATATAGTTTGAAAATATATAGCAATTAAGCAATACAGAATCTTCTACATTTCGTCTCTGTAGGGAAAAGTCAAGCTTAAATGCATGGAATCTGTTAACTTGTGTTTTATTTATATATATATATATATATATATATATATATATATATATATATATATATATATATATATATGTAGCGTTTAGTTTAGCTATTTAACTAATCAGATTAATTTTTATTCCTACCTGCAGGTTAATATTTTCATTAGCCAATGGCCAGGCCTCACCCAGAAAAAGGTCCTGTTTTATATAAAGCAAATCCCCCTTTTCCTGTGAATGTGTTGAATTAATAGTTGAATTTATCTTAACATGAACAGTTCTGAATCTTGACTTTGTACATGACTGATGCTATAGTTAATGTACTACACATAAAATATCTTCACTAAATAATTAGTGAAGAAATTAAATTTGCAACGACTGACTAGATAAGTCATGCAAAACTACAAAAGTTTGGATGACTGTTCGTCTAGATGAAATGTCATGAAAGATCTTTTCCCCCTTTTCTGTTTCTCTAGTTTAATGGTTGACATCATACATTGAATGGTTATTCTCGTCTTTTTTTTAACATTTCATGTTATCAACTGTAGAAAGTCACCCCCCATGCCCTATCTGTTTAAAATGGATGATATCGCAAAACAATGTCGTTCAGTATGCACAGGGAAAAGATAAGTTATATAGTGCTTTAGCAGCATTCCCACAATCAATGTCATAGTTCATACAAACAATTAAAGTCACAAATACGATTTGTGTAAGTTACAATGTTTATGGAAATAATGATACATAATCTTACATTGAAAAAATATATATATACATACATACATACACAGCAGTTACTTTACCATTTAAAAAAAAAAACATCTTTTTGTGAATAAATTTTTTTTTTTTATACTTTTTTTTATTGCATAGTTTAAACATTGGAATTTTACTTTGATGTATGAAAAAAACATGTCATGTAAATGGTCTGTGCACATTTAAACTTTTCTTTTAATGATTTGGAACTCATTCGATTTGTGATTTTTTTCCAAGGAATTCTGCCTTTTGGATCATTTTGGACCATTTGGAACTTACCTGTTGGATTGGAAATTTTTAATTCTACCGTGTTTGGATTTTACCATTCTTGGATTTTTTACCCTTCACCGGACTATCCATTCATGTGAAATCTTTTTATCATTTTTCTTTTACCTCCTACTCCCCTTACCTCGCCCTTTTTTTTAACCAAGTAAGATCTGTGACTTGTAGTTTCACTAAATACTTTTACATGCAAAATCCGATCCCGCATTTTGCTAATTCCTGCCCTCTGATGAGAAGGAGAGTATTTCTTCGAAACTCCGCGGATTAAGGACTATCCACTTATCTTGCGCTTCCTTTTTAAAATTAAATATGTTTTTAACTCTTTTTCAAGATGTCTTTTAACATGTTTTATTAATCATTTGTTCATATTATAAGCTCTATTTCCTTTTCGGTTTTATTGAGCTTTTACATCTGGTTGAGATTACTTTACTTGTAAATATTAACTCTTTAATATTTATAATATATTTTAAGTTTACCACTTTGATTACCTTGGTAAACTTATTGTAATTTTTATTTCTTATATATATATATAAGTGAAAGTGTCTGTGTGTGTGTGTCTGTGTACATTTCCCTACGCAATAACTCTGTCAATTTTTAGTCTATAGACTCGAAATTTTATATACAGGGTACTGAGATTTGGGAAAATCTATGATCGGTTTTCGGTCAGAAATTTGGCTGTTAAGGGGTAAAAGTTCCACCATTTGACCTTTGAGAACTCTACCAAACTCCTCCGACAATTTTGGGTTTAAACACTTGAAATTTTAGATACAGGTTTCTTGGACATGGGTCTAACTTAATAACTTGATTTGAGCCCAAAACAATAAATGTTAAGGGGTCATAGTTAAAAAATTGACCATTTTTTTTTGTTCTTTTTTGCTCAGCATACACCTCCAAACACCCGGGCACCCATGCTAGTGTATATATATATATATATATATATATATATATATATATATATATATATATATATATATATATTTTATATGTGTATGCATGTGTGTGTGTGTGTGTGTGTGTAGGCAGCATTTTTTCTCTTAAGCACATTTAATTAAACAGAATTACTAGACAAGTAAAGTCATCTGTTTTTAATCCTTTCCAACTTCCGAATAACTGTCTTCACTTTGGGCAGGAACTGGCCGATTTAATTGCCATATTTGTTGTAAGTATGAGTACTTATTTTATTTTATATATATATATATATATATATATATATATATATATATAATAAAATGCAAAGCTATCTATCAACTTGTAAAACAAAAACTAGTTGTGCAAGAACACCAAGATGTTAACTCACCATCAAAAATACTTCTTGAAGCCGATCGATGACCCACTTATAACGAGTGGTATTCCATTCAATACCTTCAGTCTCACATCGACCAAAATGTTCGGTTAACATGATGATAAAGCGCTGGAGAAATAAAAAAAATGTTTTTTTGTCAATTGTTTAAATATTTTTTTTGTTTTACGTAAAAAACAATTATATTCTTAACTCACAAATATATACTTTTCAGTCGCATACTTTGCTAGGTTGGGAGAATTTTTTTTTTTTTTTTTTTACAAAGGCATCACCACATTATCAAGGCCCAGAGGCCACTCAAGGATAAGGGTTAAAGAGTGTACAGTAGAAATTGGTCAATATAGTAATCATTAGTAATGAAAATTTGGTAAATTTAATAACTTATATGGAACGGCTCATCAAGAACTTATTTACTTTAGACTTGAACACAAATGATATAATCGTGAACAAATTTATACACTGACCCCCCCCTCCCTCCCAATACAAAGCTAATGATTGAGAGGATGATATGACAACAAACGAACATTACCTGCCCTCTCAAAGGAGGAGCTGGTTGGTTGGTTGTTTTTGTTTTACGGCATATCAACCTTTTTCAGGTTATTTAATGCCGAATCTAGTTATTTTGAGGAACGATTTTTAATGGAGTATATTTGTTTTTTGAAGTCAGATTCTATTTAACCCATAGTTGGGACCCTAACAGGTACTACCACTCCGGGTCAAAGTGGACCTGGGAGCAATGCCTGGGAGGATATAACAGAATAATATATACCCCCTTTAAGAAAAAGGAATCGTGGGTGAATGGTATCATAAGAAACATACTAGACTGCCCCCACCTCCTAAAGAGGTAATGCCTAGGAGGAGTTTATCATGATAAATGAAAATATACTACACTATCCCTTCAAAAGAAGAAATAAAGCCTAGAAGGATTCTTCCTTTCCTTCTAAAAAGGAAATGGTAATGATAAAAAGAAATATGATATCATGAAGAATGAACATATACTACACTTCCTATAAAGGAAGAGGTGCCTGATAGGATGGTATCATGCCAAGAGATACTACCATCCATCCATAGCCTTGAGCGTCTGGAGGGGCATAGGCCATCCACGACTTTGTAGATGCTTTGGTAGTGAGGAATTCTTTTTTTGGGGGGTGAGGATGCTGGCTCCACACCCAAGTTTCCCAGAAAGTACATACAGCGCCTAACTTTCCCAAATGGTCACCCATCTGGTACTAGCCAGGCTCAATGTTGCTTAACTTTGGTGATCTGGCAAGACCAGTGTGTCAACGTGATTGTGCCATACACAGATACTATCATACCGCTTTGAAATGGAGGTGATAGCTGGGAAATTATAAAATATTAACTTATTA
The DNA here is from genome assembly GCF_053919585.1 of Euprymna scolopes. Lineage (NCBI taxonomy): Eukaryota > Metazoa > Mollusca > Cephalopoda > Sepiida > Sepiolidae > Euprymna > Euprymna scolopes. The sequence continues at coordinate 39,251,891 of NC_136505.1, read as the reverse complement.
GGAACTGTTTAAAAACATTCTAATTAGGAATACCTAAAACGGAGTATTTGCAGATTACTATGTATATAATGTTACAAAATCTAATGCATCAGGATTAAACAAGTATAACCTGTTTTAATGTTAATATAGTCAGGATAGATGGAAAATAAACTTCTGCATTTATTCATTTGGACTAGTCCATCATAAAACTCAATGAGAGATGTTCTCTGGAAAATCTTCATCATGGATAACTGGTACAAAACATGCATAAAGAAACAATGATTTAAACCATATTTTATTCAACTAATGGGTATGCACTTATTAATCAGAATTTTACAATATTTCGCCACTAAGATTTTAACATTACATACTTGCATGATTGGTAACATTGGAGGTGTTTCAGACAATATTATTTTTGATTTTTGAGCAATTATCAAGGGCCATCATTATGGCTACCCCCCCCCCATTCTAACTGAAATGAGTGAAAACTATTGGGGGGGGGAGTAAAAGTAAGTTAAAAACAAAAACTTATTTGGGTAGGTAGAAGAGTAACTTATCTTGCCTTTGGTAACATTTGTTGTATATTTTTATGGTCCTTGTTAAGATACAGTTGACAAATCGATTTTTTAAATGCATCAATAAATATTGCAGCCATAAACAAGTAATCTAAAATATTCATTCCAGGTGTGTGTAGACTCTTATTGTCTACTTTATAACGTCCAAGAAAGATGCAATTTTACCCAATTTTCCGTAAAATTTACTTTTAACTAAATAACTTTCTATTTAATAAATTTTCATAATTTTTGGATATATTACTCTTTTCAGCATGACAATTAAGTATGTAATGTTTTTGCTTAAAACGACAAACATATTCAAAAAATTGATTTGTCGACTATCTTTTTCTTCTGCAATCTGTTTTTGTTTTGCTTGCTATTGTTAAAATTGCCCATTTTTGTAGCAACTGAAATCCAACTTCAAATCTTTCCACACATCACCTCATTAAACTATCCACTTTCTGTATAGGATGAAAGCTAATTTCAAAGATCATACCCAATCAATATTGATTGATTGATTGATTGGTTTTACGGCATATCAACCTATGTGGTCATTTAATGCCGGAGTCCTTTTTTTTTTTTTAAAAACTATTTTTTATTGGGGAGGGGGGGGGGACTTTTTCAGCCTTTCCTCCCTTTTTTTATAAAATCGAACTAAGAAATTAAATGTTGTATTTATACATGGATGTGTATATTTGGGTGACTTTAAATTTCCTTAAATTTTCTTATATAAATTTACTTTCCTTAGGTATGCTAGAATATTTGTTGAGTTGACCTTTTCAAAAAGGTCCTCCATATTGCTTTCTGTATAATATAATTTTCTAGTTGGGGCGAGGTCATCACCCCCAACTAGGATATGTTTTACTGTGAGTGTCTCCTGGCATGGGATGCACTCTGGCGCCGATTCTCCATTTAGTATATAAGAATGAGTAAAGTTGGTGTGTCCTATGCGCAGCCGAGTCAGTATCACATCTTCTCGGCGTGATCTCTTGATGACCGGACATCGTACCTTAAGTTTAGGTTTGATTGAGTATAATTTGCTGCCCTCTTGCTGACTCCACCGCAGTTGCCATTTTTCCTGTATGTATGCTTTTATCTGGGGTCTAAGATCAGTACATGGAATCTTAAATTGTCAGTTGGAAGGTGAGAAGATTTTTTTGCAGCTGTATCTGCCCTGTCATTGCCTTTGATCCCCACATGGCTGGGGATCCAGACAAGAATAATGTTTTTAGTGATTGAAAGGATATTGATTTTTTTCTATTAATTTTGTTGTTAATGGATTTTCTTGTTTTTGATTTTGTATAGATAATAGGACTGATAGAGAATCTGTGAGAATGATGAAGTTTTTGGTGGTTTCCTCTGAAATTATGTTGAGTGCTAGATCGATAGCTATAGTCTCTGCAGTGAATATAGATGCTTCATTTTGAAGATTTCTCTTCATTGTGGTTTTATGGTACGTTGCTGCACATCCAGTGTGATTGTTGCTTTTAGACCCGTCTGTGTAGATAAAGGTGTAGTCTGAATATCGTAATTTTAAATGTTGAAGTTTGTCGTGGTATTCAATAGGGTTTGTGGTAGATTTGGACTTTTTGTTTAGGTTCAGTTTTATTTCTACTTGTTTCATGGTCCATGGGGGTGTTTTAGGTAGTATGAAGTTGTGAATGCTGGAGATTGGAATTTTCGATTTTTCAATGCTTTCCTTTATTCGGAGCCCGAAAGTTTTGATAGTTTTTCCTCTCATGTTGAAGAGTTCTTCATATTTAGGATAGAAGGTACATTGGTATGCAGGGTTGTTTGGGCAAGACTTCAGTTTGAGTAAATATTGAAGGGCTAACTTTTCTCGCCTTAGATCTAATGGGGGTTCATGTGCTTCCGTGTATAGACTGTTCACGGGGGAGGTTCTGTATGCTCCTAGGGCCAATCTTAGGCCAGTATGGTGAATAGGGTCTAGGCTTTTTATATATGATGTTCGGGTTGATCCATATATGAAACAACCGTAGTCTAGCTTTGAGCGAACTAGTGCTCTGTAAAGTTTAAGGAGTGTTTCCCTGTCTGCACCCCAATCGGTATGTGCTACCATTCTCAAAAGATTTACAGCTTTGTTACATTTTTTTTCAGATAGTTTATGTGTGGGATGAATGTTAACTTTTTGTCAAATAAAATCCCTAAGAATTTGTACTGGTCAGTAACGGGTATGGGCGTTCCTTCCATGGTTAGGACAGGATCATTATGCATGTTCTTTAATTTGCAGAAATGCATGCATTTCATTTTTCTTTTGGAGAATCTAAATCCATTCTCTTCTGTCCATCTCATTATTTTGTTTAAGCACAATTGAAGCTTCCTTTCTATTATAGATATATATCTAGATCTACAGCATATTAGGAAGTCATCCACATATAGGGAGCAATCTACCTCAGGGTTAAGGTTTTTTTACAATGTTGTTAATTCAGATACTGAACAGGGTCACTGACAGTATACTCCCTTGAGGTACTCCATTCTCTTGTTCCTTCAAGTCTGAAAGAGTTGTGCCAACCTTTATTCTGAACCGTCTATTTTTAAAAAAATTTTCAATAAAAATTGGCATTCTGCCTTTTAGTCCAAGTGCCTTCAGATCCCTTGTAACACCGTACTTCCACACAGTATCGTAGGCTTTTTCCATGTCAAAAAACACCGCTGTTAAATATTCCTTCCTTACAAAGGCTTCTCTGATGAAGGTTTCAAGTCTGACTATGTGGTCTATTGAACTTCGGTTTTTCCTGAATCCTGTTTGAAATTCTGTAATAAGATTCTCTGTTTCGAGGAACCAGATTAGTCTTTTGTTTATAATCCTTTCCATGGTCTTACAGATGCAACTTATTAGAGCTTTTGGCCTGAAATTCAATGGATCTGAGACGTTACTTGATTGGGATTGGAGGTTTGAGTTTTCAGATTTGGGGATTGGTATTATTGTGGCCTCTTTCCAGGTCTCAGGTACGTTTCCACTGGACCATATAATATTGAAAATTTCAAGTAGGTATTTCATTGAGGTTTCTGGAAGTTTTTTGAGGATTTCATATGGAATTTCATCGGGCCCTGTAGCAGTGTCATAGGATTTGGTTATCGATTCTTTTAATTCAGGCAAGGTAAGAGGTTGGTTGTATTTTTCGGTATTTTGTGATTTAAATAGAATTTTCTTCTTCTCTTCCTTTTCTCTAATCTTTTTGAATTTCTCTGTCTGTCACATGATGAAATTTTTGATAAATTATCTGCCAGGTTATTGGAAATGTCTTTTTGATTGGTGTATACTTTGTTGTCTTTAGAGATGTGGGATATTGGTGTACTACTACACTTTCCTTCTATTTTCCTCATGTTCCAAACTGTTTTTGCCTTGGTATTCACATTAAGTTTGGATACATAATTTCTCCATGTTGTTCTTTTGGATTCCTTTATGATTTGTCTGGCTTTTGCTCTGTTGTTTTTGAAGAAATCCAGATTTTCGCTTGTTGGGTACTTTTTGAATTTTCTCAAGGCAGCTCGTCGAGCTCTGATGGCTTTTCTGCATTCTTTTGTGAAGCAAGGTTTGTTGTGATTGTTGGTTTTGGTTGTTTTCGGTTTGGTATTATTTGCTATGTTTGTGAGTGTTTTAATGAAGTAGTTCAAATGGTCATCTTCATCTTTCTTTTCGATAATTAATTGGTTTTTGCACTGTTCCTGGAAGTCTTCCCAATCCGCTTTATGTAGGTTCCATTTGGGTGTTTTTTGTTCAGTACTAGTACTTAGACTTTCCAGGATGATTGGGAAATGATCACTCCCACAGGTGTCATTGTGTACTTTCCAATCATAGTCCATATATATGGAAGGATCACATAAGGTAAGGTCAATGGCGGTGAAAGTACCTGTTGCTGGGTACATATAGGTGTAGTTTTGATTATTAAGGAGGCATAGATTATTTTTATTTATTATGTTTTCTATTTCTTTTCCTTTTTTATTTGTTTCTTTACTTCCCCATATTACATTGTGACTGTTGAGATCTCCTAGTAGAAAAAAGGGTTTAGGGAGTTGTTTTATTAATTGAGTTATCTCAGTTTCGTTGATTGTATCTTTTGGAGGGATGTAGATTGAGCAAAGTGTTATAGTTCTATGTAGAGTCACTGAAACTGCAATTGCTTGCAAGTTTGTGTTTATATTTATTTGTCTTTGAGGGACTTCATTCTTCACGAGTATTGATGTGCCTCCAGAAGCACTGTCCGTATCTTTCTTTATGTAGTTGTAAGATGTGTAGTGTTTTATGTTGATGGTATTATTTCCTTTCAGAAAGGTCTCCTGCAGACAGACAAGTGCTGGGCTCATATTTGTTATTAATAATGTGAATTCATTTTGGTTTGCTTTTATCCCTCTGATATTCCATTGTAATATTTTGTTCATCATTCAGAATTGTGTTCAACTTCCATCGTCTCCAATCCCTCAAATCTATTTTCTGTCGGAGTCCCTGTTCAGGATATAGATCGGGATCTTTCTTTTCCTGTTTTTGTTTGTTTTTTGTTTTTTGTCTGGGGGGATTTTTGATTCTTTTCTGGCTTGTGATGTGTTTGATGGTTGTTCGGTTGTTTTTGTAGAAATGGTTTGTGGTTTTGTTTCTTTTTGTGGTTCAGTAGTGTCTTTACTTAATATTATCCTTGGATTGGTTGTAGACATTGCACTATTCATTTTCCTCATTTCTTCTAATAGTTCTTTCATTTCCTTTATTAGTTTGCTTAAGACATTAATTTTCTTGTCAGTTGTATCCGTTACATGTATATGACCATTTTGATTGTTGATTGGAGTAGTTTTTTTAGTTGCATCTGCATATGTTTTAGTTTCAATGATTTTCCTGGCCTCTGGGTAGGATATATTCTTTGTATGTTTTAGTTTGGTCACTTCTTTTTCTCTTTTCCATATTTCACAATATCTAGAGCCAGCGCCATGATTTCCAAGGCAGTTGGCACACTTGAAATCTTTTCTGCAGTCAATGTGTGGGCCGCTTTCTCCACATCTTCCACACACTGGTAATCGTGTGCACCGATCTTGATGGTGTTCAAACTTCTGGCACTTGAAGCATTGGAGGGGATTTGGAATATAAATTTCTCCAACTTTCACTTCGTTGGCTTTGGTGAGGGAATCAAAAGTTAGTATATATGTGCTGGTATCGATTTTCTCACTGTTTTTTTTTTTATTTGGACTCTACGAACATCTAACACATTCTGTTTCTGTAAGTTTGTCTTGATTTCCTCCAAGGGACAAAGTGCAAGTTCGTGGCTTTTCACAACTCCTTTGCAGGTATTTAGGGTTGGATGTCTGTAGCATTTGACTTTGATGTTTTCAAATAATTTTAGTTTCAATATTTCTTTAGTTTGTTCTTCGTTATGGGTTTCTATTAGTAGGCTGCCGTTAAATTGTTTTTTAATAGACTTTGGTTTTAAAGTTTTAAGATTTCTTTCAATTTTAAAATGTGATAGTTTGCTCAAAGGAATTTCCTCTATTGATTCTATTACTACGAATGTTGACTTCCTTGGTTTTATCGTTTCTTCCTCAGAGCTACTGATGTCAGAGACATCAGAGTGGGTTCTCTTTGGGTGGTTGGGTGGTTTTGGGGAGGAATAAGCCATATATTTTGTTTTTTTTTCGTCATCTTTGTTCCCCACCCACCTCGGAGTCCTATTTGGGAAGAGCCTGGGGGGAAACCCATTCGCCCAGCCTCCACTGGGATACAATGATGATATAACCGACTTTGGTGGTATCATAATGATTATCTGTTCTCTCTTGATATTGCTATGGGATCTGTAGCAATCCTGAGGGGTTTACAGCCTCGTCATCGATATTCACACCTAATCGATTGACCCTCAGCCACCGCTTTTCATCATATATTAGGGAGTAGGGTTATTTGTGGGAGAGGGGGGGATGTGTTGTGTTAGTAGTGAGTTTTTGGAATGGGCAATATATGGTGGGGCTTGGCGTGACTGGCCGAATCGGGCCTCTCCGACCGCCCATCTAGTCGAAGTAAGGGCCAAAGTAATGTGTTGCGGTGCCTAAACTTCTATGTATCCTGGTCTAGGTTCACTCAATCACCAGGATCACGCCCTAAGACATTACGGATAGCAACCCATGGCTAACTGGTTGCCCCATTGAGGGATTTTTTACCCTCTGCAGGGGGGCAGTCGGTTTGTTCTCATGCCCTACCGACAGAAAAAAAAATTTAAAAAAAAAAAAAAATTAATAGAATATATTTGTTTCGTTTTTCTTTTTTTTTTGTTGTTTCTTTTCCTTTTTAAAATCTGTTTCTATTTAACCCATAGTTGGGACCCTAACAGGTACTACCACTCTGGGTCAGGGTGGACCTGGGAGCAATGGCAATTAAGAGGTGGCTCCACACTCCCCAAAGCCCGTAAGCCGGACCTCACCATCGGATGTAGTTTAAAGTCATATCCAGAACCAGGAGTAAGGTAGGAAAAAATAAAATAAAAAGGGGAGGGAGAAAGGCTGTTGTTTTTGTTTTTGGTTTTGCAGAACATAATTAAGTTTTACAAAAAAGATCAGAAAACAAAAAACGTCAATGTAGATGCATTTCGTCTCAGGAAGCCACAGGGCAGCCTGATCTGGTAGCACCAGGCCAATCAATATTGTACATTTCCAGGCAATACTTATGCTAATATTTAAGACGTGCCCAACACATCACAATCAGTGGTCGAGAAAGTTTCTTGAAATGATAATTTATATTTAACCCATAGATGGGATCTTAATAGGTTCTAGCATTCTAGGTCAGAGTAATGGCCACGAATAGGTAACTCCACAAGTGAAGTTTTTAAATTGGAGTTTCATCATTGGATATCCTCTAAAAAAAGAAGCTTCTGAAATTAAGATTTATAGTAAAGCAAGTGTTACAATTGCTAATTGCATTATTATCTCGTGACAAAAAGAAATCTAAGAGAACTGAAGCAATGCTCAGATAAACAGAGAGACTATTTAAAAATTCTTTTCTTTCCCTGCTAAATGGTTAAATCCAATCAATTTCTTGGGCATCATTTTAGAAAACGGTTCCATCTTTGGAATTTCAGGTTTTCATTTTACAAAATATCAAAATGAACGAAAACCTTACCTGGAAGATAATAAGGAATAAATTCTTCTGTTGACTTTGAGCACCTTCTAATTTTTCAACCATTCTTTCGATCATCTCGGCAGTTGGGATATCATCATCCTTTTCAGTTTCAATGTCATCAGCAGCCTTTGTCACAAACAAGTTTTAAATAAGAAAATTTGGGTTTTTATTCAATTATAATGAAGCAAAAAGATTTTTTTTTTATTTCAAATTAAAAAAATAAATAAATAAAGCACAAGTTATCTCCCTCTGCAATCATTATTCTTTGAATCATGCAAACAACTAAACATTTGTGGGATTTTAAGGGAAAACTTAAATATTTAATTTTAGATGACTGAAATTTTTTATTTTTCCTGGTGGGAGACTATGGAGAGTTTGGGGGTTCTTCAACAGCAGTCTCATACACACACCCAGAACGCAAAAGACTTATACATAATAGATCGAAATTTTTTTTTCGATCATGAGTCTGCGTTGTTTTGTTTTTGTATATTTGTAAAATAGTACTTTTGTCTTCAGCAGTCATCAGTGTTATAGACAACATGGCCAAAATGGAAGAAAACTAACAGACAACTATGGCACATAAATGTTGGGGATCTATAATCGTTGAGAGAAAATACATGGTATCACAAATGGTGCTGTGACCAGGATTCAAACTTGGATTACCTGGGTGGTCTTATACTGGGAATCACAAATATTTCATGGTAAAAAAAAAAACAAACAAAAAAAACATACACATTAACTTTTAGTAAAATTTTTTTCTTCTATACATATACATTGTGCACTAGTTTCTCACATTGAAAATAAAAATTTCAAATATATTTGCAGTTGTCAGCCACAATCTAATATTAATAAAGTTAATTTGTATGTAGGGAGGCATCATCATTCTTAAATATACAGCGCCTGATATCCCCAAATCATCATTCATCTGGTACCATCCAAGCTCAACATTGCTTAACATGCGCCAACATGAGTATGCCATATATGATGGATTTTGAGCAAAAGCTAATGAAGGAAAAGTTTTATATTTGGGGGTAAAAAAAAAAAAAAAAAAAAAAATTTTTTTAACCCTTCGAAGATAAAGCAGGGTCTTTCCTGGCTGAAGTCAATTTTCAGCATTCATGGTCACAACTGTATGTAAAATTTCATGAAAAACTACAACAGATATTTTGAGAAATTTAGAAAGCAAACAAAGAGAAACCAAATATCAATCATTTCTGATGACCATCGGGAACCAAAATATGAATATGCGATAATTTCATTACATGAACCCGAAGAATAGTATAAAATTATTTAACTTAATATTGAGAAAAAAATTAGCATCAGTGTGAAATGAAATTCTTTGCCAATTAAAATTAAATACATTTATATTATATTAAAATTTGAGTAAAGTTCCTGTCGTATGGCAGAGATAAATGTTACATGTTTGAAAAAAAAATAAAAATAAAGCATTAAAAGAACAGGGATTTTAATTTCAATCAACATATTCTTCAAATCACATTCAAGATTTTTTGTGACTTCAAGAATAAACAATTCACCCAACCCACTCCTGTAGGAGAAGAAAAAAAATATATCTTGCCTATCTCTTTGCCACTCACCAATTTGCAAGCTTGCTTAGAAATGATAGACATACAAACATCAAAATAGGGATACATCTTGTACTAATAATACTAACATTAGAAAAAAAAAAAAAAAATGTATACTAAACTTACCTTATGCTGAGCAGCTTCAAATTTTTCTCGGGCTTCATCCACTTCTTTCTGCAGTTTACTCACATGTTTACACATTTTTTTAATGGTGCTGTGCATAATTTCCCAAACGTGAAAGCTGCATATAAAAATAAAATCAATTGATAAGTTGTGAACAAAATTATAAAAATTTGTGGTACTTGTACAGTTTAATCAAGACATTAAAAAAATGAAAATATCGAAAAATTTGAATTGTATGTATTCATTATGGAATGAAGTTCTCCGAAAAAAATTTCACTTAACTTAATCAAGTAGTGTTGTTTTTTTTTTTTTTACAGCGAAAAACAATTTATGATACCGAGCAAAAGGTTCGATTTTTAGGAATAAAAGCTAGCATTAAAGATAGGGAGAGAGTGTCAGTGCTTTAAATTGAGTTATCTCTCCGTGGCGTTTTTAAAAATCCAAACAAAATTTTTTTAAAAAAATCAAAAGATGGTTACCTTCAATGTGCTGCTGCAAAAACAAACCAAAAAAACTACTTGATCAAATTAAGTGAAATTTTTTTCGGAGCTCTCCAGTTCAAAACGGATATGTACCATATGACCTTTATTTTTTCGATATTTTCATTTTTTAATGTCTTGATTAAACCAAATTTGTAAATAAAATTGGAAAGTTTGCACTGAAAGGTTTACATATTTTAATCATTTTTTTCCAATAATGTTTTGTAAAGGCTAAAAAGGAAACACTTGAAATGTATCAAAACTTTAAACTATATAGTGTTTATCTTTCTTTCCAAGAATTCAATTGAAAGCAGATCTTTATACAAATATCAAAAGCTTTCACTCAAAATTTTGTAAAGAAAAAGAGGAGAGATAAAAAAAGATAAAAATGTATGAAGAGCTGCAGTTTTACACTAAAATTTAACATTATTTCCAGTCCAAGTGAAGTTAAATTTCCCCTCACCAATGCATCGAGAGATAAAAAAAAAATATCGTATGATCATTAGTGCAATGTAATATATGACAAAATTACAGTCAGAAAAATATCAAAGAAACCAAGAAAGAAATACAGATTTTTTTTTTTGGAATAAAATGTCATACGATTACAGAATCATGTAAAGAAAATATTTCATTGAGTTTGGAATAAAAGTTTCCCATCTTTTTGACGGGCTTGGCCTTTTGGCCAAGATCAAAGTGTAGTATCTGATCCGGCAGATACTGCAATCAAAAACTATTGTCCTTGTGACAAGGAGCTTCTGGTCCGTGTAGGGGCAACCCTATATTACCATGAGAGGTTCGCACTACTAGCTTCCCTCCCCTCTCTTGGAGAGCTGCCCCCCCCCTCTCCACATTAAAAAACGGCCTCATGCCTAATTTGCTCTTGTGGGGAAGCAAATAAATACCAAATTTGAACAAATTTCTTCAGCGGCAGTGGAGACTTTTGGAGTTGTTTGCCTTCATTCAATTACATTTGGATTTGTCCAGAATTATCCCTACATAAAAAGATAAAGAATCAGTGCTTCTTTGTTATTAGAGTAAAGTTCAAAAATTTGAAATATTGAGTTTCAAGTGAAACCAATGGTATCTACGTAATTATGTCGCAGTAATGAACATATCCAAAAATTATGAAAAATGATAAGATGGAAAATTATTACTGAAAACAGTTTTTGAAGAAAATAAACGAAATTTGATTTTTGCTAAATTGGTTGAAGTTTTCAGAAAATCATTACAATTCAATCTCTCCAGTTCCTTTTTTAAGCAAAACTCAAGTTTCACTAATTGTCTTCGAAAATTGTTTTCATTAATAACTAATTTTCCTACCTAATTGGTTATGAAATTTTTGGAAGTGTTCATTACTGCAACATGACAATTAAGTAGACATCATTGGTTTTACTTGAAATTCAAGATTGCGAATTTCGCTGTGATAACAGATGCACCAAAAAATCTGCATGACAAACGAAAATATTCCCAAAATCATATCAATTATTTTAGTTTTTATTAAAAAAAAAAAAAAAAATCATTAAGCGATTAATGGGAATTAGTAAGCATTACAAAATAAATTTAGTATGAATTGCTGAGTAATCTCCCTTTGTTTCTAGTGATATTTTTCAAGATGGCAGAGTCGCTTCTCAGGATACTCATAAAAATTGATTTTCTTATTTAAAAATAAGACTACTTGATCAATTTATGTGATTTTTGGAATATGCTATTTTCGTTTCATCACGAGTACGTACATCAGACAGATTTTTATTTTTGTTTTTCAATATAGGTGGAATTCTGGACAAGGACCCTTTTTTCTTTTAACGATTGCTTAATTGTGGTAAATTTTCCAGCGTCTAACACTCTAAATTGAAGGGGTGAGGTTTTTCTGCTACTCATATGAACCCGTGTATTTTCATTGCATCCTCGAGGGTACAACACACACCTCGTTCGTCTTTAAGATTATATATATATATATAAATGAAATAATTATGTTTTTATTCTAAAAAGAAAACATGTCATTCATATTTTGTAAAATTGTCTTACCTTGTAAATTCATGACTCATCTCTGGTGAAAAAAGCCAATTTGCAACAGCTGAACATTCAATCACTTGTGTCTTCAATAATTTGTCAATCAATACAACCAACATCTAAATAAGTAAAGAGAGTTTCCAGACATTAAAAAAAAAAAAAAAAAAAAAAAAAAAAAGCAACAATTTTAAAACTTTATTTCACTTTAGTTATAAATTGATAATATTAAAAAATGGTTGGTATTTTTTCCATTAATAACTTAGAATAACACAAGGAACTTTTAAAAAATAAAATAAAAATTCACAACCCTTTCTGAATCCATGCAAATACAGCAGAAAAAAAAAAATTTTTTTACCTGGCCTATGAAGTATTGTTTGACCTAGTATTGATACAATATAAGAATGGGGAGGGGAGGGGGTAATAATAAAAGTTTCAGAGTTGGAGCAGGAGTTTCTGGTGTTCTGTTATTTTTGCTGGGTAATGGGTTCTATTACTTACAACAAATATCTCACTTCACGTTTCCAAGTTGCCGCCTTATATGTATATAATTCTCAATAATCACCATTATTTTGCCATTTAACAGAGCTGCCATGCATTCTCACACACATTATCTAAAACTGGTTCTTATGCAGAATACAAACAGCATTATCAACATTTCTGGACAGATTACATAAATCCACTAGAAAGTGCTCAACAAAAACTTTTCCAAAAAATATTGATCAATGTTTGAACCATAAACGTTATGCTTAAAAAATGGTATTTGCAGTTTATAGACTATGCTGCAATAATATTGTTAACAGGGAAGCAGAGAGGGGGGGAGGGGCTTATTAAAAGAAAAAAAAATATTCTGTATTTTCATCTAACAATTTAATAAACAAATAACAGTTTGCAATTTTTTTTTATCAACTCTTTTTCACCTCCAAACAAGGTATATTACCACTTGGACATAAGGTTGGTTGGTTGTTTTTGTTTTACGGCATATCAACCTTTTTCAGGTTATTTAATGCCGAATCTAGTTATTTTGAGGAACGATTTTTAATGGAGTATATATATAGTTTTTTTCTTTTTTTTTTAAAGTCAGATTTTATTTAACCCATAGTTGGGACCCTAACAGGTACTACCACTCCGGGAGCAATAGCAATTAAAGGGTGGCTCCACACTCCCTAAGGCCCGCAAGGTGGGGCCTCACCATCGGATATAGTTTTAGGTCATATCCAGGACCTAGACATAAGGAGCTACTATTTATGATGTCTAACAGGAAACTGTCAGATACTGTGGTTTCTTCATTGGCTAAGCGTTTCAGCACCTTTCTGTGGTTTATATACCAACAATATGGTCAGTATTCTGCATAAGCACCCAAAACTAAATACACTTTGTGCCAATAAATCTATTTTGTATTTGAACATTGAAAAGAACTTACTTGCTGATGTGTCTTCCATAAGTCATACAGAGTTTTCAATAAGCAAATTTGTCCTTCTTCTGTGTCTACCAACGTTTTAAATATATAATGAAACCTAAAAAGAGGATTTAGTCAATGAACATTTAAATATCATCATTTATGTGCATTTTTTTTTTTTTTTTTTTTTTTTTTTTACAAAATACCACATTTTACAACATTTTTCAGAGTTTGATTATTGCTGCCAATTAACTAGTTTTCAAGCAAGTCAATTGCAAGTAACAAAAACCCTATTAGCTTAAAGATAAGAAAAGAAACTAACATTAGTGTATGTTTGAACAAAAAGGAATGCAAAAAGAAATATATCTAAGCCAAAACCACAATATGGAAATAAAAATGTATTTGTACCAGTGTTAGGATGATTAATCAAAGTCAAAACTTTTTTTGGCGGTAATGGAATTGTATTCAAATTGGAAAATTTTTTTAGCCTAATTTCAGATAACAAAAATGTTTTTTTAAATTAAAATTTTAAAACTTAATTTTCTATTACTGGTATCCACGACAAAATAATAAAAAAAAAAACTGAAACTATCAGTAAAACTAAAATCAAGATCATAATATCAAATTTAGGTTAAAAATGTTATTGAACCATACCAAGGGTGAAAATGGTAAATTAGATGAAGAGGAAACTTGGCACAATTGATAAAATATAAATGGAAACCTCAGAATGGGTATCAAAATCTTAGATACAATACATAAAGAGAAAACAAAAAAAAGTTTGTCAAACATATTTAAGTGGATGAGGTCCCTACCCTCACACCCAACTGAAATTCTATTTTAGAATTGGAACGAGAAGTTTAAAATTGAATGAAAATCAGAAAAAATATTGGCATCGTCCAATCACTAATCTGTACATATTACATGATAAACATTTAAAATACCGTTATTGTTAATATTTGTATGACGGCTGTGTTTTAAAGAATTTAGAATTTAGTATAAAAATAAGGAAGAGAATGAAATTAATCTAAAACAGAATTTTTTTTTATAATGTAAGAATTAAATTAAAGTATCATTTTTGAAAGTAAAACAGTTTTATTTTAAACTAGCAGGGCTACTTGGTTTCACCCAAGATCCTAAATTCCATAAATTAAGAAGCCTTCAAAAAAATAAAAGTAAAACTAAACAATCTGCTTAGCATTGTAATTTTAAATGTCTAATTTTATTTTAGCATAAAATTAAGAGCAAAAAATAAAATTATGTCTTAGGTGAGGTTTGAACTCACAAACTGTGTCTAAGCACAGAAAACTAACTGATTGACCAATAGCAGCAGGTACAAAATGGATCTTATTAAATACATAAACCAGGCTGTCTTATTTTTCTTTATTTCTTGTTCCTCTTTAAAGTTACCAAAGGCAACTAAAAAAAAAAAAAGTACCCTCATTTTCACCGGTTTGAAGATTGAAGAAATTATTCTAGCACCTAGTAATTTGAATTAGTATTAGGATGTAAGACTGTGCAGGAGTCATCTGACTTATTTTATCATTTTAATAAGAACTGTTGATTGGATTAAATATGAAATTCAATGAAATCGATTATAAATAAAAATTTTGTTAGCACAGACCAATAGTCATATTTTATAGATAAAGCAGATTTTTTTTTTTTTAATCTGTAGTATTAAAAAAAAAAAAAAAGTTTCATTCGTAAAAGTAAACTTATATGAAGTATAATTAAAATATGTGACTGGAATTTCAGTTTCATATTTTACAAAGTAAAAACATCTTAAATTAACTTATGTTTTATTAAATTTGCATTAAAATTATCCAATATTCTGTAGATTCATTTTATTTTTTTTATCCTCCAAATTTTGTTTTTAGGATTTACATAGACGAAGACATGGGGGGGGTAGCATTTAGTTTAATTAGAACCAAGTTATGCTTCTTAATTTTAGAGATGAGGATTAATTGTATAAGTGTTCTCATCTTGTGTCAATTTTACAACGTTTCAGCCGAAGTAACTTCCAACTTTCTTGTCAAACTTTGGAATCTGAACAGAATCTTATTTAATCAACGGGAGTAACATTCTCTAGTTCTATCAGCCATAACTTGGTAAAAATCTCAGGTAATTTGTAATTGTATTTTCAGTGTCACCCACATTGAGAATTGAACCTACAACTTCCTCCAAAAGAAAAAGTACTTAATCCACTACACCACGGATCCTGGAATGTTTCTGGTGTTTTAAATTGGAGAGATTCATGAAATAAATACTTATATACTTACTTTGCAACAGCCGAGAAAGAATGACTGAAGGATTTTGAACCCAAGAATAAAATGGTTGAAACAAAGACATCAATTTTTAAAGGGTTGTGGTTTGGTTCATCTGAAAATAAGAGGGCAACGCAACTTTAACATTTTTTAACACTGATGTACATAATATTTGTATAGAACTTTACATTTTTAGTATGAGATTTAATATTTGAGTGTTCAGCTATCAAGGCATTATTTCAAACCCAGACAATCGATTTCACATATATCTAACTGATATCTGAACTTTAACGGAGAGAACCCTTATCGAACAATTTCCTACAATCATCTTCTTCCTATATTAATTGTGAACATGCATGATCAAACCACAAGAACAAGAAAAAATGTAAAAAAATAAACATAATTAAAAAATGCACATAACATATTAGAAATATTTCTAATTATACAACATTTGGACTTTGGTTATCTGCAGACGCAACATCAACAAATCTTACAGTTGATGCAAACAGTAAACCAATAAACCAGAGAGTAAGAGATTAAAAAAAAAAAAAAAAATACTAACATTTGACAGAGGGATAAATCCAAAATTTCGTAAAGTTTCAAACCTCCATAAGATACTAGTGATTGAGAAAAATTAAACATAAGATTTAAAAAAAAAAAGAAAAAAAAAGAAAAAAAAAGAAAAGAAAAAAAAAGAAAAGAAAGAAAAAAGAAAAGAAAAAAATAAAGAAAAGAAAAAAAAAAGAAGAAAAAAAGAAAAGAAAAAAAGAAAAGAAAAAAGAAAAGAAAAAAAAAAGAAAAGAAAAAAAAAGAAAAGAAGAAAAAAAGAAAAGAAAAAAAGAAAAGAAAAAAGAAAAGAAAAAAAAGAAAAAAAAAGAAAAAAAAAGAAAAGAAAAAAAAAAGAAAAGAAAAAAAAAGAAAAGAAAAAAAAAGAAAAGAAAAAAAAGAAAAGAAAAAAAAGAAAAAAAAGAAAAGAAAAAGAAAAGAAAAAAAAAGAAAAGAAAAAAAAAGAAAAGAAAAAAAAAGAAAAAGAAAAAACTCTTTTGCAACTTTCTTTCAAAACCCAGTATATTCTCACATTATTTTAGCCTTCTAAAAATTTATCTGAAAATAAATTTTTTATTTAATCTTTTTTTATCTCCAAATTAAAAGAGCATCATACTGATATCAAATATCTAAATTTTATTAAATTTAATAGGATGACAAACAATTTTGTTTTTATTTTATTTATGAACAACAACAAAAAATTCTAATAGGCTTTGAGATTTTTTTTTAACCCTTTTAAAATTCATACCGTTATAACAAAAAAAATTTTTTTTAAATAATAATCAAGAGTAAACTTGATATAGATCTCCATAAATATAAACACATATGCACGCACAAATATGTGTACATATAATACAGAAATAGTTTAGAATGCAAAATCTTTAATTCTTTAAAAAAAAAAAAAATCTTTTTTTTTTTTAATTATTAAAACTTACTTTCATCATCTTGTAGCGGATTAGGCAAATCTTTCAGAATATCTAAAGCTTCTTGGGGGCTACATTTTTTCTTCAAAGACTCTTGAAGTTGATGGGCTACAATGGTTCCAGGAAGGGATCCTACAAAAGAAAAACATTTTCTTAAATTATATTTTATGTGAAAAATAAATATTTTACTTAAAATACAAATTGAGGAGTGAGCGAAGTAGGTTACATACATTTTTTCTCCCACTTAAAGAATTTTTTTTTTTATTTAAGTAACAAAGTAAAACAAAATTAAAAAGGCTTGGTCTATGAGACATCGAAACTTTTTTCTAACAATTTTGAAGTGTTGATTTGGAAATAAATTCATTCTCAAATAAAAAAAAAAATCTGTACAATGTATGTACCTATGACTGGATTGGTTGGTTGTTTTTGTTTTACGGCATATCAACCCTTTTCAGGTTATTTAATGCCGACTTCAAAGATTTTGAAGAAAATTTTTTTAATAGAATATATTTGTTGTTTTCAAGTCGGTTTCTATTTAACCCATAGTTGGGACCCTAACAGGTACTACCATTCTGGGTCAGAGTGAACCTGGGAGCAATAGCAATTAAAGGGTGGCTCCACACTCCCCAAAGCCCGCAAGTTGGGGCCTCACCATCAAATATAGTTTAAGGTCATATCCAGGGCCCCCTATGACTAGAAGAAAATATCTTATACCAAAAATCATATAAATTTATGTGGTTTTATTTTTATAAAGAAAATAATTTTTAAGCGAACGAATTTTACCTTTTATAACTTTTTATAATATTGCAAATGTTTGAATTATTTGTAGTTATTTTCTTTGTTCCTTTAGCCTTTTCACAATGGCATTGCAAAATGGCATTTCGTCATTTAGCCATAAAATTTGATTTTCATATTTAAAAATAAAGTTATTTGATCAATTTACATGATTTTTGGTGGGCAATATTTTCTTTTTGACCCAAGTACATACATGATATGGACTTTTCTTTATTTTTTTTTTCAAATTGGAGTCTGGACAAGCACCAAATAAAAAAATTGAATATGTAATTAATAAAATTTTAGTTAAAACAAATGACAAACTTTCATGTTATTTATCCCAGGCAACGCTAGATTTCTTAATCTTTTTATTAAAACAAAAACAAACTTATTAGCGTTTTATGTTTGTGCATATCTTGTAATTCATGTTAAGAAATGATACAAAATGAAATACCTGCTCCTTCTTTGTCATATTTATAGTTGACAGTTGGTTTTTCGGGTAGCAATTTGGAGAAATCTGCTGGGATGAAGTCTTGAATTCTTTGATGATAGGACAAACTAGAAAAAGAAAAGAATTTTTATAAAAATCAAAATATCAAACAAAATAAATGTTTCTGAAATTTGGAGATGAGGATTGATTGTATTCTTTCGACCACATGGCATAGTACTCTATAAAATTCAATAGTGAAATTGAAGTTCAAGTGGAGTTGAAGTTTAGTGAAGGTTGAAGGTTCAATCCTCAATGCGGGCAACACTTAAAATACAGTTACAAATTACTTAGGACTTCTACCCAATCATGACTGATGGAACAAAAACATGCTACTCCCGTGAATTAAATTAAAGGATGAGTTTGAAAGTCTGTGCAGATTGCGGAGTTCGACAAGATACACTTGAAGAAAGTTTGAGATTACATTAACAATATTAATTAAAATCAAAAATTAAAAATAACACTCAAGATGACAACAGTAGTTCGAATAATCCAAATAATACGAATAAAAATAATCAGACAAATAATTTTAAATCATTAATATGGACAAGAGGTAGTGTGCAAACGCATCTTTGGTGGTTTTGCTATGCCATTTGTGGTCAAGTAAGAGAACCGATCAGAGATGATGTCTTCACTATTCAATTGGTGCAAATGCATTGGTTGGCAGCTGAAAACTTGGGCAACTTCCATCAAGGAGGATCTGAATCCAAATTTCCAGCCTGCAAGTCGCTCATTTTCATAGATAAAATTTGGACTTGTTTGCCATCTCAGCAGAGCCCGTGGATAGATTACTTGAACCAAGGATGTATAGATCAAGAAAGTAACTTACTAAACCCATCCAGGGTGTGCATACCACAGTACAATTAAAGAAAAAGGTAGCAAAATGTATAATGTGGACTGACAACCTGAATATGCTAAATTTGAATTCAGTTTGTTCCATAACACCATTTTCATTTACGTTGACAGTCTTCATCTTAATCTGTCCTATAAATACCCAATTCTATAAAGAATAAAGAAATCAATGCAATCAATAGAATATCAAGCAGATCAAAACAGTTTTACAATGCTGATCCATACAAATGTACTTTGTTATATGAACAGATAGAAATAAAAAAACAATTAAAACCTAAATTGAATCAATTTGGAACTTAAATTGTAATCTTTTGTAAATAATTATATGAAGTGGTACTTGTACAGTTTAATCAAGACATTAAAAAATGAAAATATCGAAAATAGGTTATATCGTACGTATCTGTTTTGGACTAAAGATCTCCGGAAAAAAATTTCACTTAATTTGATCGAGTAGTTTTTTTGTTTTTACAGTGGAAAAACATGAAAGCGCGTTGAAGTCAGCCATTATGGAATTGATTGAACTTGCCACGGGGAGATAACTCCAGTTAACGCGCCGACACTCCCTCCCCATCTTTAATACTAGCTTTTATTCCTAAAAATTGAACCTTTTGCTTGATATCATAACAAATTGTTTTTTTTTTCGCTGTAAAAAAAGCAAAAAAAAAAAAAAACCCTTGATGAAATTAAGTAAAATTTTTTTTTCAGAGAACTTTGTTCCATAACAGATACGTACAATTTAAACTTTTCGATATTTTAATTTTTTTATGTCTTGATTAAACTGTACAAGTACCTATAAAGCAATTGTGGCACTATATACTAATGCAAACAGCTTGGATTTACATTTTTGGATTTTACTGTCATTGGATACTTTACCTTTCACCAGACTATCCATTCACGTGAAATCACCTTTTTCTTCACCATATTTCCTCTGCTTCACTTTTTGTTATCAAGTAAGATCTTTAACTTACTTGCAGTTTCATCAAATACTTTTGTATACAAAATCCGATCCAGCATTTTGCTAATTCCTACCCTCTGATGAGAAGGAAAGTATTTCTTCGAAACTCTGCGGATTAAGGACTATCCATTTATTAAGCATTTCCTTTTCAGATTAAATGTTTTTAACTCTTTTTCAAAGTGTTTTTTTTAACATGTTTTATTAACTATTTGCTCTCTTTCTCTCTCTCTCTCTATATATATATATATATATATATATATATATATATATATATATATATATATAGATACACACACACACTAGCTAGATGCCCAGTGTTGTCCGGTCGTACAATACACTTAACTATAATATTTTATTTTATGCAGATTGCATACATCCTCTGTTGAATATTATATATTATGAGGAATAATTTGCCTAGTGGACGAATTCGAAAAAAAAAAAAAGAAAATAATAATAATATTGATAATGTCGTTCATCAAATTCTGTCCGTGTTTGTCATATCCCCTCAGCTGATTTTTGGGCATAACGATCTTAAAACTAGTCTTTCTTCTCTTATAGATAAAAAAAAAAAAAAAAAAATTTTTTTACAGGGAATATTTTATGTTACACCGGTCAAGGTTACACTGGTATTTATTCTCCTGTAAAAATTCTTTTTATCTATAAGAGAAGAAATATTTTCAAGATCGTTTTTCTTTTTGATACTTATCGGATAAATTTCGGTAAAAAACATATCTAAGAACACTGCCAGAAATATTAATTAAATTTGTGTGAAATTTGCAAAAGAGTTTTGGAACCTAAGAGGAAGCAACTCACACAAAGTGACTTTTATACAATAGTAGAAATAACATACAAATGACAAAAATCTATATTCCAAATTTCATGATGTTGCGACCATCTTACAATTTATTCCTTAAAGTACATTGACATTCACAATTCTTGACAGCACTTGTTTTGTAGCACAAAATCATTCATTTAATTTTGATATTAATCAATGAATCTATTCTGCCCTTAACTCATCAGAAGAAATAGCACCTATCATTAAATAAAAAAATAAAATAAAATGCATCTGGGCATATATATTATTTTAATTGGAATTCATTATTGAGATGAGTATTATTTATATTAATTTATTGCGGACTATTATTCTCATCTTTATTAGTTGTTTCACAATGTTTCGGCCAACTATTCCTTTGGTCTTCGTCAGGTGGTAACCGCGACAGATAGGAACTAACTGCATTCTCAGCAATCACTGCCATCTGTAGTTGTCGTCGTCTCCCCACGTTTTTGGCTACGGTTCCAGATGAGAATTGTCTGAAGATAGTGGTTTTAATCCTACCCAAAGCCAGCCAGAGGCTTACTTGGACAAAAACGTGGTGAGACGACAACAACTACGGATGGCAGTGATTGTTGAGAATGAAGTTAGAAGATTCGAAGTTTCTATCCGCCGCGGTTACCACCTGAAGGCCAGAGGAATAGTTGGCTGAAACGACGTGAAACAACAACTAAAAAAGATGAGAATAATAGTCCACAATAAATAAATTAGCATCTGGGCATGATTACAAAATCTGAAAATTGGGAGAGAAGTTGCAATTACCTTTTATTTTTTTTCTTTTATTACACCATTTAAAATTTTCAAGTAAAGTCAGTAAAATTTAAATTTTACTATTAATAAATTGTACTTATTTTGATATACACTAAAAATATTTTATTAATTTATTATTTATATGTAATCTATATATGCTTACTTAGATAATATTAATTATAATAATATCTATAACATATCTGTATATTTATTTAATTTTTATACGAAACTAATTACAAAATATATTGAATTTTTATTAGTTGATTTGACATAAATTTTATATCCATTTAGAATTCTATTTTATTAATATTTTAATTAAATTAGATTAACTAAATTCTTTTATAATTTAATTATTTATAATGTATGTGTGTGTATCTATATATGCTAATCTATAATTATTGATTCTTATATTGAATTTAATTGTATTTGTGTTGTTCCTCTGAGATGTCTGAAATAAATGGTACACTTTGAAATTCCATTTACATTCTAGACTACAATAAAGATTCTCAAGTTTTAAAAATTGCACTTGAAGGTCAGAAATTGGCTGAATCATAAACACAAGGTCAAAATAAAAGAGCCTTTTCTAATAAGAAAAAAGTTTTCATTCGACTAAACTGTCAAAGCTACATCAAGTCAAGTAATGTTTTTTTTCCCCCAAGTAAAAGCTGACAAATATGAGTAAAAGAAAGTTGAAGATGCAGATTTATTTGATAAAAAAAGAAAATCTAACGAGTCATTTTCTATTTTTATGCTATCTCAAGCAGGAATGACAATTCTTTCTACAAAAAAAAAAAAAAATCTGTATAAATTATCCTTGCTTCTAAAAAAAATCTGAATAGTTAAACTACTTAGTTGTTATTGAAGTGCACCAAACTTTAAGAGATTATTTATGGCTTTATTTGACTAAAAAAAAATAAATATTCATGGTAGTACGAGCATAAACAATGCACCAATAAAATGAAATGTCTAATGATGTAAGAAGCGAATAGAATAGGGCGTTAGAAATCAATAAAAGTAAATGTTCTTTACCGTAAAGCTTTTAATAGGGTTTCTCTGATGAACTTTGCCTTTGGTTTTTCAATATCTATAGCCACGCACGATGACCAATCTTCCCAGCTCCAACGGAACTGAAAGTTACTCAAGTGATATGCAAACCAATTAGCAAATCTGAAAAAAAAAATTCAACGAAAATTAACAATGTATATAGGATTTACAACAGAAAAAAAAGGGCCTTTTTATAATATTGGTTGTTTGTATATCTATTTATATAAAGTTATGCATATGATTCACTCCTAAACTAAGGACTTTTGAAACAGCTGCTAGATATAAATGGCCTAAATGTGGGTTATATTTAATTTTATGCAAACGAGAAATAATGAGAGTGAAATTCCTTGTGGAAAATTCAGATATTTTCGACTTCTGTAAAATTTTAGCTATAGGCATTAGACATCGATAATTATTCTTTAAATTTCAGTTTCTTTGAAGTATTTTAAAAGAGTTTTGTGGGCATAATATGGGTACTGAGTAAAATATGTGAGAAAAAGTGTAAAAGTATACTTTTTCTAACATTACTCTTTTGAACTTTATAATTTTCAATTTTTACACTAACCAATCATGTTATAGCAAGTCTACAAAAATATTTTGCTAATTATTTTCCTCTGAAGGAAAAAAGCCAAATTTTTGAAACTCCATGGAATCTATCTTATATTCTTTGTTTTTGATAAAAAAAAAAAATTTGTAAGTATTAATTTGAATAATTTAAACCTCATGTACATATTGTTTAATAATATATATTAATGTTGGGACGATTAATCGAAATCGGGAATCATAAAAATCAGAACTTTTGGAGGTATTAGAAAAATTTGTGTCTATTTTCTGATACCAAAAATGATTCCGTTGTCTTTATTTGATTTTGTTTAAAATAAAATCTTCCACTGCTGGTAGTAATAATAAAAAATATTAAGTTTAAATTAACACTAAAATCTATAGATCACACCCTTGTCCCCCCACAAATGTATTTTTATGTTTCAGAAAATATCTGCACATTTAACCCATGTTTTTACAGTAATCGGGAATAAATAACAACTCTATAGTTAAATATTTAGAGATTTATAAAGAATCGGAATCAGTAATTGTATCAGAATCGGGAAAACATCTTGAAATCATCCCATCACTAATATATTACACTACATACACACAGGTGCATGATCAAACAAAATCTTGTGTTTCTCTCGTCTGTACAAACTTTGATAAATACATATTGAATGGATTTTTTTATTACTATTAATCCAGTGTTTATTAAAATAAAAAATAAGTGAAAACTAAAATGTTTTTTGGTATTAGTTCACTTATTGATCTGTGCTGAAATAACGTTATTTAAAAAGCCATTCTTAACATGGGGAGGGGGGTGTTTTGTACCTATTCTGTATTTTAACCTTACAATTTATTAAAAAAAAAAAACATAAAACTTTAATTAAATTGGAAATACGATTAAAAAAATAGCGCGGATCAGTAAGTGCATTAGCACCTTTTTTTTTTTTTTTTTTTTTTAAATTTTTTAAAATTCCATTAAAAAAAAAAAATACAAAACTAGATTTGGAGCGATTTTTTTCTTTACTCTCCGGTGTAAATATGGCTAGTTATTAATATTTTAACATTATGATTAAAATTAGTTAAATTGTAAATTATTTTATAATTATTAAACAATGTTTTCAACAAAAATTTTATAAAATGAAATAGATTTGGCCTTACCTTACAATACAAGAAGCTTTCATTGTGTCAATCCGTTCAAACAACATTTCGGTAGCTTGAGCAAGCTATAACATTGTTAAGGAAAAAGAGGGCACAAACATACAATAAAGAAATACGGAAAACCATTTGAAAAGCCATTAAGACGTATCCAATTTAATTAAGAATATTATTTGATTTTAGACATTTTTTTTTTTAATTGTTTCAAATCAAATAATACTCAATATTTAGAAGCTTGTCACCAAGAAAATTTCATTGATTAAATTGATGAAGTAGAGATTTAGTATCTGTCTCAAAAAATAATTTCTCAATGTATCTAAAATAAATAAAATATTTTCACTTTATTTATTAATAAGATTAATTTTGTGGTACCTAAAAGCTCCAATCTATGCACTCCTTCCCCTTTCCAAACTTTCATGAAAAACACTCATCTTGCTGAAACCACCATCAATAGTTTCCCCTCACTCTTTATCTGTGCCTAAACCTAAAACGTAGATTCCATGAACAAAGCTCCTTTCTTAGAACTGCATGCCTATGGAACTCTCTTCCATTTGCCTGATATCCATCATTGACCCTTATTCTCAAGTAGCCTCCAGGCCTTGATAAGTGGTGACTCCTTTGTACAAAAAAAAAAAAAAGTGCAGCAGAATTACTGCTAGTTTGAGAGAGGATGCTCAATTTCTGTATAAGAAATGCAAGACAATGGAGATGGTAGAGAAAGTATATCTGGACGGCGAAGTTATTGATTGGTTGTTTTACAACATATCAACCCTTTTCAGGTTATTTAATGCCGAATACAGTGATTTTGAAGAAAAAATTTTTAATAGAATATATTTGTTGTTTTCAAGTTGGTTTCTATTTAACCCATAGTTGGGACCCTAACAGGTACTACCACTCCGGGTCAGAGTGGACCTGGGAGCAATTGTAAAAGGGTTGCTCCACACTTCCCAAAGCCCGCAAGCTGGAGCCTCACCATCAAATATAGTTTAAGGTCATATCCAGGACCCAAAGTTATTGAGGTTGTAGAAGTTTTGTTGTGATGATATCATTGGAGCAGGTGCTAGTGTGATTGCAATAATTATTGATTGATTGATTGGTTTTACGGCATATCAACCTATTTGCAATAATTAGGAATTGATAATATTCAGGGAACTTCTGTCATTACTAACCAGTAAAGCGTTACCACTGTCAACCAAGGAAAGAGTCTATCAGACATGTGTAGTTTGATGATGTCTGAAAGTGAAATCTGGCTAAGGGATGAGGATATGTGTTGCATGGAGAGAAATGATATGATAATGATATGATGGATGTGTAATGTTAGTCTTAAAAAAGAAAGGCTTAGTTCTGATGACATCAGAAGATTAAATGTGGATAGTATAGGGAGACGTGTGCAGAAGAAAGAATGGATAAGAGTTCTTGGATTAATAAATGTAGAGCAGTTGAGGTAGCAGTTCCAGTTCATAGTAGAAAGCCAAGAAAAGCATGGGAGAAAGTTATAAAATGGATCTTGGGGAAAGCAGGATAAATAAAGATCTAGCCAGAAGTGATCCACTTTGAAAGTTCAGAGTGTAAACTATCTCCTTCTGGTGATGTGAAAATGTGACAAAGGTTGGAAAGAGCCAACACTCTAGAGGAGGAGCACTCTGGCCTGCAAAAAATGCTTGGGCAGCCCACTCAGCATATCCAGGTAGGGACACATCAAGTGATTAGCAATAAACTAATCCCTTCTCAAAGAGAGAAGGCAAAACCGGGAAAGGTGGACCTCCTAGAACTGCACAGAAACATACCTCATTTAACAAGGAAAAAGCCATTTCAAAAATGGCCTAAACTCTTCTGGCTTTAGTGCTAAGAGAAAATGCTTGGCAGAGTTACTTTGGAATTCAATGTAAAACCAAATATGGCAATAATGAAAATCTTCAAATCTTATTAATTGTAACTTTCTGCAATACACTGTGTGCAGTATGACTATTTTTAAAAAGGAAATAAATTTTGCACAAAACACATGAATGTTGCAAGATAAAAAATCATGCCCCCCCCCCAACTTTTTTAAATTGCTACTACAGCTGTTAACGAGAATAGAACAGAGAAAGAATCAACCTTGTTGCCAACAACTACAAAAGATGAAGAGAGGAGAATGCTACGGTCACTACTATTACAGATAAACATCACAACTGATTGAACTGCCTATCTGCGACATGTAAGCAACAAAATGCAACATGTAACAGACCACTGTCGAGAGGATCTGCTAAAAATAAAAATACATTTAAAACAAATTGTTAGAAAAAAGTTTAAGCATGACTGTTTGCAATCATTGCCATCCATGTAGCGTTACAGAAAGGATACCACTTGAGGCATGGAACCAGGTTGGAGTTTGCAGAGCTCAATCAAGGTGGATCCATAGAAAATCTCGAGGTATGGCGGTCGAGGTAGCATGAATAACTGAGCAAACATTACCTAAAATAGAATAGAAATTTTTATATAATAATTGAGCAAACAAACCCACCATTGGGGAAAAATAGGCTTATTCAATAATATTTCACCTTTTATTTATACCAATCATTTAATTTATGAAACTTGATGTAAGTACAGAGCATATACAAATAAATGACAAAAATCTATATTACAAATTTTAAGATGTTGCCCATCTTACCATTAAGAAAATAAATATAAACTATTTATAAATAATAAATTAATAAAGTATTACATAAAATATATTTTGCGTTAATTATAACAATATATGACCAAATTGTATTAATATATTAGGATGACCTTGGTGATTTTACATTAGAATCTAAGATGGTGTAACTAAAACAAAACAATTGCAACTAGTCTTTCGATTTTTTCGGATTTTTGTAATTATGTCCATATTTCTTTTATCTTAAAATTGGTAAGTTCCTTTTCTTCTGAGGAGTCAGGGCAGAATAGCTTAAAAAATTGACATAATTATATGAATGATTCTGCGCTACGAAACAGGTGCTGTCAAGTATTGAACATTTTAAAATGCTGAAAGAAATAAACGGTAAGATGGACAACATCTTGAAATTTGGAATGTAGACTTTTTGTCATTTATATATATATATATATATATATATATATATATATATATACACACACACACACACACACATAAAAAAATATATATATATTCATAAAAATACATGGCAAAGATTTAGAGAAAAAATGCATCATGGGAAATTTATTATTAGTGAACATGAACTTTTGCATGCGCTTATATATCATTTCTTTTTTTTATCTGTTTATTAAAGCATTCTTATGGTGCCTAACAGAAAAAGAAGAAAGAAAACAAAAAACATTTGCGCCATTTGAATAAATATGCCACTTTTTTTTTCTTTTTTTTTTTTTTAAATTAAAGTTGTCTTTTCATAGAACCTAGACCAGAAGGGGATTTATATTTTAATTCACTAATCTGATGTATCAATCAATAATACCCACCTCAACAATCATATAATTCAAAGGAATTTTATTCTTTGTGTGAAAGCTGAGTAATAAAGCAGCACTGAAAAGAGAAGAAAAACATTATTATTAGAAAGATGACTTATCATGAGAAACGTTTCAACAATTACTTTATATACACACACAAAGACCATTATACTAACTACCACCAGAAAATTTGCCATGTTGAGAACATTACGAAGAAATTTAAAAAGCATGAACTCTGGTATTCAACAAAATTTGTGCACACACATAAAAAAATATATATATGTTCGATTAAACAGTGACAATCCTTATATCTGCAAACGTTTTCGATTTTCGTCCGTCATATGATTAGTTACAAAATTAAAATGGGTAAACTTAAGAAAATCACTTAAAACCATTTAAGTATACTCTCTTGCCCTTTGTATTGCACTTGGTCGAGGGTGGGTTTGTTTGCTCAAATGAGTAACACCGTGATGATGGAAAGGCGCAGGTTGATAGTTGAGACAGTAAGGATGACAGTGTTTTTTTTGTTTTTTTTTTAATTAATATATCTAGGAGCTGCTAGAAAGACCTTATTCTGCCTCTTGACAAAGTTAAAAATAGACTTCGTAGCATAGTGAAGGGATGCCTTTTTCTCTTCCCTGTAACCTCTTTTCCACAGAAGAGGTGTTGCGAGCCTGTCTCTGCTTTATCGTTATTTTCATGGCAAGTGCTCATCTCAACTCCAATCTATGGTCCCCCCCCCCTCACTTTTGACATGAGTAGAGGAGATTTCACATTGCTGGAAAAAAAAAAATGGGGATTTTATCTTTTGAGAGAATTGGGTGATCGTAATTAATGGCTTTCCTGGAGAGTGCAAAGATGGTGTCAGTAAATGTAAATGACAGGTCAAAGAGATTGATAAGAAGAAAAGGGGGGGGGGTTATTGTCTTTGGCTTCATATGGCAACCCAAGGGAGTCATTGACCGCTTCTTCCCCGTCGACCAGATTATTTGGATAAACAAATAGAGGAAAGAGAGAGAGAGAAGGAAAGGACTAATAAAGAGAGAGAGAGGAAGAAAGAAAAAGCCCCAAATTAGAAGTTTCAGAGATAATAAAAAGTGTCTTCTTGGCCAGTTTGAGACAGTTCGTTGGGGAGTGCGACTTTGATAGTTGAGAATTTGAGATCTCGGCCGTTGGATGTGTTTGCATTCGGCAGCCTTTTGCAACCATTATAATCACACACCAAGAAGCCAATTTGATCCCCAAGTTTAGAAATGCCCAGAGTTCATATTCTTATGAGACTATACCTGTAACAACTTTGAATAACTTCTGAATAATTATGTTACGAAAAATACTGCCTTTGTGATTTTTTGTTGTTTTTCTGCAGTTGTGAAATGAATTCTTCCCCAGATTGATGTTCAAGCTGCAGCCAAGGAGAGCGACGCACCTCTAACATCCAACAACAGGCAGCCAGCCGCATAACCCTTGTAGTAGGGTTACCGACCAGCCATCATGAGAGCAGAACTGCCACATGAACTTAGGGTTATGCAGGAGTTGCGAGTTCATGTATAAAAACAATGAGTTCCAGCAACCAGTCTGGCATAGATATTAGGGTCCTAACCCTTCGGCGAAGAAAAGATGAAGACAAAGATAAAAACTAGACGAAGTTCAGAGGAAGTCGAGAAAAAGCAAAGACAAAAAGAAAACACAGAAAAAATCTATAGATAGCCACGAGATGATCAAATTACGAGATGAAGTTATGAAATCTTCGCCAGTTTAAAAGCTTATTTCCCGAAGATTTTGACAATTTAAAGGCTCTCAGAAGCTTTTGAAAAGTTTTCAAGATTAAGGACCTTTGGAGGCTTGAAAGGCCAAGATGAAAAGTTATTGAATTTATTTGAAAAGTTTTATTTTATTTTTAAAAATGTAACCTCGAGTCGTCAGGAGTGGGGGTTACCTTTAAGGTGCAGCCCAACTTTGCTCCCAGCGATGCAGTCCATAGCATTATACCTAAACGTGATTCCATGAACAAAGCTTCTTTCTTAGAACTGCACACGTGTAGAACTCTCTTCCGTTTGCCTGTTTTCTAGCTACTACAATTTGGTCATCTTCAAGTCTGTAAATAAGTTCTCGATGAGTTGTTCCTTTAAGTAATCCAATTTACCAAATTTTCACTATTAACGATTACTACGATATTGCCCCATGGACTACTGTACATTTATTAACCCTTATCCTTGAGTGGCCCCTGGGCCTTGATAAGTGGGGACTCCTATGAAAGAACAAAAAAAAATTCTGAAATTTTTTTTGGTGTATTGTGCTATTAGATGTTGGTAAATGGAGTTGTGAGGGGGGGGATAGGTGGCATCTAAGATAGTGAGAAATACTTGTTCTAATCATACCAATGTATGTATTGTTTGTGAAGCAATTAAAAAATTTGGTACACACCATACCAATACCCAACTTTCTGATATTAAAAAAAATATTGGAAACTTGGTATATTTAATAAATTTATCTAACTAAGCTATACAAAAAAAAAAAAAAAAAAAAAAAAAAAAACGAAATCTGACGAACCAGTCTTTCCTTTCAAAATGATTTGTGTGGATGATATTATGTAACTGATCTTCAATTAAAAACCGTTCAATTGAATGGCTGCCTGGTAATACTGGACCCTAGAAGACATGAAAACATTAAAATAGTTAATGAAAGTTGATGACATCAATAGTAACATTTACCAAGGAAGATTATGTACAAAGTATGAAACAATCTTGGAATATTAACTCCTTATGACCTGAATTATGATGTAGATGATTAAAAAAAAAAAAAAAACATTTATTGTTAATTTTAGATGGCCGTATACTGAATGTAAGCAATGGGCAGTTGCAATCTGGAGGTATCTGGAATCTACCCAGATACTTAACTAATGCATACAAGGCGTGTTTGAATCCATTCCGACTTTATTTATGCTGTTATATTCATTTATTTACGACTGAATGAATTAGTTTAACTAGGTCATAAAGAGTTAAAGAAATTGAAGTACAAAATAATTATTTTAAATCATGCAAAAGTTTTGCCAAAAGATCGCAATATTAGAGCGAGGTCTAATACCAGTATATGCTGGGATAGACACTATGCATGCAAAAACATTATCTAAGTGTATATGCTATTCATATTTATTACGAATCTGGCTATTTACATTTAAATAAAAAGAAATAAAAAAAAAAAAAAAATCATTAACTTGGATTTGTAAAGTCAGACCCAAAAAGCATTTAAACTGACAAAACAAACTTTACTTCTAACCAAGCAATTTTCATTTGTTATTGTTATACTATGTTATTGGCAATATAATAGCGTTTTTATCTAAATATTTTTAAAATTTAGTTTGGTCAAGATGAATGCTAACATGAAAGTTTTAAATAATAAACTAAAAATAAAAAGAATTCAATTCATACTGAAAAATATAAGAGTTGGCAACTGTAAATCAAAAACTGATTTTTTGGGCAATACAGAGTAGGTACAACTAGGTATAAGAAATATAATTATATATAATTGCATAAGATACCCACTAAAAAGTCTTTGAAAATTCATCTTTTTACCAAAATTTCTGAATCTATCCGGTTTATTCAGAAAACCGATGCTTTTAACCAAATAAGTAATGTTCAAAAAAGAGATTCTAAGAAAAAAAAATAATCTAATCGTGCAATAGATTTAGTTATTGAAATCTTTCTTGCCAAGAAATTCCCAGTGCGATGATTGAGATATATATATATATATCTCATTGACTTACAGATGATCACAAAAAAAAAAGGGGGGGGGGTAATCTTAAGTTCAACTTTTTTCCCCCCCAGATTTTCAAATAAACCTTTAAAAATTATCAAAGGTGATTAGTCAGCTAAGAAATTCACTGGAGAAAGCTTTAAAAATCCTTTTTTCTTAAAAAGGATGATGGGAAAAAGAAAAAAAAGTCAACTAAAAATATTGATTTACCTCGGGCACATCTGTATAATCAAATAATCTGAAAACCACGTTGGGCAGAGGGTAGACAGTATCTTCATGATGAGGTGGGGGTGTTATCTGAGGCAAGGTGTGCTGCAAGGCTTCACAAAGAACATTGTCAAAGGCGAGGTATGTTCGTAAAATTTGCTTTTCTATCCATTTGTTGTTTCGTAAGTTTTTGATCTGGGCCCACAAACAATCTAAGTACTGAAATGAAAAATAAAAAAAAAATCTTATGGTAAAACGTTTCTTTTTGTTTTTTTCTTTTTTAGAAGAAAGGTATTTCAAAATGCAAGCTTTTTATGCCACACCTTATATTAGTATTATTTTTTAAATTAATATTTACTTGATAGAAGTCAAAACAAAGAAAAAAAAATTGTTAAATTTTGAAAATTACAAAATACACCAATATTAACAAATGCCAAAATACAAGCAACTTACCTCCTCCTGAAGATGCGGAGAATCTTTTGTCCATACTTTTAAAGCTGGTACGTGGTGTTTTGAACGCTTACTGAAAAAAAAAGAAAAAAAAAAAAAAAAAAAAAAGGACATTAATTTTAATCACTTATTTCTATTGGAAACAACCAAATAGATTATTTTATGATAGAAATTGTAATAAACTTAAATTGTGATAATCCATTAAGTTTTTTTTTGTTTTAATACTGAAAATTTACATACAAGATTAAAAAACAATAAAATTTATCAATTTGATTATTCTTTTATTTTTTTAACAAATTACCTTATCAAATTTAAAATAGCGTTATTGTAGTAAGTAGCCTGGATATAAAGTTAGGTTTTATTTAATTGGTATGATTTTGCTAATTAAAGGAGATAAACAATTGTTAGAGTGTATAATGCTGATTCAAAAAACCTTTGGCAAAGTTTATTTAGAATGAATCTAATGAGAAAAGAATGGTTATATTCTAATATATGAGAGAATAGTGCATTTAGGGAATGACTAAATTTTATGTTTAAATGTTCATCCTGTCTTTTTTGAGATTGTGCTAAGTTTTACCAGTATATATCCCATATGAAAATTGCATTCTAATATATATTGGTAAAACTCACCACTAACTTAAAATGATGAACTCTAAAAAAATAAATAAAAATTTGTTTAGAGGCTATAACCAAGAAATAACAGGCAATAGTCGGAGTTGCAAAAAAAAAAAAAAGAATCCTCTTTAAGCAATCTACCCTAAGAGGGTGTGATAGCAACAAGTATCAATAAAAAGAACAATTTTCTTTCTTGTTGGATCCAACAGTTTGGTCTTTACTGTAATAAAATAAACACAAAGAGAATTCACAACCTGCATATATAAATTTTGTAACAACCCCACTACTATCCTCCTCCTCCCATTTCTGACCATAAATATCATTTGTTCATCTGCCCCTACCAAAGTCCAAGTACACAATTTTTAAGTATGAATCCTTCCTCTTTTTTTTTTTTGTATTTTTTTTAAAAACAAAACTTAAAGCATGAAAAAAATAAAAATCCCTAAATGCACTAACCTCTTGCATTACAATGGTCTGCTCTACTTTACAATAAACAAGACAAAATGTGAATACTTACTTGAGATAGCTTTCAATTGCAGCTAATAGCTTATCAAGTTCTGTTTCTTTTTTTTCATACAGTTCTCTGCCAACCTACAAAAGAAAATATATACATGAAATTAGCAAAACTACTGGAGCAGATTTCTTTTTATATGCAACTCAATATTTTGGGAATGTTGACTATTAAAATATATTTTCTCAAATAAAAAATACTAAATCTAATTTATATATATATATATATAAGTTATAAAAATATATATGGCAATTAAGTTACACAGAATATTTCGCATTTCATTCTTGTGAGAACTCGTCAGGCTTATGCATAAAATTATATTTTCATATATGAATTTATGATATAATCATGAATCACAATTTTTCAACATTCAGTTTGGTATCTGTCAGGGATGTGTCTTATGACTAATTCTGTTCAACTATGCTATCAATTGGATTACTCTCAGAGCCTTGGCAAACTTTCCCAGTGTCACTGTGGGCTGTGATTTCCAAGTGTCAAACTGACTGTCAGACGATATTGCAATGCTGTGATAGACGAGATGCAATTTTATGCGCCAAAGATCAGCATGAAGATCGATGCTCAAACTTGGTGCTAAAATTTGCAGCAATCACGCTCTCGTCCGCACCATTCTACCGTACAGCTGTGAAATCTGACTGATGAGAGCAAGCGACCTATGAAAGCTGTTTATGTTGCATTCTTCATGTTCGTTGGCAACAGTTCACCTCAAATGCTGCTATTCATTCTTGCTACAACATATCCTATCTACAACAAGCTCTCCACACAAGACATCTTTGTTGCTTCGATCAGATTCTTCCTCGTCATCTACAAAGCCATTGATCAAACCCTTTCTCAAGGTTGGAAAAAAAAAAACATGCAGAGGTCAGCTGAAAATATGGTTCAGGACAGTAAAACAGGATGCAGAGCTGATCCTGAGTCCTCACCTTCATGGAGTTCGCCGCTGGAAATAAAATTGGCTAACACTTGTACCTTCTGCTGTGAACTACCGTGTTTGTTCAAGACGTGGTAAATTCTCTGAACAGAGGCAGCCCAACCGCTCCAAGGTAAATGCAGAAACAAAACATCTTCAAAGCATATGGCATCTTACTTCTTTATACAGCCTTTTGCATTATCATTGGCTTCTGCGAAATCGTTTAAGCTGCAACATATACTCCTATTCTCTACATTCGCAGACAAGTCATTTTGTAGTCACATTTGGCCACAGCAACTTTTGATCATCTCACTTATGTTATCAGGCAGTCGAGCATCATCCAATGAACTCAAGAGGATGAACTTTATAAAGGGGAGAGGGCACATATCAAATAAAAAAAGGGAGATAGTTTTCTAGTGCTCTGGTCAACAATCATAGTCTGGTATCTTCCCAAAATATTAGGGACCTGACATGGACAACAAAGCTTTTTTTTTTTTTTTAATTTTTTTTTTTAAATTCAGCCATTAGCCAGAAGGGTTCATATTCATGAAAGAGATGGTGTTCATCAGCCTTTGTGATAAGGTGGAAACAATTTTTTTTTCCAAAGTCATCCCTTTTTTTCTTTACAAAGTCATTTTTTTTTATTTAAATAAATGCATCAATTAAGTCTTCATTTTTTAATGAAACAACTTAAAGGTGATATAAGAATGATTAGTTTAAATCAGCAAAGTAGATAACATATACACAAAAAGTAAACATTTTGTAACTTACCCAAGGAAGAGCTGACAAGACAACATGTACATAGAAATCTGACCGCACCTAAAAGAAAAAAGAGATTACATCTTATTTCATTTGAAAAACATTGAAAAAAGGATTTTTTTTTAACAAAACAAATTAGTAACTCAATAAGCAGGACTGAAGCAAGTGTGATGCTGGCATGTGTTGGGATCCATTTACAATGCACGTCATGCATACACTGGCACATCTTGTTAATCGAAAATTATTAGCCTTACTAAAAGATAATGAATTCATAACTGAACACAAAAATTTTAATCGGATTTGAACACAGAATAGGTGATTCCATAATCCATCACTGTAGCCATTATTTTTGTTGTACAGCATTCAACTCTAAGCAGGTTGAACCAGCTTTCTCCAAAGGAGGAAGTATCAAGGGAATATTAAATTCACAGGCAATCCCCGGTCACCTGTAATGTTTGGTCAGGAAGCCCGTATCTTCAGACAGCCTGATCTAGTAGCACCAGATGTCATAACCGGTATTACCACTTAGTTAAAGTGCACCTGGGAGAAAAAAAAACAATAACATCAATGTTTGGTGGAGTTTCAGTCAGGAATCTAGTATTTTCAGACAGCCTGATCTGGTAGCACCAGATGCCCTACCAGGTATTACCACTTTGGGCCAAAGTGGACCTGGGAGCAATGGTAACTAAGGGGGCAACTCTACATTCCTCACAGCTCCCCAAATAACCTCACATCAGTAAAAAAAAAAATCTTAGCCTTATAACTAAGCCTGTTTTCTATATTAGATATTAGTGAGATGATTCCAATCTCCCCCCCCCCATTCCGATACAATTAGCAATTCTGTTTAAAATTTCTGATTCAGATTATTTTAAAATACTTCAACATTTAGCTATAATTTTTAGAGGGTGGGGGTGGGGGTGGGGTGGATTACTGTAAATACCCCGTGTAATATATGCATATATTTTTTGGAAATGTAAAAATACACTTGTGCATAGTAGGGAACTATTGATTCCAGTTTTACTGATAATTAAAAATACATAATTATTTTATCATTAGTCATGGAAAAATAAATCAAAGACAAAAAAAAAAAAAAAAAAATTGAAAGAATCGTTTTGGGTATCAGAAAATTGACACAAATTTTTCCGATAGCGATTCCAATACTTAAAAATGTCCCTATTTTTCCGATTCTGATTAATCGTCCCAACACTGAAAGATATTCAGGTTATACTTACTACATACACTTTTTCGAGACTTCTAAATTATATTCATAAAAAATAAAATATAACAATTTCTTCAAACCATTTTTTGAGTCCATATAAAAAATAATTAACCAATAAAAACTCATCTAACATTGGTGTCTACAAAATGTCTCATTAAATAAAATCCTGTTTTTAATGACTGACTGAAGAATATATGCTTTTGAAAGCAAAAACTTCTTTAAATATGATAAATAAAAATAAAACAGTGAACAGAATTAAATATCAAAATAGATTGGAGATGGTGTTCTTAAAAAAAAAAAAAAAAATTTATATAACTGACTTGCGAAACAAAAGCGAGTATTAACCGTGTATTAAAAAAGCTAGAATATAAGATGGTCATTAAACTGAATGTGATGATTAATGTTAAAGAAACAGTGAATTGACTGGCACTACCTTATAAGATTTGAAGGTCAGGCATTGGGAACCATAAAGGACAATTATCTTACTATTTGTTTCTATGGGCTTCTAGAGTTAGCTACATTTGTTGCATTAGTTAGACTGCCCATAGATAAGAAAGAATATATTCAACAAGCCACGCGTGCATGGTCCCCCTCTGGTGCTGCATGTGAGATGACGCCACAAAAAATAGTGAAGAAATTATGAATGTGAGAAGTGTGAAGGGCCAACGTTGCCTTTACATTTTTGTGAAATTTCAGAAAAATCTAATGGATGGGACAAAAGTTATGGGGTAAAAAGCATTTTTTTTTCAATTTTAGGGCATTTGTGACCCCTTTTGAGCTCCTGGAAACGCCGAATCCCAGTGAAAATGGACAAACGGTGAAGTTTCACACCTTAAGACATGTATATTTGAATTCAGCACCATGGAAAACCACTATATCGACATACATATCAAGTTTTTGAGTAATATGAAAAAAGAGCTCCAAAAAAAGGCATTTTTTTTTAGCCCTAAAAGTCCAGAGGGATGCAAACCAGAATTTTGCCAGGGTCACCCATACTGGATTTATATTATGGGCTCCACATTTTGGCTAAGTTTCAGAAAAATCTAATAGATGGATCAAAAGTTATGGGGCAAAATGTGTCATTTTAGGGCATTTTTGACCTCTTTTGTGCCCCTGGGGACGCAACAGGAATTTTCACAAAAAAATCTTTTTTTACCTAGTTCAACCTGCCTAGGGTTGACATTTTGCCACAAATTGTATTTCATTAAATAGATATCTATTTAATGAAATACAATTTGTGGCAAAATTTCAGGAGAAACTCATGGACGGTTATCTGGCAATCGTCCGGACTAATGGACGCCACTGAAAAAAATCGGGGGGACCAACAAACTTGATAACAAAATTAGATTGTTGTTTATTAGACAAGTTGGAAGATTATGCGAAAGGTTCAACAGACAAAATTTAAAAGTAGAAACTGTTGGTGTATTTCCTCAATACATTTCCGTCTCTTATCTCAAGGTTGTTCACTTATTTCCCTTGTCAACAGCCAACTTGCATAAAATTTATTTTCTTATGCTTGTAGTGGTCCACATTATGGAGTTTAGAGAGAACTTAATGCCTAATAGACATTTTTCTTTAGTATTTAAGGTCTCTCTGTACAGAGTATTTTTCAAAACAACCTGGCATGGAGATACTTCCTCCTACAAGTAAACCTTGACTAAATATTCAAAATAACATTGTATTCACATGACAAATAAGATACCCCACAGCATGGCTACCTCACAATGACTTATATGAGGAATGGTGCACTTTCTCCAAGTGATGTTGCCTACAGTAGCAACATTAAGGTGGATACTCTACCAGACTAGATGAATTTTGGTCCGGGGACCCAGTAAGTCTCAGAAAGATATAACATAGTTAACTAGTCAATTAGTGAAAGTAAAATTAATGTTCTTTACCGACTGAAGTTGGAAAGGAGAATTTAATGGAACACACGAATATCTATATATCTCAGAGAGATCAAGTGTTAATTGGTTCAAGTGTTAAGAGGTTCCTTGATTTCTAAGAACTTCAACTTAAGTTTATACTTAAAGTTTTCATCACTGAAGACATATTTGCCAGTTACCTCTGTACCTACAACCATCTTTAATCTCCTATGGTAATGTATTCTTTGATTTGACTTTAGA
Organism: Euprymna scolopes; assembly: GCF_053919585.1. Classification (NCBI taxonomy): domain Eukaryota; kingdom Metazoa; phylum Mollusca; class Cephalopoda; order Sepiida; family Sepiolidae; genus Euprymna; species Euprymna scolopes. The sequence goes on along the minus strand of NC_136505.1, from coordinate 39,213,519 downwards.
TCATCCCAAGGCCATTTAATATAATACACTGATACTTGAAACTGGTTGTGCCCTGAATAGAAGGAGTAAGCAACAGGAGGTTGGACATGTTTAAACAAGAACACAGCAGGTCACAAAACTGAGGATCCCAAGAATATACAAAGGAAAACAATCTTCCTGATCATCTGCCGAATGTATTTGAATTTTCAATAAATTGATGGTTGTTTTAAATAATAAAATAATGATTGAACTGTAAAACAAAAGAAATATTTTGTTATTGCGATATTTTTGGCATGATTTACTGGGAATGATCACAAAGATTTGAACAATTATATTTATAGCCAAAGGTGATAAGAACAAACCAATCATGTACCGAAATTGCTGTATCAAATATACTGAATTTTTTTAATCATAGTTTTTCATCTTGACATGAGAAGAGGACCACTGTTAACTGACTGGATTAATACTATGATTTTTTACCTGGAATTCTTTACAATTCAAAGCTTCTTTGATTGGATTGGTGCTGCCAATTTTTCTTGGAGCAATTACATTTAATATTTGCAATTGGATAAATTTCCTTTTCTCTATAATACTTATTTCATTTACCATCCATTTTTGGGTCATCATTTTTCTATTACAAGAGCGGCTCTATACTAAAGGACTTACCTGTGGTATATTTTCTTCCAATGTCACTTCAACAAAGTTATCAAACATCGACAGCAAGGAGCCAGCTACAATCACATGGCAATTGACAAGATCACTCAGAAAACGAACCTAAAAATAAACCCCAAAGATTATTAAGTAAGAAACAAGTTTATTCATTACAAAATCCAATTTATATTTTTTGCTAAATCAAAGGAGGAAGGGTTAGTCAATTGGTTGCTACTTGTGTTTTACGACATATTAACCCTTTTAGAGTTATTTGATGCCAAATCCAGTAATTTTGGTAACATATTTTTTATGCTTCTTCATCTTTATCGTTAAATATTTATTTATGGCGTTTGGTTTGGTTGTTTTGTAGAGGAAAATTGTTTTTGACTTTGCAGAACATGATTAACTTTTGCAAAGGCAAAAGAAGAAAACAATAACATCAATGTTGGTTTAGACAGTCTGATCTATTAGAACCAGGAGGAGGAAGAGAAAGTTGCTATAGATATTGTTTTTCTTTCCTGTAGGTGGACAGTTTTCCCAGAATGGGTAACTTTAAGAACTTTCAAAACTGAAAACACAAAAGACTTTTACATGAATTATTCTTATTGCTAGTTTAGCAACAGATTCCATGATATTGGGATTGAAAGTGGCCAGACTGCAATTAGCTTATCGTTACAACCACCTACAGTGGTATGGTTTGATAGTTTTGTTTTATAGCATATTAACCCTTTTTGGGGGTTATTTAATGCCAAATCCAGTAATTTTTGAAAAAAATTTTATGCTTCAAGCTGTTTTTATCTTCAAATATTTATGGAGTTAGGTTGTCTCGTTTTGTGGCATATCAACCCTGTTGGGGTTCAATCATTTAGGCAAGAGTTCTTATGCTTCCAGTTCTATATATTTTCAAATATTTATTCATGGTGCTTAGTTCGGTTGTTTTGTAGAGAAATTTTTTTTTGGCTTTGCAGAACATGATTGAGTTTTGCAAAAAAAAACAAACAAAAAACTATCTATGTTTGGTGCAATTAAATCAGGAAGGCAATATCTTTAGATAGCCTAAATCTGATAACATTAGAAACATGTTGAACAAAACTCTGGTTGCATAAACAGACATACAAACATCCAAATTGATTATAAGTAAGGAAAACTTGGAATGACATAGGCAAAAGTGATCAAGCAATGTCACATTGAAACCAATATAAATGATAGTTTCAGGGAGAAAATCACTGTCGCCATTGTGAAACCCACATGACTCCCCCCTCTTGACAAAGATTGCTAACTCAAATGTTATGTGCTGTGGATTTCTTTTCTTTCATTTTTTCATTCTGGCTGTGTAGTCATCTCTCACACATTGGGGGACATTGGCTCACGAGTATAAAATAAAATAACGTAAAAATAAACTCAGACTCCGACACTTTCTGTAAATATTAGTTACTCTGGGTGTGTGTGTGTATGTGTGATACAATCGTGGGAAATTAGTTTCTAAGCGTGAACGTCCATTTCTAAATTTTTCTGTCGATACAGAGTTCATCAGTTGGTGTCAGGTCAACTTGATCTCCAAAAGCTCTCACGATCTGGTCCAAGCCACAGTCTACCTTTGACTGAATCAAATTCGCAACTGTTCCACCCAAGACCGTCTTAAGCTCTTCCAAATCATCGCAGATTGTCACAAAATGCACAATCTGCCTCTAAAATATATTGATTGCCACCATTCAGTCTCGTTTTAAAATACACGTCACACCTTGACCAACAATCCACCTCAGCTTCCTTTTGTCTTTCTTGGTGAACAACTTCCAATCTATTGTCTTTCCACTAACCCTATTTCCTATACTTTTGTGCCCAAATAAACTTATTTCCTTTTTGAGATGCATCAAATAAAGCAGAAGATGATGATGTCAAAATTATCTTACTTTTGCATACATTTCTTTATGTATTATCATGACCAGGAGAGACAGAAGTCTTCACAATTCCATGACAATCTTTACTACCCCACCACTTTTTTTTATCTTTTTTTTAAATCACTGATAGTATTTTTAAAATTGCTTTTCAAGAATCGATTGATCAGATAAGAAGGATTAGAAGTTGAATTTTAGTTGCTTAGTGGATTTAAGTGAATAAAAATTTCATATAAAATCTGGATACTTAGTGGTGCTGAAACCAACAAGCAACTAAGGAAAGGAGCTTCAGTAGGAAACCAAGTAAAATATTGTTAACATTGAACTGATCATCATCTTATTAAAACAAAATATTGCTTCATTAAAGGACATTAAACATAACAAGAATGAGATCTTAAAAATCATCTTCCGTCCATGAGAAATGTGGATGATACCCCTCACACCTCATTGAGGGGATACATACAAAAGATGTTACCATTTTCAGATTTTTAAGATGATAATTGATGATTTGGATTATTTGGACTATAATTCTCATCTTGATTATATTTATGGAAATCACCCCAGACAAGGCATGCAGTCATTTGCTGTAAGCTTACTATCGAATTTTTGATACTTCTATAGAATTAGTCACAACTGAAAATCGTATTTCAAGCAAAAACATTTTCATGTAATTCGATGTCATGCTGAAATAAGTAAAATAACCAAAAATTAGAAAAAAAAAAAAAAAAAAAGATCAATTAGGAGATTAATTACAAGTAAAAAATCAATTTTATTGTATTAAATTGTTCATTTTTACTTATTCAAATAAAACTGACTTTACAAAAGGTTCTGCTCTTATCAATGGTAGATTGAGAAAATAAGTTCCATGCAATCTTTTGCTCTATCATTTTTTAAAATTTTTGATAAGAAAACGCATTTTAGCATGACACGCAAGTACATCAAAGTGTTTTTAGTTAAAATGTGATTTCCAATTGTGACTAATACTATAGAAGCACAGTTTTTTTGTAGTCCAAATAAGCCAAAAGATGTAAATTGAACTCCAGCTATAATTCAAATTTTAAAGATTCAATACTTACCATAGAACGAACATAATCAAATGCTCCAATTTTTAGGACCTCCTTCAAATTACGAACAAGTAACTCCACGAACTAAAGAAAAAAAAATAAGAAAAAAAAAAATGACAAAATTCAAATGCTTAACATATTTGTAAATAAGGTTATTGGTAATAGGATGATTCCAATACAATTATTGATTCTGTTCTAAATTCCTGATTCCAAGTTTTGGGTTTGTATCCCCAGGTAAAAAAAAGTGGTAAAAATTTTTAAAAATATAACAAATGTTATCAAAGGCAAGATAAGTTAATCTACCTATCTGGAAAAGTTTTTAGTTGTTTTACTCGCTTTAAAATGTTTAATTGGTTTGAAATCATACAGTGTTTATCGATAGTGCAAAGAAAAATGGCAGCAAGCTGACCATTAAATATGTGAAGTTTGGAACAGGAGTTAAAACTAAAAAATTATACAAAATACTGTTAGAAACCCACACAATATATGTTACCATGACATATTCAGTGAGTTTTTAACAGTATTTTGTATATTTTTTTAGTTTTAACACATTTTCCAAACTTCACATATTTACAGGTAAGCTTCACCTCCATTTTTCTTGTTTGCATCTATCTATAAACACTATAATTTTTGAACCGCTTAAACGTTTTAAAGTGAGTAAAACTACTAAAAACGTTTCCAGTTAGGTAGAAAAGGAACTCATCTTACCTTTGATAACATTTATTTGTTATATTTTTTAATTTTTGACCACTTTTTCTGTGGATTGTAATACAAACCTTAATTTTTTTTATAACATCTAAATAAGGCTGTTTTTTTCTTTTTACTATAAAAGCTTATATAATATGTGCAAATGTAAAAATACACTTGTATGTATGTGAGGGGGCGATCTATACATTTTAGTTTTATTGGTGGTGTAAAAATCAATATTTATTATTTGTACCAATGGAAAATTAAGTTTTAAACATAGAACTTTTAAAACCATTTTTAGCATCGTAAAATAGACGCAAATTTTCCCTCTACCGATTTACAATGCCCCAAAAAGTTCTGATTTTTTTTAATTTTTTATTTCCAATTAAGTGTACCTACAGTAAAATGTCATATTACAAGAAAGTAGATCATTATTTGTATTGGCAGAAGTTTAATACTTACGCATTACTTCATAAATCTCTTTTCTTTTTAATACATTTCATAGAATAACAAAGGTTTTGGTATTTGACTGAAGCTAAAACTGTAGGTATTTTTTTCAGATTAGGTCCACCTCCACAATTTTCTTTTAAATGACAACTTTTATAGGTTTTCGACAATGCTGACTACGAAAATTGCATTTAAATTTTGCAGAAATAATTAGTTATCGAGATATAAAAAGTTGTATTATACATTGTATTTTTTGGCGGCCATCTTTTTATGCGCATGCTCATGCAATGTCAGTCATAGATGAGTAGATTTGTTTATGACGCACGCGCGTAAAAATGGCCGCCAAAGAATACAATGCATAATACAACTTTTTATATCTCGATAACTACTTATTTCTGAAAACTTTCAATGCGATTTTCGTATTCAGCATAGTCTAAAACCTATAAAAGTCATCATTTAAAAGAAAATTGTTGAGGTGGACCTAATCTGAAAATTTACCAAACTGTATTTATTACTTTGCTTATCGTATGATCTTTCAATGTTCAATTCAAAAAGGGAGGCACCTGTCTTGTTATCATAACATCCTTTCGGGCATTACCACATCCATTTTGGGAGGTAGAAGCAGTGTATGTTCATTTGTTATATTATCCTTCACAAAACTATGTGACCAGAGAGAGCATTGCTAGTACATTTTATAGATATTTAAATAATTAATTCAGTTACTGTATATTTGTTTACTACGATGAAAGTGGAACATCAATTGCCAAACCCGATTGATGGAAATCATTGTTTATTATATAATGGAAAGCCATATTTTTGCCTTTGGATATGTTATGTTTGACTAAAATTTAAAAACTACTAAAGATACACTTACAAAACTTACATCATTGGATTTTGTGTGACCCCCCCCTCCCCAATTTGATTATTGTTAAAAAAAAGAAAAGAAAAAAGAAAAAATGAAATAAATAATTACAAAAAAATTTTTTAAATAAAAAACTAATGCTTTAATAGTTATTTGCTAGAGGGGTCAAATTAGCACATTTTACCAAGAAAAAATTTAGAAAAAAAATTCTTTTATTCCTACTAGTGTAACACTAAAGAGAGGCCACATCAGACCGGTAGGATTGATGTGACGTTTCTTTTGGTTGAAAGTAATTTTTTGTTCCCGGACGATAATCGGGTTGAAGGAATAAAAATTATTATTAATTTTTATTTGTGAATAAATTCTGAGCTAAGTCTGTTGTTGAAATAGCGGCGGCAAGAGTGCCTTTGTAGCGAAAAGTTGAATCACATTCTAGACATCAAAAGCGAAAAAGAATGCATAAAATATGTTAGCCAAAATACACAGGCGTTTGATCTCCAATGGCCGAAATCATAGTGTACAGTAGCCGGAGGGGTGGGGATTTCACACCCGCAATTGGCAAAACTGAGCCAAAGTTGACCTGTGAATTTGACAAGTTGAAAAGTCGGGTTGTTTTTGATCTAAGAGAAACACACGCAGTGACTCGGCATTATGTTTAGAACAAAGAAGAGGAAAAAAAATGAATTGTCCGAAATTTCAAAACAATAAGATAACGTATCGAGAATTGTCATTTGGTGAATCAGGTCGAACGAAAAAAGGGAATTTATGAAATATTTTTGCTCGGATGGGAAAATGTGTTGCCGATAAGTTCAAAGCGATAAATGCATTCTTGGTCTTTTGACGTAAACAAAATGTCTGATATAATAAAATGGCCGACAACCAGAACTTAATTCAAAGATAAACTAAAATCCCTTTGAATTATCAAAGCGAAAGGTGAGATCAATAGATAATTTTAAAACAAATAAAATCGCGTGATTTGCTTTAAGTCAAAGGAAAAATAATTTTCCTGTATATGAAAAATTCCATTAGTAAGCCAGGGAGGAGTTAATTAATACAACGTGTAAGTTGGGCGTTAATTAAGGGAGGAGTCAAACCAATTTTGAAAATGGACCAATGAAAAAGGGCCCTGTCGAAGTATAATCAACCAATGAGAAAAGGCCCCGTCGAATTATAATCAAGCAATTTGATTGGTCGATGACGAACATGGGTGTCGTCATCATTCCATAATTGTATTATAAAAGAAATGAAAAATTAGAGATTAAGTCAGTAGTAAGAGTGAAGAACGGAAGAGAACAGAACAGAAGAAAAGAGAGATAAGTCTCGGCAGAATCACCTCTCTCTCTCTCTCTCCCCCTCGCTTGTTGCCTGATAACTCAACGCTTATAACGTGTAGATTACTTAATGAGAATTACGCAAAGTCCGCAATACCGACCAGGTATTTCAACAACAGAAGCTCAGTTGTAGAACTAACTGCTTGCTTGAATTAATTGTCAACTCTATGTATATGCTGTAAATACTTCTTTTATGAATTTCCGAAATATATATTATATTAACTAACCTCCGGAGTTTTGTTGCTGATGTGCGTTGATCCGTATATATGTACATTCTTTATTTGCCATTTGTGACACCGTATCCGTCAACGAACACCCAGGATAACTAGACGATCCACGGAGAACAGGCCTTGAGGACCAAGCATCCGAGAAGAATCCCCAACGCCTTAACGAAGAACTCACTGGGTGACGCGACGTACTAACGGTTGGCAGACCTGGTTGCCCAGTCGACATATCATAACTGTACCGACCAGGGTGCAGATCATAACTGGGCTGCGATCAAGGGGTCAAGGGCGTGTAAGGTCACACGTCTAAAGGTCACACTAGTGGTTCTTCCAAAAACATTGAAAGTAGGTCCGACAATCAGACGCTAATAGCGTTCTTACTTTTTCTTTACATTATATCAAACTAGTTGCTAGAGAGTGGAGTGGCATTAAAAAGGTTATTTATTTGAGAATGTGTAGGGAAATTTTAAAAAGAAAAATATTTTTTACTTATTTTCTTATCAAGAACTCTGGGTACCCTTGCTAGTTTGTTAAATTTCTTGAACAATCTTATTTTTTACTCTTAATATTTTAATTTAAAATGATATAAATTTGTAACGAAAAGGAAAATACATTTTAAAAATTTATTTTCTAGTGCATAAATAACTGATGTTATACCTCAAAAATTTTTTTTTTTTAAAGTCAGACTGCATCCCAATTTATTTCATACATTATAATGGAATTTTTTTATTTAATAAAAACAAAACAAAAAAACATGTAAATTCAGAATTTAAGCGAATTAAAAAACAAAAAACATACAAATAAATCTTTGATATACATACTAGTCACAGAACAAAAATGTCATATTCCAAAATTTGCATAAAAAATAAAAACTACTTGATCAATTTAAGGAAATCAAACTTCAAGACGTTTTGATCTACCATATTTAATAAAGGGACAAACTCGATTCAAACTACTGATTTTAAAATCAGTCTTGTAATGGCTACAATATGCTATTAAATGTAAATAGGAACATTAAAATTTCTATAAAGTAAAGAAAAACAAAAGGGATAAAACCCAAATAGATTCTTAAGAGTTACAAAAAGTATATCAAGATGAATTTACCTCTCCTCCACAATTGTAATTCTTTGCATTCAGCAAGCCAACAAGAGTTGTATAAACGGTTTGTTTTTCGGGAAGTCTAATAACACTAAAAAATAAAAATAAAATTATAAAACTTTACAATTTAAGATAAATGGAAATCTTGTAAAAAAATAAATTAAATAGTTTCATCAATAATAACAGAAACTGAATAAATTCCATTTTTTTAATAAAAAAATGGGTTAATTTTTTTTTATTCTTTTAATTTGAATGAAATAAAGGTTAGATTCTTTTTTATTTTAAGTTTTCTTCTTTTAATTAAAAGACTTTGAGGTTTATTTTCATAAAAAAAAAAAAGCAAGAATTAAATGAATAGCAAAATTTGGAGGACTTTATACAAATTATATACAAGATGCAGTTTCCCCGGCCTATTTTGTAAAATGGGAGTCAGGAGCAACTCAATTTTTTTATGGTACACAAGTATAAGTTCTTCATTGTTTTAGCAAAATTCGAAAATTGAAATATTGAATTTCAAATGAAACCAATGGTATTTACTAAATTGTCAGATCACAGATGTGTAATAGGAGTCTTAAAGACAGGCTTGGTTTAAATGACTTTAAAAGAAAATTAAATCTGGACAGTATAGAAAGATGTGTACAGAACAGAAAACTTTGATGGTATAGTCATATCGAAAGAATTGAGGAGAGTTCTTGAGTTAGTAAATGTTAAGGTATCACTTTCAGATCACCAAGAAAGACCAAGAAAAATGTGTTTTGTAGATTTGAGAATTATGGCTCACAGCACCTAAAGTCTTTGCAAAATGGATTTTTCCCCCCTTGATCACCGTTCTTCCTATATATATATATTCTTCTGGTTTCTCCATACTAATAACAGAGAGAGCACACCTTTTGCTTCTTTGAGGTGAGGTTGTTTATAACATTACTATTACGACATGGAAGTGATGAAAATGAACATGAAAGAAATAGGAATAAATAAAACGTAGACAAAAATAAGTTTCGATGTCAAATTTCCAAAAGTTGCTTGACACATGCCAGCGTGTAAAACAGAGGTTAAACTAAATATGATGATGATGATATACAATGTTAAAATTATTCATGTCTAGCCTAGTTCATAAACATACTTTGTTAGATATTTATCCCTGCATGGATTCTTTACAGTGATCTTGCCAGACTAAGGAAACATCTGTTGCAAATAAGTTTGTTAATAACTCAAAAAAGAGAAACAGTTAAAGAGGGTTATTCGCCTGGATCATTTGTTCTAAATCACTGACTAACAGAGAGACAGAGTATATTAATTTATTTTTATTTCGGACTATTATTCTCATCTTTATTAGTTGTTGTTTTTCATTTTTTTTTATATAAAAAAAAAAAAAAATTAAAAACAATTTTTTTTTTTTTTAATAAAAAAAAAGATGAAAAACAACTAATAAAGATGAGAATAATAGTCCGAAATAAAAATAAATTAATATATATAATGCTCATCTCAAAAATGAATTCCAATTAAGAGAGACAGAGGTTGATAATTACTGACTAATCATATCCTAAAGGCACATGTTAGTACCTCAAAGATTTCAATCAAACTGCCTACTTCTCTTCTCACTTTCTTTGAGTCATTTGACGCCACCTCTGTTTTCAGCACACGGCAAGTTGAGGTGACATTTTAATGCAAAAGTTGACTCTTCAAATCCAATTTCCTCTTTACATGCTTACATTGTCTTAAATCATTAGATATGTAAATGGTACTTTTTTTAAGAGCCAGCAAACTTCAAAATAAATCGGAAAAATATATTATACAATTATGTGGTTTATTCCAAAGACTAATTTTCGGCATTCATAATTTAAACACATTTTGGGGCATATAGCCCCGCCACTGTTTGTACATATATGGCATAATGTAGGTCTAATTTTTATAATTTCACGTATTATTAAATTAGGCTGTGTTTTGGCAATAACGAATTGAATGTTGTCTTCTAAGTGATCTAATGTGTCTGGTTTATCAGTATAGACATAACTATGTACCCCCCCCATAATCAAATGGGGTTAAATTACATGAACGAGGTGGCCAGTTTACGCGTCCATTTCATGAAATTATTCGTTCATCAAAGGTTTCTCCCAATAAACTGATCATATCGTGTGCTGTGTAGCATGTGGCTTTATCTTGCTGAAACCACATGAATTGCTAAACTAAGTTGAACTCAAAATAAAAGATAGTTGCCAAATCTTCAATTAAAAACAGAGTTGTCAATTTGAAGTTCACCATCTTTAAAAAAAAAAAAAAAAATGCCCTATACTAGCAAACACTCTCATTACTATGTAACATTAAGACTATGCAACATGTTTCATGCTTTTGTTTTAATGGAAATCATTCCAGCCAAACAAGACATGAAGTCACTTGATGTAAGGAACTTAAAAAAAAAAAAAAGGTCAGAAACTACCCAACGATATGTGTTAGATGAATAGATTCAAATCCAGGAAACAGCAGTTCTTCTCCCTTTGTCAGAAACATCATTCATAAAATGTAGGAACTAAAAGATAAAATAAGTGAAGCAAGCAGTTAAAAGTACAAATTTATTCAAAGCAGTAATGTCAAATACTTACCAATCGCATAAAATCTTCAGTATTTTGTGTTTATAATTCGGTAAATCAGCTTCCAAAACACTTGCAAGTCCTTCCAAGTTACTTTCTAATGAAGACGTACTCTAGTGAATAAAGACAAAATGGATATAAAATACTTTTCAAAGATGTGAGAATTATGCCCATCCTCAAAAAAAAAGTTTGCATAAACTAAATAGTGATTAGTGAAATATCACTCAATTATGGAAGTTGTTCATGTGAGGAGGACAATATAGAGCTCCAAATTGCCAGAAGTTATATTTGAACAAAAGTTTTTTGTTTTTTTGTACAAGATGAAGAAAATGGAGTTAATTAGGCTAAAAAAGTTCATCTGCTATAAAACAAATCATGATTGGCGAACCAGTTGAAATAAGCAAGAACACTGTCTAGAACAAGAGTCTCCAAACTATGGCTCAATGACCAAACCTGGCCCACCAGTCTTTAATTCTGCCTACAGAGCTCTTATGGAAAATGCAAAAGTGTTCAGGAAAAACTAGCAGGACCTGTGGAAATTCCACAGCGGACTCTTTCATATGTAATATATTGATGTTGGCATTCTGTGAATGTTCAGTGTTATTGTAGCTCTTTTGTTAAAACTGCAAAAGTATTTATCTAAGCTATCAAGGACACCCGGCATAGCCTAGTCGTAAAATACGCTTAAATATGATATTTTCATTTATGCAGATTTCATATATATTATTATAGGGTCAATTTTCTATCGATTCTTATATATTAAAAAGTCCCGATATCAAAAAAAAAAAAAAAAAAAAAAAGTTGGAGAAAGAAAAGTTATTAAAGATTTGTATGTTGTCTCTTAGCAGTTGTAGTTTGAAATTCCGGAACAGCACATTGGCTATGCAAGATTAACACCAGGGGTGTGAGTTCCATTATAGAAGTGTTGATTTAATTTGAATGAAATAAAATTAAATCAATGCTTCTATAACGGAACTCACACCCCTGACATATTATAATTTGCTACCGTGGGGTCCGCATTCTAATATTTTTTAATAAAAGCATCAGTTAATAATTAAAATAAATTAGTTTTGCTTACTACATTTTATTCATTATTTTAAAATGTTCAAAGTCAATATTGTTATGGCCAAGTTGTAATCACGAAAATTACATTTGTGATTGCAAAAAATACAAAAAGTCTAAAACGTGAATAAACTTTAACTTAGAAAATAATTTAAGCTTACCCTTTCCCCAACTCTTGTAATCAAGGATTCAAGTCGTACTTCAATATCAAGATTGTCACTAGTACGTCGCCTTTTCCGCGTGCGCGCTAAAATAAATTTAAAAAAAACAAAAAAAAAAAAACAGGTAATTAGAGGCCACATATTCAAATATCTTTCAAAACAATTGATAAATAAAAAAAAATTATGCGATACCGCTACGCGGAAAATATTTAACTACGATTGCGTGTGTGTGTGTGTGTATATATATATATATATATATATATTTTTAATTATTTTGAATAGTATTTAAAAATATAAACAAATAACAGAAAATTATTTTCAGATAGCTCAATAGTAATACTAGAGCTATAAATATTTTTTTATAATTCACTGTTTCACAAGGAATGGACACTGATATTTTTTGTTCATTTTAAAATGTTAGGTTTTATTAGCAATATTTGTTGTACAATTGTTTAAGCCCACAGTTGGTATACAGGCACATAATGATTCATTAATTATAATTTTACAAACTGAGTAGCTCATCAACTCAAACAAAAACATGAAAAAAATTTTTTTTTAAAGTTCTTAACAGCCTAATAGACAAGCGCTGATAAGCTGCCCAGTTAGTGTGTGTGTGTGTATATATATATATATATATATATATATATATATATATATATATATATAGAGAGAGAGAGAGAGAGAGAGAGAGAGAGAGAGAGAGAGAGAGAGAGAGAAGGAACAGACCGTGTTCCTTTTTATTTCTCTATTTTGTCGGAATACTATTTCCATTATTTTCATCATTCATATATATATATATATATATATATATATATATATATATACACACACACACACACACACACGCTTTCTTTTACAAAATCATGTACAAAGTTCATTGTTCAGGGAGTTCGGGTTAGGGTTATCCGGAAGAGACGCAGTATGCTGATGATTTAATACTTGCCTGTGAAACAATGGAAAAACTATTTGTTATAGAGGACTTGGAGAAATGCTATGGAAAATAAAGGTCTGAGCGTGAATGTGACCAAAACCAAAGTGATGTCCTGGTGTCTTAAAAAGTATGTGAACGTAACACTAGAAAGAAATCTTCAGACATTTTTTAGCATTATTTTCGAACCAACTGAAGAAAATAGTTTCTTACTACTTACAATCTGAACCATTTCACTAGCAGTAAGAATAAAAAAAAGATAAACATAAAAAGGAGCCAAAATTGCTTTTTATAGTCATATGAGGTGCCTTTTTTTTTTTAGTTTTAATCGCTGCCATAAGTGCAAATTTGAATAAGCACATTTCCCCCTGGAAACTTTTCACTTCGGTCTTTCACATGTATGATAAAACTTTATATAGGCAAGTGCAATTTAATGGCAAAAACCGATATGGAGGACATGGTTTTCAAAGCCAGTTAATAATTCGTTTGTAGGTTTCTGATTACTTTTTGATTGTATTTGAAAGAATAGAGCCTAAACGCTAAAAAGGGAAAGAAAAATATTTTTACATATGAAAAAAAAAGTTATAATGAAAAAGATTTTCACAGCGTCGGCAGAAACCCACAAGTTCAGCTAAATTTGGAAGTTAAATAAATTCATTGTAAAAATCCCTTGCAAGATAAATATTAGTTTTCTGGGACTATTTCAAAGATAATTAAAGTCTTAAGATATTGAATTAAATTTAAAAAAAAATCATTGTACAAAAAATAGTTTAATTAGCTCCCAAACGTGAAACCTTAGTAACAGACCCAGCTTCGCACAATCAAAACAAAGCATTGAGCACAAGTTCTACAGAGACCCAAAATGTCAGAAAGTCCATTTTTTTTTAGCATTATTATTTATAGAAGACTTGAAACCTTATATCTTAATTTCTATATTTTTGAAGATTATAAAAAGTATTTATTAATTTAGGTAATCCTATGTGTTGTAATAAAAACAAAGTGATTGTTTAATTAGAATATTTAGTTTCTTTTGACAGGATGACTCAATTTATTCTCAAACATGTAATGATTAATTAAGAAAAGATTAATTTAAATAAAAGCGCGTTTTAAGTGTGAAAAAAGTCAATTAAAATTGATTACACTGACAATTTATTCCTTAAAAAATTAAGCAAACTAATTTATTAATAACTAGCATTTCAGCCAGGCATTACCTGGGTATTTGGATGTGTGTGTTGAGCAAAAAAAAAAAAAATTTGTAATAGGAAGGCAGGCTCAAACCCGCACCCCAAAGGAGGAAAAGAATGGGAAACAACCTGACATCTTTGTCGTTATGACCACCACCAAAATGGAAGTGACGTAGGTTTCAATTAAGGCAAGACAATCGAAAGGAGAGGATATGACCTTCAAAAATATTAGGTTCTTGAAGCATTTCTCATGTAGAAAGTCATCGAGATGTTTGAAAAAGTGGTAATCAGTAAGTGAGAGGTCTGGAGAGTATCGCGGATAAGGCAGAGTTTCATAGCTGCAGGATCGGTTTAGCAATATGTGGTCAGGGATTGTCATAGAGGAGAATTTGGCCTTTTCTATTGACTAATGCAAGATGTTGTCGAAGTTTCTGATGTATTTCATTTATTTGCTGACAGTACTTCTCCGCTATAATGGTTTCACCTGATTTCAAAAAACTGCAATGGATGAGACCAGTCGCAGACCACCAAACAGTCCGCATGGCCTTTTGGTGCAACTCTGGCTTCAGGAAATGTCATGAAGCTTCGTTGACATCTAACCACTAAACTGAGCATCGCCGGTTGTTGTAAAGTGCCCACTTTTCATCACAAGTCACAACCCGGTTAAGAAACGGGTCGTTCTTGTTGCATAAAAGGGAAGGTGACACTTCATAACAGCGTTTCTTTCAGTTATCGTTCAATTTATAAGGCAATCATTTATCAAATTTTTTTTGTCTTTCCAATCTCTTAAGTGGTTACAAATCGTCTAATTCAGAAGCAAGTTCTTGAGCAGTTTTGCATGGATTGACTTCGACAAATGTTCCTCATTGATCGTTGCCAACATCCGATGACCGACCACTATGTTTATAATCTTCAAGACTCTCTGCCGCCACTAAATTTCTTCAACCATAATTGTGCTGTCTGTTCAGTAATGGTTTCTGGGCCAGACTCTTTGTTGATATCGCGAGCTGTTTCAGCGTCTTTTCGGCCTAGCTTGAATTGAGATAAGAAAATTGTGTGAATCTGTTTTCAAGTAATTATGTCTTTTCAGAATGTTGAATACAAGATTTTTTCCATCTTGTATTCAACATTCTGAAAAGACAATGACTTGAAAACGATTGTAATTTAAACGATTAGATAGAGCAAAAACCGCTCTTTAAAATGATATATAAAAGTAAAGGTATCATAACAAAACTTATTTGAAAATATGTCATTTGAAATTAAAATTAAAAATTCCACAAGAACCTTCTTGTCAACCTTATATATTACATTTAAAATTTTTGTGAGAATTGTTATTAAAATCACATGAAATATTTTTTTATTTTTTGTTGAAAACATTGAATAAACAATGCTTATTCAATGATAATATCGATAGTTTGACAAATTAATTTTTCTTACAGTTACAATGATTTTATCAACACAGACTTCAGTGGGTTTTTTTTTTTCATAAGTTTCCTGAAATATAAATTTTTTTTTAAATTGTTAACATCTACAATGCTTTATATTGATTAAAAGAAGAAAAAAAAGCAAACAGAAATCCATGTCTTTTTAGTACTTAAAACTTTAATAAAGGTGTTATTTTTTTTTCTTTACAAAAAATAACATTTTCACTAAAATTAAAAAAACAATTTTTTAAAATGGTTCATTATATTCTATGATTGTTAATAAATACTGAATTTCATTAAAATTGATTGATTTCCTGAATTTTGGTGAATTTTTAAATGAAGGGGAGGGATCGACCATTCATTTTGAATGTAGCTATTTTTATATAACGTACTGTTTTTAATGTTATTTCTGACGACTGGGCAGTACAGCTAAGAAAAGAGTATACACCCCCCCCCAAAAAAAAAAATTCTTAAAACACAAGAAAATTAATTTTCTATTTATATAATTTTCATGTGTTATTAGTGATTGTCAAACTTATCCATTTATCAACACTTTTGCTTGGATGAGCCAGCATACTTTACATCATAGCCAACAATTTTGCTGGTTGTGAATTTCAGGCTAAAAAAAAAAACAAAAAAAACAAAACAAAAAGAAAAAAAAACTTATAAATCTCTCAATGGAAGCTTCCTTTTTAGAACAATTGCTCAATATATCAAAGGCCTTTAATAGGGTATGGCATAAAGGTCTACTCCACAAAATATCTAGGTACGGTACAGCTGAAAATGTTTTCCCAACTATTAAATCATTTCTCTGATAGAATTATAATAGTGATTGATGGGCAGAAATCAGAAACTCACAGTATTAATGCTGGAGTCTCTCAAGGGTCTATCATGAGCCCAACTCTTTCTGATCTATATAAATGATCTCCCAAATCACATTCTAAGATCATTTGTAGACATTTATGCTGATGACACAACCATCTGTGGCAACACTTCAAAGGCTGTAAACAACCAAGTTCTGATTCTCTCTCCTCTGATCTTGATCATATTGTGCAATGGGGAAAGAGGTGGCTGGTTAATTTAAATGCATCTAAACCCAAGCTTCTATCTTTCTATCATCAATGCTCTGATCCCCATCTAGCATCAATCAAAATGAATAGCTCTCGTCTTCGGGAAGCTCCATGTTTTGACAAACTTCTAGGTCTGACCTTTACTCCTGATCTGAGATGGAATATGTACATCAAATCTGTTGCCAAAGCTGGTGGAATCGTTCTGTTCCAATAGATATTTCACAGTTGATGCAATTCGCTACCTGTATAAGAGCCAAGTTATGTCCAAGGATGGAGTACTGTTGCCACATCTGGGCAGGAGCTGCTAGAAGCAGCTTATCCTGCCTTGACAAAGTTCAAAATAGACTTCGTAGCCTAGTGGAGGATACCTGTTTCTCTTCCCTACATCCTGTTTCCCACAAAAAAGGCGTTGCGAACCCATCTCTGCTTTATCGTTATTTTCATGACAAGCGCTTGTGTGAGCTCCAATCTATGGCCTCCACCCTGCCCTGACTTTCACTAAAAGTATTTGTCTAGCTGAAACCACTATCAATAATTTCCACCACTCTTTATCTGTGCCTAAACCTAAATTCCATGAACAAAGCTTCTTTCTTAGAACGGCACGCCTGTAGAACTGTTCCGTTATCCTGCTTACCAACTGACTGATGTCTTCAAGTCCAATGTGAACAAATTCTTGAGTCATCCCCTTAAGTAATCCAATTTACCAAATTTCCTCTCCTAACGATGACTAAATGTTCCCTTTGATTACTGTACACTGTACGAGCCTTTCTAGTCCCGCACAAAAACACGCGTTCACATCTCAAGCCATTTTTCTTGTCATACACATATGCGCACACAAACATACGCGTGCATGTACACACACGTACATATATTCACGTTCACGTACATACACTCACATTCAAGTACATATATTCACGTTCACGTACATACACTCACATTCAAGTGCATACATACACGCTAACGTACACACATGTACGCACAGATGGGCAACGTCACTTTCCCTTTAAAGGAAATCCACACATGCGCAAAAGACCACCGGAAACACCTATAAAAGCAAAAGAGCTGACCCGTTTCTCCCTTTTTCGAGTCGGCTTCCGACTTAAGCGGTTGACGGACCAAACGGCTTCCTTTACGGGGCGGGCGCGCCTCACATCACCTGTTACTATGTGTGGGGCCAAGAGTCAACAGACAGTATGTACACCTTACACGCTTTCTATCTCCAGGAACTGGATTGACATTTTTCTCTTTCCCTACAACAATAGACTTTCCCTCTCACCAGCTAACAGCAAGAGACGCACGCCAAACTGGATTGACTTTCTTTCTCTCTCTACAACAATAGACTTTCCCTCTCACCAGTTAACAGCGAGAGACGCACGCCAAACTAAACACGTGCTGTACCCTTTTCTTTCATTTGTTTCTTCACAAAATAAATCCTAGTTCATTTAAATCAATTTAACACGTTGTTTGTTTCTTCCTCAAGACAATTCATTTTTCCCATTTTTCCTATTTTGTACGACTGGGGGGATATATATAATAATATCCACTAGTCCCATAACAACTCATTAATCCTTATCCTCGAGTGGCCTCCGGACTTTGATAAGTGGTGACTCCTTTGTTAAAAAAAAAAAAAAAAAAAAAAAACGGCAACCACCCTCCAAATTAGGCTAACCCTTTTTCTTTTTTTAATATCTTAATTCGCAACCAAGACCCGGCAAACTTCTTGGCCATGGTGGAAAGCACGCTGACTAGGTGACAATAATAACATTAACAATAACATGCATAAATCTTACACTCAGTAAACACACGTGAAATTATAAATAAAAAGAGTAAATTTTCTAGAATTTGGTAATAGTTATTTGTTCTATTATTTTTCACCGCCTTTTATTGTTAATTATAATTCACAGTCGACGCATTTTTTTTTCTGCTAAACCGCGGTATATATGAAAAATAATTGTTAGGGAATACCGAAATCTACTTCATTCGAAATAATTTAAGTGACTAAAATAATTATTCTTGTTTTATTTTTTTATATATATATAAAATGGAGGTCGTTACTAAACTCTCAAAGTTAATACTGAAAATAACACTAGGAATAAAAAAAATAAATTAAAAAAAAAAAAAAAAGGCGGAATTTCAAGTGCGGATATATATTTTAAATAATTAAAAAATAAACAAGAATAACATGGCGACTTAAACTGAAATTGTTTTTCTTCATAGGAAGAGTTACTTCCGTTTCAATAATACAATTGCGCCCCTTGGGAGTAAAAGCCACTTTAAAGAAATTGTATTATTCTTAGGTTTCTCTATCATTCGTTGTATTCATGGATTTTTAGAAATAAAATGTAAAACACAGACCCTAAAAAAACATTACCTCTCCAACTACATAAGGAGACACGTGGAGAAAGACGAAATTGATCAATTTTGGTAACCGAGACTCCAACAATAACAAAGCCCACAATTAAACAAACCTGCCTCATGGAGTAGGGAAGGGATCTTGTTTTAAACATTATTTAATTATTTGAAAGCAATGAATAAAACATTAATTATTACATCGAACTAATATATATATATATATATATATATACACACACACACAAATTGATCGCTAATTTTTTTAACACACCGTTTTTTAAAAAATGAAAAATAATATTTCTATTATTTTTTAAACAACTTAAATAGTTTATTTTGGAAGTATATTCTATAAAGAAAATAAATAACTCACTTTAGAAAGAGAAATTACGAGTTTTCTATATTTTATTCGCAGTTTTCTGTTAGGGGTGTCAAATATTCCCCAAAAATTCTGATACACCTAGCGATTACTTGTAAACTTGAAAAACTTTGTGGAAAAAATAGTGAGGGATCAGTTTAGTACATAAATATACCGTGTAAAAAAAAAAAACTAAATAAATAAAAGATTCCTTATCTACTAGCCATTCTAACTTTAAGGCATTTTTTTTACACTAACCCTAAGTTCGACTGGCAAGGTCGTAAAACCACATGTAATCGCCCCCACTTCCAAAACATAACGCACAGAATTTATCTCCATAGATAAAAGAGAAAGAACATTGGTTATTAACGTTCTTGAGTAGTTAACCAATGGTTAACTGCTCTAAAATGCTGGAACCTCACGAAAATGGGAGATCATTTTATGTCTACGAAACTGATCCTTCATTGGAATTTCCCAAAAAAAAAATTTTTTTTCACCAAGTTTTTTATGTGTTACTATTCACGTGTAATATTTAAAAAAAAAAAAAAAAAAAAAGAATCCCTTTGTGAGTGTGAGAGAGAGAGAGAGAGAGAAGCTGGCGGTGTTAGCTTTACAATAATACGCAAAATAAATAAGTAAATAAATGAAATATTGCAACAATACTTCCACAAAATGGCTTCAATTATAATTCATTGAGAAATTAATGTTACTCTTTCAAATGGTCATTTTTTTAAAAAAAAAATTTTTAATGATTTTATTACGAGACTTAAATTATGAATTTACTGGCTGTTCAGTAATTGAAGACAAAAACAACGTGAACCATGTTTGCATCTTTCTGCAAACAATAAAACTTGTACCCTATTGTCCATATAATGTCGACGCAATTACGGAACCAATAATCTCATGTAAACCAATAAACATTTTATAATCGAAAATGTGGCCGTTGCAATGAAGTGAAAGTAGAATGTACAGCAATATGGCACTAAAAACATGTTCAATATTCCTTCCAAAGTTTTCCCTTGTTTCTAAATTTAAAAAACAAGGGTCGATATTATCGAACTCATGTTAAAATAGTTAATTTATAATAAATATTAGAAGCAAAGCGAAAATTTGTTTTAGTACTTTATGCAAAATACGGATCGTGCTGAAATAATTACGTTATTATTTAGAAATCCATTCTTAACATGAGGGAAGGGCGTTTTGTAACTATTCTGCATTTTCATTTAACTATTTAATAAACAAAAGATACCGTAAAAATTAAATTTAACTCGAAAACCTAAAATAAAATAGCACGCTTTCTGCATACGTATCTTTTGTTTTTAATATTCGACTTTAAAACGATTCATAAATTATTTTGTTTTTAATACGGCAAGCAATTAATTCTCTACATTAGCAATATTTTTAAACAAAAAAAAAACTTTTGATTTAAATTAATGGCTTTATTTAATCGAAACAGAGTATAACAATAGAACTAAGAAATGAAAACAATAATTAAAACTTTCAGAATAATTCATTTGAAAAAAAAATGTAGCAAGAAGTTAAATATGAAATTCGCACACGTTTATCGTAATAGTAGTCGTGATTTATTTAAAACACAATAGATAAAAAATATATTATAAGATGTAAATAATAAAAAATAAAATAATATTAGTGCTTTTTTTTTTCTTCCTTGCTTATAAATAAAAATTAATTATCAAAAAAGAAACAATAGAGAAATTGCATTATAGGCTTTTAACCGGTAAAAGGGCGAGCAAAAAGGGTAAAGATCACAATTTAAAAACATGCTGTATAAATAAGATGTATTTAAATAAAAATTTTTAATGGCTGGTCTTTTGTCCTAACGATTGTGATATTAGAAAACTGTGCTTACTGTCTTCATCGTCACTAAACGAATCACTTCGTGGTCTTCTCCTGGACATGATGGTCAGTAAAATTGCTACGTGAGCGCGTGGACATGAAAAAAAAAAAAAAAAATCTCTTGACTGAAGAAGAAAAAAGAAAGCAGATGCGCGCTTCGCAATGGACGATTCTGATTGGTCGATTAAGATGACCAACCAATTGACGCGTTCAAAACCCTTCTTTTTTTTTTTTTTTTTTTTTTTTTTTATATAATTTAAAATATATATCCTTAAATTATTTTCTATCATTTTTATTACTTCTTTAAAAATTTGATAACAGATATTCAAACGTTAAAAAAATAAATAAATAAATAAAAAAGCGGTGTTAGTAGACCGCCTCACCTTTCTTATATTTTGCAGTAAAGATCAAAACAAGAATGTTTTTCTATTTTCCTATTTTTTAAACTTTTGATCACCCCAAACAAGGCATATTGCCACTTGGACATACGTGACTACTATGTTTGTATCATGTTTATAGCGGACTATGTAAGGAAATGAGCAAGATTTCGGTTATATTACATTTAAACTTCTGCATGTCAGTACAGTCAGGGAAGCAAGGAGCAAGGAGCAAAGAGGGAATTCCAAAGTCTAGCAATCCGAGGAAAGAAGCTATTGAGAAGAACACTTTTCAGCATCTACGGACCTCTAAAGGAAAGGGAGTGGGATTTTATTGCTTAGCGGGTTTGTCTGAGGTGTGTACGTCAGCGCGGGTGCCATAAGATGAATTACCATTCCTTGGACAGGAGTTATTTACCCTAGAATAAAGCGCGTTTGCATGTTTTTCGGATGCCTTTGTGTTGTCTCTCAGTACATTACTAACCCAGACTTTAACATTGTGGCAGCATTAAAATAATAATAATAAAAAATGAACCTGTAACGTTACAGTTGTGCGAGCCTTTTCTAGTCTCACACAAAAACACACGTTCACATTTCAAGCTATATTACTTGTCATATACATACGCGCACACAAACATACGCCCCCACGTCCACACACATACATATATTCACGTTCGCGTACATACACTCACATTCACGTGTATATACACACACGCTAACATACACACATGTACTCACATACATGCACGCATGGACAACGTCACTTCCCCTTTCAAAGGAAATCCACACATGCGCAAAAGACACACCGGAAACACCTATAAAAGGAAGAGACAAGCTGTTTCCAACCTTTCCTTTTTAGGATCAGCTTTCGGACCGATCGCATGCCTCACACCACTTGCTACTATGTGGGACAAAATGCTAACAGACCGTACATACACTTTATACGCTTTCTATCTCCAAACTGGGTTGACTCTCACTCTTTCTCTCTCTATCTACTACTTGTGCCAGAGAACACCACCGCGTAGCTGACAGCTAACATGGCGCACAGTTTAACTGATATGTGGGAACATGCCAACCGAATGCTAACGTCTCCAGCATAAGAGACAAAATGAAAAATCGTCATTTGCACATGGCTCCACGCATCGCTTCCGTTTGGAAAAAGAAAAATAAGATAACCATAAAAGAATTATCAACCAATGGCAGAGCTCCGCGCCGAAAATAAAGGCCTAAAATATCACAGCCACTGGGAGCCGGTTTACGACTATAAAATGAGGGGACCAGAAAGAAAAGAAAAGAGAGATTCGCCCAGCTGCATCAGTGAACACACAGACATTCTTCCACCCGACCTAAAGAAATGAAGAAGAAAAAGAAAAGAAAAAAGAGATTCGCCCAGCTGCGTCAGTGAACGCACGGGGAGATTCTCCCACCCGACCTAAAGAGATGAAGAGGAAGAGGAAGAAGAAGAAGAAATAAGGCACCAGTGAACTGAAGCCAACTCCGCTCTCACGTTATGGGCCAAGACGCCTTCAATTCTAACAATGCCTATTTCACACAAACCAAAGAAGAAAAAGGAGAAAAACACAGGAGGCGAAGACGCCGCGCTGCTAGTCGTTGATGAAAGTAGTCGCCGCTTTCAAGTTAAAAGCCTGGACACATATCACCGAAGTAGCACGACTGGCCACCCACTTACCATCCCTGTCGTCTGAAAAGATAAGTACGCTTACGAGCATTCACTCTTTGTTTAATTATACAAACCTACAAAAGTTCATTCCTTATCAATGCATACACACGCTGGACTACCATTCTCAATTTTCCTACAACATTTATTTCTCTTCCCACGCACGAACAAACAATAGTGACCCGAACTTGAGATGAAAACACATTTCTTTTTCTTGCTACAACACCAGTCCTGCAACGAACATTGGTTATATACGCGCGGACATGTTATAACTAAAACGTTCATTTCTTTCAACAGCAAATAAATGACGTTTACCTTCTCCATTAATTGAGTCTTTGTTTCCTTCAATTCCCATTCGTTCCATTATTCTTTTGTAACGGAATTGGGGTATTTATATATCCTAGTCCCCTACAGATGTCAACCTTCTATTCTTTGTCTTTGTCTACACGCTGGACTATCATTCTCATTTCTACTACTCACTTCTCTTCTCACACGTGAACAAACGATAGTGAGATGAACACAGATTTCCTTTTCTTTCTACAACACCAGTCCCGCAACAAACGATGGTTACACCCGCACGGACTTGAACACATGTTATATCTAAAACATTCATTCTTTCAACAGTAAATAAACGACACGTTTATCTTATCCATCAATTGAGTCTTTGTTTCCTTCATTTCATTCGTTTCATTATTTCTTGTGTAACGGGATTAGGATTTATATATCCTAGTCCCCTACACAGTAGATATGAACAGATAACAGTGAAGTTGCTTTGAACTCTAGCGGTATTTTTGTTACTGGCCATTGCAAAGCGTGAAGCCCATGTGCATTTATAAAAATAAAGGACATCATATTAAAAACTCAGTGAATAAAACCGTAAGTAACCTATTCTTTCTTTTCAAAACTTTGTATTGTCCAAAACAATAATAACGACGATGTCGAACTACACAAGTGAATCACTCATGTACTGGGAAATGACAAATTTGGTGAAATCCCTTGAATTTTTCTAATAACAGTGTGAATTGTACCTTTCCGTGAAACACATCCCTGAAGACAGGCAAGTCGACCATATCCTTCTATTATTCGGAAAAGGGGGTTTAAGGCAAGTTGATAGGTGCAATCCAGCGACAATTTTGGAGAAGTTTCAAGAACAAATAGACTTCCAAATGAACTTTCGAATTGCACGCTTCTACTTGCAAAATTATGCACAGAAAGAAACCAAGAACATTGATGATTTTTTAACTACAGGGTGGTCAAAAAGTCAGGTAACATGTTAAAGGTAGAAAAAACAATATGATCCATTATAATCTCTATTCGTTTAATATTATTTGTTTAAATATTTGGCTTTGGGGCTATGTAAAGGATAGCGTTTATGGCAAGAAGCCTGATACAATAGCGTCTTTAAAGTTATTTATTGAAGAGGAGATTGCGCGGATATCAGCTGACATTATTACACGTGTTACACAATCAGTGGTTAATCGCTTCCAGCGATTGATAGAGATAAATGGACGACAATTAACAAAATAAACATATTTCATGTTTGTTTCATTTTATATTTCAATGTATGGTACTTAAATATACGTGTATTGCTAATATCGTTTTTCTTTAAAATGTCACCTGACTTTTTGACCACCCTGTAGATGCAAGCTGCAGGCACAAAAATACACGTCCAGAGACAAGCGTAAGATGAAAGACCAAATAATCGAGCAGATCATTTCTGGAACAAAATAACCAGAATTACAAAAGCAGCTATTTAGCAAAATCAAGGCAATGTTTATACCAGAAGTTCTCAATTTATGTAGGAGTTTCGAGGCCTTAATGAATTATATGAGACAGATGGGCAAACTACAAGGGAAACGTAACAGCCAAATAAATGCAATAAAGCACAAATCATAATGTGGTAAATGTGGACATATCCATCAAAACTGAACCTCTCGGACTCAAGGCAGCACTTGTTCATCCTCTGGTCGAAAGAATCACTGGGCCAAATTGTGCCACAGTAAAAAAGTGAAAAGGAACCCTGGCAGTCAGCCATAGATGAACAGGTCTATTAAGAAGAAAGAATCTATTAATGTTCAGGACAAGATAAACGACGACTTTGAGAAAATGTCCTTTTATTTAGCATTGGATGTAATACTACCAAACAGGGAAGAGGTGCATGAATTGAAAATAAAGGTGGACACATTTGTGGAAGGAAATACACTCCCCTTCCCCACATTCTAACAAATGTTTTCAGGATGTGTAGACCAAAATGGACAACAATCTCCAGAAGTGTGGCAGAAAGAAACTGCAGTTCTCATGATGTACAACAGATCCAATATCCCACAACATGGATCCACAACATAGATCCACAACATGGATCCGTACGAATTCAATGCACATACAAGCACGAATGGAAGTACATTAAGTTCTCAGGACTGGAAGCTAGTTACTCTACACTGCTTTATCCAAAGAACAAAGTGTGCCCCAGTCAATTATGCAGTGGGTGCTCCAGTTGCTCTTTAAATCAATACCCCAATTAACTCCATAAAAGACTTAATGGAAGCATATCTCAAGATCAATTTGATTGGTTTAATAACTTCACAGGAGAATATCAAATCGTTCTTCGATCAAATAATCACCTGATATGTAACAGAGCTACAAAAGGTACTAGGAATCATTACCTACATGGCAACTTTTATACCTAGGCTTTCAGACCTCATGGCAAACCTCAGGGAGTTCCTGAAGAAGGAGGCTGACTATTAGAGTAATAGTTGTTACGTACCGGTCTATATAATTGGTATGGTGTGTCTATAACTATAACATGGCCATTGATCGACTGTCTTTGTGTGTGTATATAGTCATGTGTGTGTGTGTGTGTGTGTGTGTGTGTGTGTGTGTGTGTGTGACATACATACAGACTATAAGGAAATCTTAAGACATGTATCTTTTCTCCTTTCTTCGGTCGGTGCCCCTCACGACGGTTGCCTTCAATCTGGAAATCAAATCATGCATGCTCCTAAAACACGACTTGTATATTATTATTTGTAGACAGCCTTTATTCAGGATCTTGCTCATTTCTGGGAGGGCCTATGCATCGCTGAATCAATTCAGATCTCTTTCTTCTTTTCCGTTTCGTCATCTTGACTGCAAGACTCTCTCGTTCTGACTGGCTCTGATTCTAGTCTAACTAAAAACTCACATGTGTCTCTTCCTGTTATTTTGAGGTGTGGTGTTGGGTGGCAAATTTAGTCAACACAGCTTGCACTCAACATGAACCTACCTGCCTTATGATCCCTGCTAGCATGCAGGTGCAACAGGTCAAATGAAGTCAACGAATTTGAAGCCTGTCATTTTAAACCTTTCGACCCCTCTGCACTTAACTTGAACACAAGCAAGTTGGTTCAAGCTAGTCATGCATTAACTGTGTTATTGACACACAACATAGTTACCAGAAGTCACTGCAAAGAATAAAGGATTTGGTATACAAGCAAATGCTATTCTGTTATTATGATCCATCTAAAAATCCATAATACAAATCAATGCATCATCTAAAGGCTTGGAAGTAGCTTTAATGCAAGATGGCAAACCCGTAGCCTTTGTTTCAAAATCCCTAACCCAAGCAGAACAATGCTACGCCAATATCAAGTGAGAGCTCTTATTCAGATGCAAATGATAAACATACATTTACAGCTGCTCATTCGAGTTTGAAAGTGATCACAAACTATTGGGAATAATCTACCTTAAGAATCTAACCACAGCACCTCCACAACTTCAATAAATGCTATTAAGTCTCCAGGAATATGATATGATCATCAAATAAGGCAAGGAAATACTACTGGCAGATGAACTATCCTAACTCCCCTAAAAAAAAAACACACACACACACAAAGAAGTCATTGATTGGCGAAAGCTGTGAAAATGAGGGCTTACCATTCAAACGTTTTTCACTTATGCCAATTATAAAGTGTTATATCGTCAGCAAATATACCCATCTCAGACACAATTTTATTAGGGAGTGTGTTTATGAATATCAGGAATAAAAAAGGTCCAAGGATCGACCCTTGGAGCACTTCTGCATTTGACAAGTGCTCGTCTGAACTCCAATCTCTGGTCTCCTCTCGCCAATCTTTCACGAAAAACACCCATCCAGCTGAACACACTGTCAATAATTTTTCCCACTCTTTGACTGTGCCTAGGTCCAAACAGATTCCATGAACAAAGCTTCTTTCTTAGAACTGCACGCCAGTGGAACTCTCTTTCATTTATCTGTTTCTCACCTGACTACAACTTGGTTGTCTTCAAGTCCAACATAAACAAATTCTTGATGAACTGCCCCCTTAAGTAATCCAATCTACCAAATTTCCATTACTAATGATTACTACGATATTATCCCATTGATTGCTGTACACTCAATAATCCTTATCCTCGAGTGGCCTCCGGCCCTTGAAAAGTGGTGACTCCCATGTAAAAAAAACAAAACAAATGTTTCTATGATTAACCCCAACACTAACTCTAATCTGGATTAGCAATTTGAATTTCTGGATTTAATCTGTCGGTTGGTGCAATTACAGAATTGGTACTAATTCTTGGCTTGCAAAGCCATTTGAACCAAGTTTTATGAGACGGTTTGGTGGGGGTAAGAGGCTTGAGTAGTTTATGGAGTTGTGAAATAGGGTAGATAGAAAAAGATAGAAAGGGATGGGAAAGATGGGTTCCTTAGTGGTGGGATAATGTTAACGAGCATCTCTCCCCCCTCTCTCTGGCTTTCTTACTCTTTCTGTTTTCTCTCTCTGTGTCTCTATAAGAGAATAGAGAAGGAGAGAGAGAGAGAGAGAGAGAGAGAGAGAGGTGAGTAAACGTGGAGGTAGACACGTTTACCAGAACCAAAGGTCAGCTGACCAAATTACGTATGTGTGACGTGGTTGGCTAGATCTGTGAGATTTGATTTGAGCTTTGAAGAAGACGGACGTTTTTCCATGGTCTCCCCCTCTTAACTGGGGAGGGGGGAGACTAACGCTGACGTGTGTGAAGAAGAGCCCACACAAGCGATTTCACTTCCACTTCTGCAGAACCTCTGGGGAAAGTGAAATAAAAAACTATAAAACCATTTCATCGTCTTGGAGTGATAAATCTTCGTCAAACAGGTATCAAGTCTCCCTCCAGAATGAGAAATATCCAGATGGTTCAACAGCGAGAAAAAGCAGAGGTAGGTTCAGAAATTACATGTCACACACACGATTCCCTTTATGATAATCAAACACACAACCATTTATATTAGAGACAATCACACGAAATCTTTGATGTTATACAGTGTATACATTCAAACGTAAAAAGTGCCCCTCAATGATTTAAAAAGTGCCCCTAAATGAAGAACTCTATATAACATATTCAAATGTAACGAAAGCTCAATTTGGTACCCCTCAAGGATTGTCTGAGACTTTATAAGTGAGTCGTTTTATTTTATTTTAGAAACGACTGTATTTTAATTGTAAATGTCTAGGTATTTTTTTTGTAAACGACTGTGATTTTTTTTTAATTTTGAATTCTGTGGAATGGTAAAAGATGATGCACTATGCAGCCGACCTAGTTGCTGACGTGGACAAAATTTTGTTGTTAGTGAGATGGGACTTTGTGATTGCTTATAGGATATTTTTGTATTTTTTAATTTATTATTTTTATGTAATTGATGTGTTGTCAAACGGTATTGGCAGAATTTTCTTGTTCTTTGACATGTATTTTTTTTTTTTTTTCGCAGAATGGTGAGGTGGAATCTTTGCTTGTGGGGTCTATTGAAAGAATGATTAATAAAAGAAAGAACGTGTTAATTAATTAATTAATAATCATAATAGTAATAATAAAATTGAAAAAAGGAGAAAGAAATAAGATTTAAACAGTGTAATAAATGATTTAAAAAAAAAAAAAAGTTTCGGAAGAGTCAAAGGTTCAGTCGGTATTAATTTCAATTTTCGAAAAGTAGAATAAATGTTCTATTCGACATGAGTGACGTTTTGACCACATAAGTAAGGTAGAAAAAAAAGGATAAATATAGGGTTAAATAAACTATATGAAGAAATGATAGAGGTGAACATCCTGCTAAAGTGTATCCAATGTAGTTTAATGTTGGTGGTGAAAGTAGAACAAATAATAATAATATGAGAAAAAAATATTTAAAATATATTAGTTGATGGAAATCATTCCAGTCAAGGCATGAAGCCGCTTAAAGTAAGGGCCTAAAAAATAATACTACTTCAAGACCAAAAAGTATCCAACAATAAGTTTTAGATAGATTCCAAACCAGAAATGGCAATTCTTCCCCCTTTGTCAGAAACATCGTTCATGGAATGTGAGTACTATAAAGGAGAAAATAAGGGAACTAAAAGGCTGCTGTAAAACCCAAATTAATTTATAAATGACGACTATCTTTTTAATAGGAAAAAATAGTTACTCGTTGTGTTATACGCAATGTGGCCAAGAATTAGATGATCATTTTATTTTAAATATTTTAAGAAAATTTTTAACCTTTGTGTAAGATTATGGATGGAAAAGTAATTATGCGAATGTAATTACCTTTCTTATTACATGTCAACACTCTGGAAATGTCTAAAAAAAATTTTTCAAAAAATTTTTTTCAGAGTGTTGATGTGTACTTATTTTTCTATGTAAACACTTAACTTAATGTGACATTTATTCAGGAGTGGTTGAACAAGCTACTTCCGTTGAACACAAAGGGTCCCTAACAAATGCAAATCACACACAACGGTCTGTAGTGGTCAAAAAGTGATGGGCAACCAGTTCTGGTACAGGTGGCAAATACCATAGACCTGTGGACCGGAGCAAAGTTCGACATTAGGTTTGATGGTGGGTAACTACTTCTTTAGCTGACCTCCTAGGCATTTTCACCAATCTTTGTGCGGTTATGGAGCTATTGTTTTGCAGATGAACTCTCTTTGGTTGTGACATGCAGCATGGCTGAATCAATGAAGTCTCTTGTTTAAAAGAGTTTGATTAAGAGGGAGTATCCTGCATCACATCTTGATTTGGGTATTGGGTCTTATGCAAAGATTAAATTTTTTTCTAAAAATTCAATATTTTACCATCGCAACAAAAAAATACCCTACTAATTAAAGAAAAAAAAAAGATTTAGCACAAGCCTTAAATAACCCAAATATACTTAGCAGAACAGCGAACACTGTTCTATGAACAGTATTTCTTGAATATATTTTTTCATTCATATTGAAATTTGGAAAATTAAATAAAAATTGGTTGTATTTTATTTGTCAAATTTTACCCTTTGCTCCCAAAGTGTCAACAGTGAACATAGAATAAGAATCTATTTTTTTTGTGTGTGCTTGTAGGAATAAATAAAAATCAAAGAGAGAAAGAGGTGTAGCAGACAAACTTGCAACAAGCACAGTAGCAGGAGTTAATTCTCACGGTTCGAGATTTAAAATTCATTTTCTCCATGGCTTGTCCAATCACAAGCCAGCTCTCAATCATGTGACCAATCATGTGACCAATCATGTGACATAAAAAGCAAAATCGGCAATTCTTCACTCTCTTTCTCCCTGACTTTCGATGGTAGCAGATATTCGCCTCGGCCTTTAGCTCTAGGCTAACGTGAATATAACAAGCCAACATGGTGACCTTCAAACTCTCACTTATTTCCGCATGCGGTACCCACACAAACTTTGTTCATCATGTTACAGAACTGGTCTCATCGATACCCCGACACACACCGACCCACTACAACATGTAAACAACATTGAACACTTTTCTCTCTCTTTCAACAGGCCTGTCATATATCAATTCTATATCCCCACATCAGAAACTCTTTTCACGTGGGTGGAAGTGATAAGGAAGGATTTGGGAGAAAGAGGGATGACTAAAAGCCTGGCCAGAGATAGGTTTGTTTGGAAGTCAATTTCTAAAAGCAATTCACCACATGTCAGCATGTAAAACAGACATTAAACTGAATATTGAAATGATGATGATGATGATGATGATGATGATGATGATGATGATGATGATGATGCATCTGTAAATTGATAATCAATAATGTTTTTGTTACTCAATTTCTTTATTCAATGTCAGCCTTGAAATCATTAACATAAAGGGTAGTTTCTTTATATTATATAAGATACTTAGTCAAACGAAAACAAATGTCTAAAAATTTGAGTTCGGCTATTTGGCTATGGACAGGGTCAAGATAAAAAGGGAGGGATTAATAATCACGGGGTATTTATCTCTTAGAAAAGGTATAATCCGAATGAGATGAATGATCCACAGAAATGAAATGTTCAAGAGAAGTCAGCATTCAATTTCAAGCTTTCCAGAATCCAGAATTTTAATAGATCTTTAATACTCGTGGTTACATGTCTGTTCCCTGATTTGTGGTAAGCATAATTTTTTAAGGTATCTACCCTTTTCTGCTGTATCTATAAATATATATATATACATGTTAGCCCTTTATCCTGTGCAGTTATCTCTAAATTGAGTTGAGCAGGGTGCAGGGTGAATTTAACAATTTCTTCACCATGGATTCTGCGTTTGACCCCTGTGACGGTTGATTTCAGAATGGTTCGTAGACATTTTGTAAACATTGTTTTTAAAAAATAAAAAATAATACTTCTATTATGTTTTAAACGACTGTAATAGTTTATTTTGGAAATATATTTCATAAAGAAAATTGACAACCCACTTTAAAAACAGAAATTACGAGTTTTATATATTTTATTCGCAGTTTTTTGTTGGGGGTGTCAAAAATTCCGCCTAAAATTCTGATACACCTACCGGATCACGTGACTCTTCTGGCGGCCATGTTGTAAGCCCTAACGGTATTTTTGGAGATTACCTGATTTTTTTTTCTACCACTTTTTCATGCTACAAAACGCCATAACTTTTCTTGTATTTGGTAACAGTTACATGTTCAATATTTTTAAATTTTATTTTTTATTTCTTACCTGTATTTTTTTTTTTACTGCACAGTTGCCAAAAAAAAAATCTTATTTTCACTTTTAGTTACACCAATAACATTATGTGGTATGTCAATTAAGATGGATGTTAATTAAAAAAAAAAATTAAATAAAATCTTTAAAAAATTATTAAAAGAATTTTTTTTTATAAAGTTTCTTAGTTTGGATAGATTGATTTTATAATGAAAATTATAAGTTGAATATTTTTTTGAATTATTTTTTAATTTCTTTTTTATTTTTATTTATTTAATTTATTATTTAAAATTACCTCCCTCCTTCTCTCTTTATGAATTAGGAGGAACGAATATGGGGATGGTAAGGAGATAAAGAAATGTGTGACGTGACAAGGGATATGGAGTGTCTGTTTGTGCTATTCCTGCTAGTAATATGTAGGCATCATGAATTCGTTGCTTTCTCCAAGTCTAATAAAAATCTAATCCAGGAAGTGGGTGGATCTTTGTCATCACAAATTTTAACTGACTCTAGTAACTGTGTCACTACTTAATCACGCTTGCATGTAACATGACTTAAAATTATATACTAATGCATATAAGTTGAAGTGTTGATTCAATAGGGAGATTTTATTTTTTATTTTTTTACACAGGCATCACCACATTATCAAGGCCAAGAGGCCACTCGAGGATAAGGGTTAAAGAGTGTACAGTAGAAATTGGACAATATAGTAATCATTAGTAATGGAAATTCAGTAAATTTGTTAACATATGGAACGGCTCATCAAGAACTTGTTTACGTTAGACTTGAAGACAACCATATTGTAGTCAGCCGGAAAGTAGGAAAACGGAAGACAATTCTACAGGCGTGCAGTTCTAAGAAAGAAGCTTTGTTCATGGAATCTACGTTTAGGTTTTAGGCACAGATAAAGAGTGAGGGGAATTATTGATAGTGTGTACAGCTAGACGAGTGTTTCTTGTGAAAGTTTGGCGAAGTATGCTCTTTAATTGATGCAAGCTCCTTATTGAATCAACGATTAAATTTATATGCATTAGTATATATATTTATAGTGTTCTTTCATTTTTGCAAGGGGAGACTTGATTCCTAATATTTCTCATATGGTATATCTTCCCTCTTTTAGAAATAGGGTACAATTATGAATATCTCCAGTATCAAATAATACTTATACTCTGTGAAATTTTCTTTATGTTTTTTTTTTTTTTTTTTTTTTTTTTACATAGGCATCATCACTTATCAAGGCCAAGAGGCCACTCGAGGATAAGGGTTAAAGAGTGTACAGTAGAAATTTGACAATATGGTAACAGTCAGTAATGGAGAATCAGTAGATTTGTTAACTTATATGGAACGGCTCATCAAAATCTTGTTTACGTTAGACTTGAAGACAACCATATTGTAGTCAGCTGGAAAGCAGAAAAACGGAAGACAATTCTATAGGCGTGCAGTTCTAAGAAAGAAGCTTTGCTCATGGAATCTACGCTTAGGTTTAGGCACAGATAAAGAGTGGGGGAAACTAGTGATAGTGTTTTCTGCTAGACGGGTGTTTCTTGTGAAAGTTTGGCGAGGGGGACCATAGAATGGAGCTCAGCCGAGCACCTGCCATGAAAATAACGATAAAGCAGAGACAAACTTGCAACATCTCTTCTGTGAGAAAGAGGTTGCAGGGAAGAGAAAAGGAAATCCCCACAAGGCTACGAAGTCTATTTTGAACTCTATCAAGGCAGGATAAGTCCTTTCTAGTAGCTCCTGCCCAGATGTGGCAACAGTACTCCATTCTTGGGCGTACCTGGCTCTTATATAGATAGAGAATTGCATCAGCAGTGAGATATCTACTGGATCGATAGAAGGATCCCACCATTTTTCCAGCAGCTTTGGCAACGGATTTAATGTATATTTTCCATTTAAGATCAGGAGTAAAGGTCAAGCCCAGAAGCTTGTCAAAACATGAGGCCTCCACAAGACGAGAGACATTCATTTCAATTGATGCCAGATGGGGATCAGAGCATTGATGATGTAAAGATAAAAGCTTGGTTTTAGAAGCATTAAAAGTAACAAGCCACCTCTTTCCCCATTGTACCACTTGCTCAAGATCAGATGTGTGAGAATCAGAGAGAACTTGGTCGTTTATGGTCTTAGATGTGCTACCATAGATAGTAGTGTCATCAGCATAGATGTCTACAAATGATGTAAGGATGTGATTTGGAAGATCATTAATATAGATCAGGAAGAGAGTTGGGCCCAGGATGGACCCCTGAGGGACTCCAGCATTAAAACTAAGAGCTTCTGATTTCTACCCATCAATCACTATTCTTATGAACCTATCAGAGAGAAATGATTTAATAATTGAGAAGACATTTCCAGTTATACCGTAGCTGGAGATCTTGTGAAGTAAACCTTTATGCTATACTCTATCAAAGGCCTTTGATATGTCAAGTGCAATTGCCCTAGAAAGGTAGCCTCCGATATCCTATGAGATATAACTGTAAGCACATCTGCTGTAGCAAAACGGAAACCATATTGCGTGTCAGTAAGAAGGTTATTTTTGCTAAGATGGAATGTATGTATGAAAACCAAAGAGGAGAGATATCCCCTTGCTGTTATTTCAGATCATTTGAAACCATAGCAGCAAGTTTTAGTCTCCCCCTCCATCAATGCCAGAGGTTTTGGGAAATTATCAGATATTTTGTAATTCATATGTAAAACTAGGAAAACAAATGACTATGATTGAAACATTTTATGGCTGTAAAAAAGTGCCAAAAATAGGCTCTAGATGATGGTTGATCCCCTTAATGTGCAACCTTAAGGGCAAATGTCACATAGCTCACTACACAATTCAGATCATTACCTTTCCAACGAGTCTTCATTGGTTAAATTC
Organism: Euprymna scolopes; assembly: GCF_053919585.1. NCBI lineage: Eukaryota > Metazoa > Mollusca > Cephalopoda > Sepiida > Sepiolidae > Euprymna > Euprymna scolopes. Next base: position 39,178,446 of record NC_136505.1, on the reverse strand, counting down.
TGATCAATAGTCGCTGAGATTTGGAACTCATAAAATTGCCAAAAAAGGTGATATATTTATGAATATATCTATAGTTGTAGCCAAATTGAATACTGAAATGCTCATATCTTTAGTTTTATAGGACAAAACTGCATGAAAATTTGCAGGCTTTTTGAAGATTATAATACTATTTTATGCTTAAAATTTTATGACAATTGGTAAAAAAAACCCTATATTTTGAAACCAATAAAATATGGCCAAATTCGCTTACATTTGTATATATAGTGTCGTGCAAGCCAGCTTCAGTTTTGCTGCTTCAGTTGTCTCCCTTGTGACCTTGCCAGGCCATGAATATATATATATTCATTCAAAACATATCGCTAAAACCAAAACAAACAACATCTAAGTAAATCACATATATCCAGACAGTCGTGCGAGATGGGTCAGTGGTAAAGGGGTTTAGACTGATTACCGTGGGGTCCCAATTTCGAATCTCGCTAGATTCAGCCACTCTGATGAGTCATAGACGACGAAACACGTGTCAGTGGATAATTATATTTTAAAAATAATATATATACCGCTCCCCATGTGGGGGTATCAAATTGGTTAAAGGGAAAATTATTCCCAATTCACATTTAGGTAAAAATGCACTTTTGTAAATAATTGAATTCATTCAAAACATATCGCTAAAACCAAAACAAACAACATCTAAGTAAATCGTGATATATCCAGACTACTAACACTGCCACCTCACCCCACCCCAATTTATTTTTTTAAATATAGCATTTGCGGGTGGGTATGCTGACAACAAATATGGTTAAATTTTGGAGAAATATTTTTACCCTCCCCCCTCCCCGAATAGGATGTCTACTCTAAAAGCCGCTCTTAACATGCAGAGGTTGGGGGTGTTTATTCCAAAAGCTGATTTTAAGATGGGGTGGTTGGGGGTCTCTATTCCTAAAGCTGTTCTTAAAATGGGGACGTTAGGATGTCTACTCTAAAAGCCGTTCTTAACATGAGGAGATTGGTGGTGTCTGAAATTGTCTAGGGACAACAATGGCCACCAACAACAACCGTAGTTTAATTTTTTACAAGGGAGGGGGTGTCAGGCTTCCACTGGGCAATGCCGGTTTACGGGTCCTGCTAAGTTTCAATAAATTTCTAGTTCTTTAATGTACAATCTATTTTGTCATTTATTTTTATTGTTAAATTGTTACAGAGAAAAAGAGTGTATTGCTGGACATATCTTACTGCTTTCAAATTTTTGCATGGCTGGTGTTAGTTATGACTTTTAGATTCTATATTGTATAGTTAACAAATCAAACATTGAAAAAATAAGAATAGAACAAACAACTGCATTAAAATTTAATTTTCGGTTGATCACTATATTTTTAACTTAGTGAAACTGTTGTAAAGGTTGTTTTTGTGGGGGTAAAACTTGTGGAGAACACCCTGTTTTACGGTTGTTTAAAAAATGGAACGGAAATTAAAATTTTGTTCGTTTAATTTTGTTTTTTTAAATTGCACATGCACTCCCCCCTCCCAAATCGAAAGTAATCAAAAGAAAAACATTCAACAATCGTATTGTAGTGATTTGCCATAAATATTAAAAGTGGCTGTACAAGCAACGTTTCAGTTGCACGTACAGCTGCTGTCTACACCCATGCAATTTCCGTGCACAAAACTAAAAACTTGTCTTGTTTCGCCGACATAGCTGGAAGCACCTCATGTGACAAAGATGTTCTTTTTTTTTTTCATTCAATCGGATTACGAAGAAAGTGAATTTCAAAAATATTTTTTCTGACATCTTTTGTTGGAGCTGGTTTGAAACCTATGAAAAAGGCACGCGCGCCAAAACCAATCATTTGCGTAAAAGATAGCCACTATGCCATAACAACTAAAGAGACTCCGTCGAGTCGGACGTTAAGCAACCAACATCATTTCGCATGGGACACACATCTAAATTCTCCATATGGAAGTACCAGATCAGCAAGAATTAACATTTACAGTTCTTGTTTCATTTTGATTCATATTAACATCCGAATCACACCTGATTAACAATACTGAACTAACTAATATAACGGATTTTAATACCCTTTTAAAAAGACAAAGAAGAAATATTTTATATCTTAAAAAAACATTTTGCCTCAGTCAGAGAAAGATTTCTCTCCTGCTTTTCATTAAAGATATATATATATATATATATATATATATATATTATATATAAGATATATATATATATATATATATATATATATATATATATATCTTATATATATTATTATTATTATTATTATTTGGGGTAAACAGTTACATATGGTCGCTATAAATAGCCATCTGTTTCAGTCAAAGAGACTTCATCAGGCGACCTGAAACCTCTCGACACGAAAATCCTTTGTTTTTGGCGTTGAGAGGTTCCAGGTCGCCTGATGAAATCTCTTTGACTGAAACAGATGGCTATTTGTAGCGACCATATGTAACTGTTTACCTCAAATAATAAAAAATATTTTGCTCTTTTTATTGAGCACTATTTAACAACCTCGTTGTCTTCATTAGTTCAGACTTTTGAACACCTCAAACCTGAATATATATATATATATATATATATATATATATATATATATATATATATATATATATATAAAGTCTTAGGGACCAGACAAGAAGTTACAAACATTATTTCTTTCTATGATTAAATAAAAGTTAAAGATTGAACTTTTAAACTCGCCTTCACCTCAATGTTGTTTCTGACAACCTTTTTATTTTTATTTTTTGTTAGGGGTTTGGGAAACATTTACCTATGCTCACATCACAACTATGATACCAGGCATCGGTAAATGTCGACCAAGCCCCCTACAGTACTTTTCATATAAATAAACAAAATTTTTCTTTTTTTATGAAAATAAAATTTTATTAACAAAAAACGAAATAATTTAATTCTTAAACAAAAAAGTCAATTTGGTATATCTTTTGGTATTTTTTTCCGTAAGTCCAACTTACCGTTCACATAGGAAATGTCGACTTTTAAAGTTTTCAGGTATGCTTACAATGAATAAACACCTCCAACTGCCTCATGTTAAGAACGGCTTTCGGAATTTTTTGTACTTCGGATATATGACCATTTTGGACAATACTCCATGTTCATTCAGAAACCTCCTACTTAAATCTTCTTGTTCCCAAAATTTTTCTACTGCATAAAAATTCTGCAACTTGTGCACATATCGATGGTCATGCCATCCATTATTTTAACTTATTTTCTATCATTTTATCAATTACTTTCGATTTTTTGGGCGCATCCGCAATTAAAAAAAAAAATTAATACGAAACAAAATTTAAATTTCCGTTCCATTTTTAAAACAACTGATAAAACAGAGCGTCCTGTGCAACTTTTACCGGTTTTTTCTTTCTTTTTTCTTTTTTTTTTTTTTTTTTTTACATTTTCACCCCAAACAAGGCTCATTGCAACTTTGATGTAGGGGGCTACTATCAGGGACATAAGCTACAGGGGTCCTATGTGGGGAGTTGGGCAGCAAGATGTTGGTTCACTTTACACTTGAACTTCTGCATGTCAGTACAGTTGGGGAAGCAGGAAACCGGAAGGGAATTCCGAAGTCTAGCGGTTCTGGGGAAGAAACTACTGGAGTAGAAGGCTCTCTTACATCTAGGGATCTCAACTGTGAAGGGGTGGGATTTTGCTGCTTGTCGGGGGTATTTACGTCGAGGAGGTACAAGTGCTTGCAGTTCGTCAGAGCATTCACCGTTAAAGTACTTGTAGAACAGACAGAGGGATGCTACATTTCGTTGATGAGCAGAGGCTGAAGTTTAGATGACAGTTCAGGACCTATCAGGTTGGCGACTCTCTTTTGAACCTTGTCTAGGAGTGAGAGACTAGTAGCAGATGAACCAGTCCAAATATGACAACAATACTCCATACATGGGCGAATGGTGGCCTTATAGAGATACAGGATACTTTCGGGCATTAGTAGCTTTCTAGCACGGTAGAGAGAACCTACCTTTTTCACAGTGGTCCTGGCAATGCTCTCAATGTAATTGTTCAACTCATGTTTCCTGTGAACGTTAGGCTGAGGAGTTTAAAAGATGTACTTTCAGATAAAGAGTCTTTGGCTATTGCTATTGGTGGTAGAGAAGGTTTCTTGTAGTTATTGAAGGAAACAAGTTTAGTCTTGGCAGCATTGAATGTGACCATCCATTTTTGTCCTCATTCCACTACAGATTGGAGGTCGTCCTCTAGTGTTTCTGCCATTTCTTTAGATAAGTGTTAATTTGTTTTTCTGTTGTGTCTGTTATAGAGCGTGGCGTCATCAGCACATATACGCATCTCACAGACAATTTTGTCAGGGAGGTCATTTATGAATATTAGGAATAATAGAGGTTCAAGGAGGCACTCCCGCATTTATATCATATTGTTTAGATGTACGATCATCGAGGACAACCTAGATTCTTCTCTTATCTAAGTATATTAAGTATTCTTCCAGTGATATCGTATGATCTGATTTTCCTGAGAAGACCTTCATGCCATACCCTGTCAAAAGACTTAGATCTAGATCTTTTAAAAATGAGTTGTAATATTTTGAACCTTATATCCGCATGAGTTTGGTTATTACATTGTAAAGCTTTTGAGACTCTAAAACAAATTCTGTAAAAAAAAAAAAAAAAAAAAACCCTTACAAAACGTTTTAGAATTGTAAAACTATGCAGGTCGGTAGAAAATTAAATCGGTAAAACTTATTTATTGTATCATTTGTTTGTTTTCGATGCCTTGTTAGTGTTGTTACTACACTAATGTTGTGGTTTTTAACTATTCTATTTTCTTTTACACCATCCCAGGGAACGCTAGTTAGCCTTACTAGTTGATGATGATGATGATGATGATGATGATGATGATGATGATGATAATAATAATAATAATAATAATAATAATAATAATAATAATAATAATAAAAAAAAAACTAAAATAGGAAATTTGCAGAAAAACCACGCAAAACGCTGAAGGTGTGACGAAAGCGCCATCTATAGAAGGGGAGATAATTCATACGTCATTATTTTCGCATCTTTTTAGTCAAACAAAAACCTTCTTGTTGACATTTTCCTCTTTGGAGACGAATTCTTTTATTTATCGATGGAAACCATTTTATATTAAAAAAAAAGTCTTTGTATAACTCGAATTAATCATCTTCTCATAATGCCTTACTGTGGAATATGCGAAATGGGATTCACATCTGGTGAGAATTTTTTTTTTCGTTCTTTATTCGTAAAATAAAAAGAAAAAATACGCACATGTCAGTACGTTTTTATTTGTTTTTCAAGAATTTATTTAATGCTTGAAAAATAATTTTTGGTGTTTCTTAAGATAGAGCGTACTGATCGATTTTTAAAAATGTTTTTTTTTGTTTTTGTTTTTAAGAAAAAACAATATTACGTACTTAATTGTCACGTCGAAAGTAGTAATATATCCAAAAATTACGAAAATTTACTGAATGGAACTGCTGCTATTGTGTTTTTAGTAAAAAAAAAAAAAAAGTCTATATCGCTATAGACAACAAATATTCGCCATGAACAAGTAATCTGAAATATTCGTTTCTGAGTTGTGTCCCTTGCGAATGGGTACTTTATAACGGTAAAGAAAAATACCCAATTCTCCGTAAAAATTACTTTTAACTATAAGTAACTTTCTACTCGAATTTTTTAAATATATTTTCGGCATGGCAAATAAGTACGTCATATTGTTTTCGTTTAAAACGACATATTTAAAAAATCGATCTGTCAACTCACCAATCCATCTGTCGCCTCTCTAAACAAGCGCCGCCGATCAATATAAATCTTAATTTGAACTTTTATAATAAAAATATGTTTATGAAACGAGGTTTTTACTGTTCAGTCTGACAGGCCCGCAGGAACCGTCGGGGGACTTTGCTTGAAAAAAAAGCCTGATTTAAAAAATAAAAAAAATAAAATAAAAATAATTGTTATTTTTGGTGGGCAATCATTTATAATAATTGGGGAGAAAGCCCACCCCACCCCACCGATCACATCCTACGATCAAAAAATCGGAATAAGGGCGCCAGGCCAGCACCCTTGAAGAAAACCTAACTTCTTTTAAGGAGAAAATATTTAAATTATTTTGAATTTTTCAACCCTTATTTTTGTTGACTTGCAAAGTTTAATTTGAATTTATTTTTTGTGAGCTAAAACTGAATTGTTGCGGGGGAAAAACATCTTTACACGTGGAGCGAATTTTAAATCTTGTTTTTACTGCGACTACAACAAGTTGGCCATAACAACAAATCGAAAACGTGGCAAAGAAACAAATATATAACAGCTAAATGTTACCAAAGACAAGATAAGTTACTCTTCTACCTACCTGGATAAGTTTTTTGTGCTTATATGCACTTCCTTAAATAGTATTTTACAGTTAAATTCAAGTTTTACGCTCTTTTCTTTTTTTTGTATTTTTTTACGACCTGTCCCAACGTAGTATAACCCCCCCCAACCACCCCATGTTAAGAACGGCTTTCGGAATAAACACCCCTCCCAACCTTCCCATGTTAAGAACGGCTTTCGAGGTTAGGGGGTCTTTATTCTGAAAGCCGTTCTTAACATGTGGAGGTTGGAGTGTTTATAATACGCTGGGGCACGTCGTAAAAATTTACGCTTTTTTTTTTCTTAAATTATTAGGTGAACGTACAGAATAATTGCAAAACGCCCACCTTTCCCATGTTAAGAATGGCTTTCCTAAATATTAACATTATTTCAACAAGTAAATGCACAAGTACCACCATTTTTTTTTGTCTGTGTATTTTAACGTATTTTAAAGCGTTTATCTGTTTCGAACACAAATAGCGTCTAGTTGCTATTGAGTGGATTTCTCTATCAGTATTTTGTTTCATTTTCGAGTTTTGACTGATTATCGAGTCTCCTCAGATGACTCTCTCATGTCAACGATCTTGTTCTCGTTCTAACTTAGCAACTCGACTCGGCACTATTTGTGTTTCAAACTAAAAACAGAAACGCTTTAAAATAAGTTAAAGCACACACACCACACACAAACTAATTCAGGTAGGTAGAAGAGTAATTAATCTTGTCTTTGGTAACATTTAGTTGTATATTTGTTTCTTTGTCACTTTTTTGTATCTCTGTCTATTGTAAAGAATATACCCTGTATTTTTAACAAAATATCATCCACAACTAAACTACTCTCTAACATTTTGTGTTTAAAAATGGCGGACCCTTATCTCAAGGGAGATAAGTCAGTTTGTCCTGAATTGGTCGCAAAACTCTTCCATATTAATAATAATATGCAATAAAACTCGATAATTCAATAAATTTTGTTTTTACTTGTAATTATTTTGCTACTGGATCATTTTTCATACTTTTATTTGGAACTTATACTAATTTCGACATGACACGTACGTAATGTTTTCACCTGAATTGCGTTGGTTTAAAACATCACTAATCTACACAATCATCTAAAGTTTTAATCGCACCCGACTATCGTCACCATTTCCCGCCATTGTCATGAATTTCAATTCAAACTATCTATTTATTATTTTTGTCGCTTCTTCGCAATAAGAACGAAAATCGAAATATTACTTACTTAGCTGTCATGTCGAAATTAGTAATATATCCAAAAATTGCAAAAAAATGACAAAGGAAAGGAAAAGAGAGATTAAATAATACATAGCAAATACTAATCCAATCGGTGGTCTAGTATATATCTATCAATCTATTAAAAGTCGTTGGAGCTTGTTTAGTATTATTTATCTCCTTTCCATGACGAGATGATGTGACATAAGGGTTGGAAGTAGGATTTGAAGAACCAGCATTCTAGCGGAAGAGCACTTTGAGACCTACAAAAAATGCTTGGGCAGCCTTCTTTGCATTTTATGGGAGGGGCGCCTCAGGCGATTAGCAAGAAGACAAAGCCTGGGAGGGTGGACCTCCTAGAACTGCACAGGACAAGAAACATACTTCAGCCAACAGGGAACAAGCCATCTTAACAATGACAGAGATCACATTCGCTTTTGTGCCAAGGATAAGCCCCTGACGGAGCTTGTGGATCTTGTTTGGTTCTTAACGTTTTCCTTGGCACACTGGATGACAAAGTTTTATGACATCATCCATTAAGTTACAGGGGGATAATTGTACACAGTGGATGAAGTCACAAAAATTTATCAAAACAAGTGAGAGAGGGAAGAAAAATCCTACTGGATAAAACCATCTAAAACCTTGGCCGAGGGAGTGGTGTTCAAGTATACTACTACTACTAATATATTGTTGATTGCGTTTCTCTGTCTCTCATGCATACTGAATGGCATCAGCAGTGCACAGATAGGGAATAACCATGCATAGTGGATGATGTCACAAAGTGATTATATAATGTATCAGAAGAGAGAGAAAGATGTTTTATGACATTTTATCTGAATGACATCACAGGTGGAGCAGCAGCAGCAACAGCAACATCCATTTTATCCTCATTTCCTTTGGTGAGGAATCTGAGATTTTCTGGCAGCCTGCAATCTCAATCTCCAAGTGTGGCGGTCTTGAGAACTGATGCCATTTAAATTCCATTGGCTAACATCTATGATGGTTTTAAAATAAAAAAAGAATTTATTTATTTATTTTTTTGTCCAACTTTCCTCTGGCTTTCCATCCCAAGGTCGCTAGTGTTACCAAATCAGGCTGTCTGAAGATACTAGCTTCCCGACCTAAAATCCAACAAACATTGATGTTTTTTTTTTGTTTTTTTTTCCTTTCCCTTTGCAAAACTCATGTTCTGCAAAGTCAAAAACGAAGAACAATATTTTTCTCTACAAAACTACCAAACCAAACACCATGAAGATATAAAAAAACTTAGAAAAATAAAACCTTTTTCCAAAATTACTGGACTTGGCATTAAACAACCCAAAAAGGGTTGATATGCTGTAAAACAAAACAACCAAACCACTTCAAGGTCTCTGTATTTTCTTATCCAAAAGTTGCTCATCTCAGTTTGGTTAAACCAATTATAGTCAGCTGATGATTAGATCATCAAGCTTTGGTATATCCAGCCTTGTCAACAGGGTACCAGAACTGATATGGTAGATTTAATCTGTCCAGACATTTCATATCCTGCAATAACTTAATTACAGGGCAATTGATAAGTAGTAGGAGGAGAGGGAAAGAGAGAGGGAAGAGTGTATAAAATAGGAAAATTCATTGCTATGATCACATTCTGAAAATGAATGAGAGTGCTTGCTAGAGTTGGGACAATTAATCGGAATCAAAAATTGGAAAAATTGGACTTTTGATTGTATCGGTATCAGAAAAAAATTGTTCCTCTTTTCGATGTCAAAAACGATTCTTTTAATTTTGTTTAAAGCAAAATCTTCCAATGCTGGTAGTAATGATAATAGAATAAATATTTATTGATTTTGAAGCTTATGTTAAAACTAAAATCTATAGATCATCCCCTACAAGTATTTTTACATTTAAGAAAATATCTGTGTATTTAACATGTGTTTTCAAAGCAATCGGGATAAAAATAACGTTATTTAGAGATTTATAAAGTATCGGAATCTGTAATTGTATCGGAACCAAGAATTTAATACGGAATCAGTAATTGTATCGGAATCAGGGGAGGAAAATATTAGAATCATCCCATCATTAGTAATTGAGTTAGTAGATATAAGATAGTTAAAGTAGCAGAGTTGGATGGCAGGGGAAGGCTAAAGTGTCGCCGGAGAAGGGTTATGAATTATAGGGAGGAAAATGGTTTACCATTGTTGGATTATGAGGACAAACTTTCGTCATTACAATTTATATCTATTTTATTCATAGTTTCATTAATAAAACGCAAATGAGCTGGAAAGAGTTACATCAACAAAAAATATGAAAATCTGTAGAGTTGGTAGATGTGTGTGAACTAAAAACATTATTCGATTCTAGGTCATGGCTAGGGGAGAAACAAGAACCTATCACCTTGACATTTAAACAACTCTGAATTTTTTTCTTTTTGCATTTTCACTCCAAACAAGGCTTGGTGCCACTTTGATGTAGGGGGCTACTATCTGGGATATAACTTCAGGGATACACTGTAGGGAGTTGAACAGCAAAACATCTGTTTATATTACACTTGAACTTCTGCATCTCAGTACAGTTTGGGGAAGCAGGAACCAGGGGGAGGTATTCCAAAGTCTAGCAGTTCTGAGGAAGAAACTATTTGATTAGGTTTTCTGGCATCTGTGGATCTCTACTGTGTAGGGATGGGGTTTTGCTGCTTCTCAGAGGGGTATTTACATAAACGAGGTTCAAGGGCTTGTAGTTTGTCAAAGCACTTTTTATTAAAATACTTGTAAAACAGGCAAAGGAATGCAACATTTCATTGGTGGTAGAGAGGCTGAAGCCTAGCTGACAGTTCGGGAGGTTGGTGACTCTCTTTTGAACCCTGTCTAGGAGTGAGAGACTAGTAGCAGATGTACCTGCCCAAATGTGACAACAATACTCCAAACATGGGCGTGTAGGGGACTAAAAATTAGAGGACACTGGGGAGGAGTAATCTGCCCCTGCTCTAAGGCTGGTTGGTTTTTCCTTTTGGTCACGGGCAGACGTGTTGCCTTTTCCCTCTCAAGAAGAGAACCTTCATTCCACCACGAGGTGAGCTCCGAGAACTTTTTCCACCAGTCGGTGAGTCTTATCGAACTGTCGCTATTGTATTGTGTTTAATTGTTGTTTAAATGTTTGTCAGTGTATAATAAATGTGTAAACGTAATTGGGCAATTGTGTTTATTCATATATTTTTTGTTTAGTTAAAACTAACAAATTGGTGACTCTGAGAAAATATATATGTACACGCACATACATAATAAGTTCTGTTAAAAAAAAAAGTAAAATAATATTTTTATGAACAATAAGAAAAAGTTAGGATGTAAATTTTATTTCTAGAATTCTAATTATTATTCCCTAAATAAAAATTCGTAGGGTAGCGTAATTAAGATAGCAACACGATTTTTCTTCTATTCTTTACATATTTTTGTCAATAGAATAAGGATAGAACAAGGGTTTTGTTTTAATCGTGCACAACAAATGCAACAAGTTTTTTTTTTTCGAAACTAAATTATCCCTTATAGGAAAATTTTGTTCCTGAAACGGCTGTCAGTATTCCTGTCAAATTCAGCGCCTGATACAGGATTGGCTGATATGGGCGAGTACGTTGCGTTCTGTCTCTGTGCCCCTTTACCCTCCAGGTTGTATTATTACTATTCCTTTCTTTCCATGCCCTGCTGTTAGACTGTTGTAGTTTCCAGTGCGGTAAAATAAATAAATAAATATATTTTTTTTAAAATGGCGATAACTTGTAACGTTAATGCCTCGTTAGTTTGCGACGACCCTGCTTTGTTTTTTGCTCAACTCGATTTATTTTTCAAACAAAAATCGATTGACAACCAGGCAGAGAAATTCTGTTACGTCACATCCATTTTACCTCAGGATACAATTACTGAGGTAAGAGAGTTAATAATCTCTCCACCTACAGAAAAGCCCTATGATGTACTTAAGGAGAGAGTCATGACTGCTGTGACTGTTTCCACACATAAGCGTATTTCGCAGTTGTTGGAACAAGAGACCCTGGGAGATAGCAAGCCGTCCCAATTTCTAAAACGGTTACAAAAATTAGTTGAAGGTGAAGGTGGATAAAATCATCGTTAAGCATATTTTCCTCCAACGGATCCCAAGGTGGCTATCGCTGCTCAGGACGAGTCCACGCCGGTGGAACAACTCGCCGTGATAGCAGATCACATTGCAGACATATTATCCACACTATCGTCTGCAGTATTCAGCGTGAAGACCTCTGGAAGAGACGAGCTTCTAGAAAAATTAATGGAGGGCCAAAAACAGTTGGAAGCCCGTATGGACAGAATGGTGGAAGACATCGGCAGACTATCATTAAAACAGAAGCAGTGACATGGCAACAGAGGAGGTCGCAGCCAGTCCTGGGAACGCAAGCAAGAAGCTATTTGTTGGAAGCACAAGAGATTTGGCGAAAATGCCAACTCTTGTATTCCACCTTGCAACTATAAGGGGCAGGGAAAAGCCTAAACCGACAGACGAGAGCGGCATCAACTGTCGGTGCATCCTGCTCTGGTCGCCTACTTTATGTTGTAGATAAAAATACAGGCATCTCGTTTTTGGTGGAAAGTGGGGGACAAGTTTCCCTTATCCCGGCAACATCAGTGGACAAAAGGTCTCCTCCCTGTAAATTTACACTGCGAGCTGTAAACGGTTCGATAATACGGACTTATGGGGAGAGGTGCATGGACCTTAACTTGGGTTTACGCAGATCGTTTATCCACGTTTTCATAGTGGCTGACGTAAGCAGTGCTATACTGGGTACTGACTTTCTGCAAGCATTTGGCCTGGTAGTAGATATGTCAGGCCAGTGTCTCCGAGATCCAAGCACACAACTTGCAGCATGTGGGGTGGTGGGGACTGGCACACCATTAGGTCCACAGGTAGCACATGCAGACCAGGACGAAGCCTTCCTGAGTCTGTTGAAGGAATATCCTTCAATATCGGTCCCCTCCTTTCACAAGGAAGTGTTACCACACACTGTAACTCCTTACATTGAGACAAAAGGCCCACCTGTCCATTGTACAGCCAGACGTTTAACACCTGAAAAAATAAAGGCTGAGAAAGCAGAATTTCAGCAGATGATGCAGCTTGGCATAGTTCGTCCTTCAACTAGCGAATAGGCCTCGCCTCTTCATCTTGTTAGTAAGGGTCCAAATGCATGGCGGGACTACCGAGCTTTAAATGCCGCTACGAAACCGGATAGGTACCCAGTACCACATATCCAAGATATAACAGCAGTGGCCCAGAATAATAGGGTCTTTACTAAATTAGACCTTATTCGGGCATACCACCAGATCCCTGTGGAGCCCGAACATATTCCCAAAACGGCAATTACCACACCATTTGGAATGTTTGAATTTTTGCGTGTTCCATTTGGTTTACGCAACGCAGCTCAAACGTTCCAACGTTTTATAAACCAGGTTCTGCGAGACTTGCCATTTGTGTGTGCATACATAGATGACGTCCTCATTGCTAGCAGGAATAGGCAGGAACACATAGATCATGTGCACCAAGTATTCGATCGCCTGAACCAATGTGGTGTTGTTTTAAATCCATCAAAATGTACTTTTGATCAATCCGAGGTTATATTTTTGGGGCACCATATTTCAGAGAAGGGAATTTCCCCATCCCCAGAGACAGTCAAGTCCATCCGAGATTTCCCTATTCCTGCTACAATGAGACAGTTGCGGCAATTTTTAGGATTAGTTAACTTCTATCGTAGGTTTCTCCCTCATGTTGCCCAAATGTGAAGAACTGCAACATTACACTATCGGAGGAAGCAATAGCAGCATTCAACAAAGTAAAGGCCATGTCAGAAGACACCGCAAAGCTGTCCCACATTCAACCCGATAGTGAACTTTGCCTGGCAGTAGATGCAGCTGCAACTGGAATTGGAGGAGTCCTGCAGCAAAAATGTAATGGGAACTGGCGACCTATTTCTTTCTTCTTCAGGAAATTGACTGACGCAGAAACGCTATAGCACATTTTCCAGAGAGTTGTTGGCCTCGTTTTCCACAATAAGACATTATCGGCAGCTCCTAGAGGGACAGCCATTCTACTTGGTGACTGACCACAAGCCTCTATTAGGTGCTCTGCAGTCCTCCTCAGACAAATACTCTCCCCGAGAGGTTCGTCAGTTGGACTATATCCTATAGTTTACGTCGGATGTCAGACTCGTGAAGGGAGCTGACAATATACACTGTCACGAGGAATAAACTCCTTCACATTGGGACCTTCCGTCGAAGCCAACACCTTAGCTATGGAGCAAGAAAAAGACGAGCACCTGCAGAAGCTTCTGCAGAATAATGGAACATCACTGCAGCTGGTGAAAATGGCACACCCCAATAGCCCTAGAAAAATAATGTGTGATATCAGCACTAATAAACTGCGCCCATATGTTCCAGCATCCTTAAGGAAAGACATATTCAACGCGGTACACGGGTTATCACACCTAGGGGCCAATGCGTCGATACGTTTGATGACAGACAGGTATGTCTGACCGAGGATGAAAGCAGACGTGCGAGAATAGACAAAGAAGTGCGTGCAGTGTCAAAAGGCCAAGGTCTGCCGACATACACGTGCGCCACTAGGCACATTTCCAGTACCTGATGAGAGGTTCAAGCACATACACCTTGACATCACTGGTCCATTTCCGACATGTGAAGGCCAATGCTATCTTTTGACATGTGTCGACAGATTTTCAAGGTGGTTTGAAGCCTTACCAATGCCGGATATGACAGCATACACAACAGCCAGAAATTTCCTCGCTGGATGGGTAGCAAGATTCGGTGTCCCGGAAAATGTGACAACTGACTGAGGTAGACAGTTCGAGTCCAAACTGTTTCATAAACTCTCAGGACTTTTGGGCACCAGAAGTATACACACGACAGCATACCATCCACAAGCAAACGGAGCAGTCGAACGTCTACATCGCAGCCTAAAGGCCTCTTTACGTGCAGTGCTTACCAGCAATACAAAGTGGTTAGAACACCTTCCTCTAATTTTGCTGGGTTTGCGCACAGCAGTGAAGAAGGATATGAATTGCTCAGCAGCAGAAGCGCTGTATGGTACCACACTACGCCTGCCAGCACAATACTTTTGTGATGCACCAAATAAAGTTTGGGACCCTGCATCATTTGTTGATAGACTGACAAGAACCATGGCCAAAATGGCATATTCTCCATTAGGAATAAACAAGTGCGCTAACACATATGTGCCAAAGGCACTAGAGACATGCACACGTGTTTGTTCGCGATACAGCTAGGTCGCATACCCTGCAACCACAGTACCGCGGACCTTTTAAAGTCAACAAGAAAAACAAGAAGTATTTCAGCGTTCTCATTAAGGACGAAGAACAAAATATCTCAATTGACAGGTTGAAACCCGCAACACTCGAGGATGCATATTTAGAAGTAGATCCCTCACAAAGGATGCCAGTCGAAGTGACATTGGAAAAACGCCCTTATAAAAAAACACGTTCGGGCAGACAGGTAAAATGGCCTGCCCATTTAGGAGACTTTGTCTCTACATAAAAAAACCCCCCCAAAAAAAAACAATCCTCTCACAACATTCAATTAAAAGTACTCCGTATTTTTGGGGTGTGTGTTGTAGGGGACTAAAAATTAGAGGACACCGGGGAGGAGTAATCTACCCCTGCGCTAAGGCTGGTTGGTTTTTCCTTTTGGTCACGGCAGACGTGTTGCCTTTTTCCTCTCAAGAAGAGGAGAACCTTCGTTCCACCACGAGGCGAGCTCTGAGAACTTTTTCCACCAGTCGGTGAGTCTTATCGAACTGTCGCTATTGTATTGTGTTTTATTGTTGTTTAAATGTTTGTCAGTGTATAATAAATGTGTAAACGTAATTGGGCAATTGTGTTTATTCATATATTTTTTGTTTAGTTAAAACTAACAGGCAAATGGTGGCATTGTAGAGATACAGGATACTTTCAGGTGTAACTTTCTCGAGAGAGCCTTACCTTGCTCGCAGCAACCGTGGCAATGCTCTTGATGTATCTGTTCCAACTTATGTTCCCTGTGAATGTTAAGCCAAGGAATTTGAATGAAATACTTTCAGTTAATGTCTCATCAGCCACAGCTATTGGTAATTGAGAAGGTTTCTTATAATTATTAAACGAAAGAAGCTTAGTCTTGGCAGCATTGAATGTTATCATCCATTTTTGTCCCATTTTTTTCACTACAGACTGGAGGTCCTCCTATTTTAGATATGTGTTGATTTGTTTTCCCCTCATGCTTGACATAGAGCATGGCACCATCTGCAAATATACCCATCTCAGAGAAAATTTTATCAGGAATAATAAAGGTTCAAGGATTGATCTCTGAGACACACCCGCATTTATATCATTATTTTGATGTACGACCATTGAGGGCAACCTGGATTTTTCTCTTAAAAAGGATTTAATTATGTTAAGTATTTGTTCAGTAATTCCATATGATCTGATTTTCCTGAGAAAACCCTTGTGCTACACTGTGTCAAAAGCCTTAGATATATCTAGAGCTACTGCCCTACCCTCCCCTGCTTTATCCGGTGCATGGTAAATACGTTCAGAGATTACAGTTAAAATATCAGCAATAGAACGGGCTTGCCTAAATCCATATTGTTGGTAAGACAAAAGTTTAGCATCTGTAAGGTGGTGGACTAGGGCTTGATTAATTATGGACTCAAATATTTTGGCGAAAAGAGTGAGGAGGCTAATGGGGCGATAATGTAATAGGTCAGTTTTTTCACCAGAATTCTTGTAAACTGGTACCATAGAAGCAGTTTTCCAGCAGTTAGGAAAGCAAGATTTCTTAAGGCATTTGTTGAAGAGTTTGGAGAGAACCGGAGCAACCTCAGTAGAGCATTTCTTTAATAGTACAGTCAGGATGAGATCAGGTCCACATGCTTTTGAGGTGTCTACGTTTTTTATATCATGCACAGGGGTGATTTTCAGATCATCTAATGTGGTTTCTGTTTGCAAAGGAAAATCAGGGAGGGAGTGGTTTGCTGGGTCCAATGAAGAATTTGAGGCAAACCGATTGGCAAGCATGTTAGTCTTCTTGCTTGCCGTGCAAATAACCTCATGATTATTGGAGAATGTGGGAATTGTTGGCTGCTTATTATTTACTACACTGTTGTAGAATTTCCAGAAATCTTGTGTTCCTAATTTCTGCGCTTCAATGCATTTTCTGGTGGTTTCGGTGTATTCTCTCTTAGCTGTTGCTATTTCTTTCTTGCAATTACTTCTAGCTTCTATAAACTTTTGTCTGTTTGTGTTGGACTTGTCGGATAAGCCTGTGGTACGCATGCAGCTTTTGAGCAATGGCAGCTATGCAAGTAGAAGTAAGCCATTGAGGAAAGTGAGGTTTGCTATAGAACTACCATGTGGAAACATGTGCTTCAATTGCTGCTTCGAACCATTTGGTGGTCTCATTTGAACACTGTTCTACAGGAAGAGAAAAGATGGTGACTTCCAGTCAGCTTTCTTATAATACTTTGCCATTTTGAGTAATGGCTCTCCAGCTTTGGGTTGAGAGTATAGGGTGATTACAGTGTGATCATTCCCGAGTGGGCTATGGGCATTCGTGACACAATCATCGGAAACTGTGGTCAGAAATAGATCTAGAAGTGAGGCTTGTTGATCTTGTCAATCTGGGAGACGAGTATACAGAAAAGCTATGTGTTATGCTACCTGCTGCATCTGTGTAAGCCAATTAATGTGGTGGAGATTAAAGTAACTAAATACATTTAGTTGTGTGCTAGTATCAAGGGAGAGTGCTGTATCTATGCTGTCAGAGACTGGGTTGACTAGGTTGCAGTCCTGGGTTGAGGGAGACCTGTTCAGAAAATATAAGTAGCTAACGCTATGTTGCAGGTTAAGTCTAAAGCATATGAAGGCCTGATCGTCTGATTCTAGATTTGATTCTTTAGTCAAGGGGAGGGTTTTTTGAATATAGATTTCAAGTCTGTGCATATGTTTGTCTGAGTCCTTATGGCAAACTGGAAGATAGCTGAGCATGTTAAAGTAGAGGAGATGGAGGAATGTAGGTTAGTTTCACTTAGCGCCAAGATATCTGGGGAGTTTGTTAAGAGAAATGATTCAGCATCTTCTAAATTAGTTCTAAACCCATTGATATTTGTGAATGCAAGCCTCAAGGGAGGAGGCGAATTGGTTTGATTTGATTATAATAAGATTGTGAATGAAATAGAAAGATAAGTTTGACAGAAATGCCTCCGACACAAAAGTGCTTGATCATTTTTTACAATAGCTAACAAAATAAAAGAGGTTGTAAAAAATAAATATACAACAAATATGTTACCAAAGGCAAGATAATTTACTCTTCTACCTATATGGATCAATTTTTTGTTTTAACTTATTTTAAAGTGTTTACTTTGAAACAGAGTAGTGTCAAGTTTGTTGAGTTAGAACGCAAAGAATGGTGGTTTTATTCTTGCAATTTGGACTTTTGATAATAATTCAAACATCAAAAATCAAACAAATTACTGGTAGAAATCCATCCAATAAATGCCACCAATCATGTGAAAATGTAATGTTTACTAATATTTTAATTTTTTAATATGAATGCTGGATTAAAACAATATCTTGAGTGTTTTAGCTTCCCTTCTAAACTGAAGGATTGATATTTTGGGGCAATTTGATATCTTGTTAAGGATAGGTCATTACTCTTGGGAGATCAATTTGATTTTTATATTTTGATAAAAGGAAAGTTTAATTATAAGATTTAACTGTAGAAATCCTATTTTTACAACATTCTTAGTATGCGACACTTGTTATTGACAACTGTCGTTTACAATTTTGATGCCTCTGTTTAAGCTCGAAAGACAATGGATACCCTCTGTAAAGGTAGCTGCGCATGTAATTATGAGGCAAGGGTTGCACAATCTTCAACCATACCTCTCCTGAATCGGCACTGCTTGAATCCCGTGGCAAGGAGAAGTGTGAAACAATGCCAAGATAAGCAGAGAGCACATACAGCACCCAAAATTTGCCAAAATGGAGAACTTTGATTCAAATATCTAATGATAAATCAGGGTTCTACGTTGCGACTGAAATAGTCGCACTTGCAAGTGATTTTTCACAGTGACAACAAGAAATAATGAAACGCTTATCTTTTGGCGATTGTATTTCTTTCACTGACAATCTTCCAAACCTTGCTACTGAGCGAAAAATATCTTTTCAACGTTTTTTGTAATAAAGCAAACAAAGTTAAATTATTTAAACAATAAAAGTTGAATAGAACAATATACTCTTTTTTTTAACGAAGACTGTTTAAAAAACATCTGAAGAAATTAGAATGTTTATACCTTCAAGTATCGACATAAAATTTGTTGTATATTTAGAATTACACTTATTAAAAAAATTTATTATGTAAATAATCATCACAGAACGAAGATGTCATATTCCAAAAATCATGTGGGTTTGGCTAGTAACTTTTCTATTTGGCTAGTAAACGAAAATATTTAGTTGTCAAAGGTCAATTAAAGATATATTTGTCTATAGAGCCCTATTGTTTACATTGGACTTAAAAACAACCAGCTAGGAAGCAGTCCTACAATATTATGTTCCACAGATGGGCAATTCTAGGAAAGAAACTTTGCTCATGGAAGTTTCATTTAATTTTAAAATTTATTATGTACATACTCGTCACAGAACGAAGATGTCATATTCCAAAAATACTGTAGGTTTGGCTAGTAACTTTTCTATTTGGCTATTTAATGAAAATATTTACTTGTCAAAGGTCAACTAAAAATAAATTTGTCTATAGAGCCCTGTAAATCCTACCTGCATTTGTTGTGTAGCCTTCAAAGATTTGTATAAATAAATACTTTTTTAGAGAGTAGAAAGTGGATCTTCTGTTTACTTTCTGCAGCCTTATAACTCTTGCTCTCCTTATTTTCTTCTTTAGTCCTCACACTCCATGAGCAATGTTTTTGACAAAAGGGAAGAATTGCTGTTTTCTTGCTGGGATCTATCCATATAAGATTTATCATTAGCTAGTTTTTTACCTTGAAGTGGTATTTCTGTTTTAGTTCCTTACATCAAGTGGCTTCATGCCTTGTGTGGAGCGATTTCCTTAAAAAAAAGTCACTTGAAGGCCTGTGGTAATGGTAATTTAAATGATAAACTTTGACTTCATTTCCAATCATTGAAATTTTACATGGCCCAGCTCTGGCCTAAGACATTTTCCACTAGTAATTTTTGATGCTGGATATGAACTTTAAAAGGTATCCAGTGGTGAAGGTCCCAATTAGGGGCTGTGGGGAATGTGAAGTTGCCCCTTAGTTACTATTGCTCCCAGGTCCATTTTGACCCGGAGTTGTAATATCTGTTAGGGCAGATGATGCTATCTGATCAGACTGTCAGAAGATACTGACTTCATGACCTAAAATACACCAAACATTGATGTTATTGTTTTTTTCCTTTTTATTTGAAAAACTCAATCATGTTCTGCAAAGTCAAAAACAAAAACAACAATTTTCTTCTACAAAATAATCAAACCAAACTTCATGAATAAATATTTGAAAATATAAAGAACTTGAAGAATAAAAACTTTTCCCAAAATTACTGAATTTGGTATTAAATAATCTAAAAATGGTTGATATGCCATAAAACAAAATGACCAACCCAAACTAGTAATAATTAGGAAGTGGCCACAGTGAAATGGATGCCAAAGCAGACTGTTGACTGAGCATGCTGTATTCAGCTCCTGTTGGATTCATAGCAATGTCGATATGAGCAACCTTTTCGAGGTCTCCCCTGTACATATCTGATTAAAAGATAAGGAAGCATTACCAACGCCACCAACAGAATAAAACGGGTTGGCACCAGTATTTGATCTAGATTCCAAACAAGCAAGTCACTCTCCAAAGGCCCAATAGAGAAGAAAAGGATTACAGTGTGTGTGTGTGTATATATATATATATATATATATATATATATTATAAGCTCTATTTCCTTTTCGGTTTTATTGAGCTTTTACATCTGGTTGAGATTACTTTTCTTGTAAATATTAACTCTTTAATATTTATAATATATTTTAAGTTTACCATTTTGATTACCTTGGTAAACTTATTGTGAGTTTTATATATATATATATATATATATATATATATATATATATATATATATATATATATATACATACATATATATATATATATATATTGCTCTGTTTAATATATTGAGCAGTTTTATTTTGCTGGGATTGTCTTATGGAAATTTTCCTTCCAGTATTTTATAAGACTTGAAACCACTGGACTCACCAGTAATCTAATTCATTCCAATACCTTAAAGTATATATATATATATATATATATATAAGTCCTCGCGTGAAAGAGCAGGACACAAAATGTTTTCAATAATAATAATAATAATAGAATAACAATAACAAAGACTTTCGTTGCCATATTGACCGTAATCAGTTATATACTCCTTTTGGAATTTTCATCTCTATTTTTCTCATTATGTACTGAATATTTGTGAATGAAACCTATATGAAATATGTTCCTTATTAAATTTTAAATATTTTCTATTCTGAAAGAAGTTTAAAAAAATTTAATCTAAAAAAGTTATTTTAAAGTTTTTGTTAAAAAAATTCAGATTTTCTCATTATTCAGACCTGTATTAAAAAGAGGGGGTTGCAAAAAATGAGTTGTAGTGTGAGGAGAAATACAAACTGAAACAGAGAGAATATTCAGACCTGTAATAATACAAAGAGGGGGTTGCAAAAATGAGTTGTGGTGTGAGGAGAAACACAAACTCAAATAGAGAGAATGAGAGTTTTAAAATATAATCAAAGTAAGGTATAAAAATTTAATTTAAATTGAATCAAAAAATTACCTTGGATTTATTTTATGTAATGTACATTTTGGTGCACTTTAAAAACATTATCTTTCATCTAGCAATTAATGATATAGATATAAAATTTTCAATGATTTTTTTTTTAAAAGTGCAACAGAATGTACATTACATAAAATAAATCCAAGGTAATTTTTTGATTCAATTTAAATTAAATTTTTATACCTTACTTTGTAAAATTTATAAAAGTGCACTTTGAGGATAAATAAATTTCAAATTGAATCTTGTACCTTTATTTTTAAGCCTATAGTAAAAACATTTTGTTTAACAATTTTCATGCCTTGGATGAAATGCTTTTCTAACACACACACACACATATATATATATATATATATATATATATATATATATATACACACACCTTAAAGTATATATATATATATATATATATATATATGTATATATATATTCCAGGTGAATATTTTTCAGTGGTGAAGCAACCAATGAAGTTTTAACAAGGTTAATGCAAGAGTATTCAAACCGAAGTAGGGGAAGATATACTTTTTATTTGTTTTACATAAGCGTTAATGTCTCTTTCTACACATTCATGAGCATGTTTCGATCAGCCATTTACATGTAACTGGAGATTTCTTCAGGCAATATTGTTGTTGTTGTGTCAGCGTTCATTGTGGGTTGGTTGAGGCAGCTCCTCTAACTGAATTCTCTGCATCTCTTATAGATGCTGCGGTCAATATCAGGCCCAGTCATTCACGGTTCCAGCTGCGCACTCTGTAGAGGCGAGAACACAGGATAAGATTATGGTCTTTCTTCACTGTGTTGAGCCAGGTTTTCAGCTGACGACTATGTCGTTTCTTCAAACCTTGTAGTGGGGCTGGCTTGATGGTAGCATGGATGAAGGTATCTGGTTGCTGGCGCAGAGTGTGACCAAACCATCAGCGATGTCTCGAAAGGAGTGTCTATTTGAAGGATGGTATCCGGCAGCATGAACGGATGGTGGCATTTGGAACAAATTGGTGCCAATGAACCTGAAGGATGCAGCGTAGACATTGGTGATCAAAAACTTCCAGTCTGCACAGGTCACAAACTCGTACTGGCCAGATTTCGCATCCGTATAGAAGAATGGTGTGACTTTTATAGGTTTATTAATATTTTTAGAGGTTTATTAATATGTTTGTAGGTTTGTTAATATTTTTAGAGATTTATTGATATATTTATAGATTTATTAATATTTTTATAGGTTTTTATCCTTTATGTTTACAAAGTTACTATCCACCCATGCATGGAGTATTATTGCTATATCTGGACTTGTGCATCTACCACTAGTCTCTCTCTCCTAGACAGGCTCTAAAAAAGAATCTCCAAGCTCATATGCCCTGCACTGTCAACCAAGCTTTAATAGAATGTGCGCTGACAAACACGTAGCATGTGTGCCTCCTTGACGTAAATACCCCTGACTAATCTGACAAGTAGCAAAATCCCACCCCTTCACTATAGAGGTGCTTAGATGCCGGAAAGCCTCCTGCTCTAGTAGTTTCTTCCCATGAACTTTGAAATTCTGTCCCTGTCTTCTGTTTTTTTGACTGTACCAACATGCAGAAATTTAAATGCAATATGAACAGACATCTCGCTGCTCAACTCCCTAGATAGTGCCCCTGTCAACATGGTGCCAAATAGTAGTCTTTTATGTCCAAGTGGCAATAAGCCTTGTTTGGGGTGAATAAGAAAGATAGAATCATAGCTCTCAAACTTAATGCCAACTCATGAAATTTTCAATGTCCAACTCTGGTTCTGATTTCTAAAGCAATAAATTTGCTCTGATTGAGTTAACACCATAGCTGTGGAATCTTCTTTGTCTGGTGTTGTTAGTAAGTTTTATGGTTTATTAATATATTTAGAGGTGTATTAATATATTTAGAGGTGTATTAATATATTTAGAGGTTTATTAATACTTTTAGAGGTTTATTAATACTTTTAGAGGTTAACATATTTATAGGTTTATTCCTATTTTTGTAGGGTTGTTAATATTTTTGTAGGTTTGTTAATATTTTTTATAGATTTGTTAATATTTTTGTAGGTTTGTTAATATTTTTATAGGTTTGTTAATATACTAGCAGTTCATCCCAACTTTGCTCAGGCATGTATATATATATTTAAAAGTTTGACCTATGTCCAGATAACCTACATTTAAAATTTCAAGTGTTTAAACCCAAAATTGGCAGAGGAGTTTGGTAGAGTCTGCAAACGTCAACTCTTTCAACTTTGACCTTTGGCAGCCAAATTTTCGCTCAAAAACTGATTAAAAAGCTCGCTGCATGTCTGAATATCCTTTATGTAAAATTTCAAATGTTTAGACCCAAAATTGGCTGAATAGTTGGCTAGAGACCGCAAAGGTCAAATCTTTTGAACTTTGATCCCTTGGCAGCCAAATTTTCTGTCAAAAACCAATTAAAAAGCTTGCCCTATGTCTGATTACACTTTATGTAAAATTTCAAATATTTAAACCACAAATTGGCTGAGTAATTTGGTAGAGACCACAGAGGTCAATTTTTTTAAACCGTGACCCCAATTTTGACCCCTTAACATTTATTGTTTTGGGGTCAAATCAAATTAAAAAGTTTGATCCATGTCCAAGTAACCTGTACTTAAAATTGCAAGTGTTTAGACCCAAAATTGGTGGAGGAGTTTGGTAGAGTTTGGAAAGGTCAAATTGTTGAACTTTTGACCTCTTGACAACCAAATTTCTGTCTGAAAACCGATTCAAAAGATTTTCCCAAATCTCAATACCCCTTACGTCAAATCTCGAGTCTGTAGACTGAAAATTGACAGAGTAGTTTGGTAGGGATATTTACACACACAGACAATTTCACTTTTATAGATATATAGATTTATAGGTTTATTAATACTTTTTGAGGTTTATTAATATATTTATAGGTTTATTAATATATTTAGAGGTTTGCTGAACAACAAAATTTCTGTCAAATACTTTTGTCAGCTGTTGATTGGAAATAATAGACCAGTTTTTACTAAGCTGCAAAGTTAGCAGAAATTCTGTTATGCTGTTGGCTGCAAATAGCAACAGGCAGAACAACAAAGCAGCGCAGACCTGGTGGCAAGTGAAATCCACCCAGCATAAGTGGAATTTCTCCAGGGGATTTACTTATATAGACAGTATGACTCATCAAAAATGTCTTGGGGGGGAAAAACCGATTTTTTTTTTTTTTTTCAAAACACCAGGCAGACAAGGTACCATTAGATCCTTCTCTCTCTCTGTCACACACACACACGTATATATATTACAAAGTCGTTCCAAAAGTAAAGCCTCCTTTTTTTTTTTTTTTCCAACTCAAATTTGAGAGGAAGAGGGGAGTGATGTGATTAAAACAGGCAACCTTTTGTGCTCCAGAATCTATTTTTCTACATAGTCACCAATCATTCTCAAAGCACTTTTGCCAGGAATTCAATGATGCATTTCTGCTTCTGGCACATGTGCTGGATGTGCTGCTTTCTTAGAATTTCACAGCGTCAATATCTGCAACAACAAGATGAAACTTTGATCATATTGAGAAGCGGCCTCCTTTCTTTAAGATGGGACTGTTTTTATATGCATAGAGACTAGCATTAGGATGATCAGAATGTTTTAAGATATTGGAATTGGTCTCCTAATCGGAAAAATTTGAACCCAAATTCTAATTTCAAAGACAATTTAAAAAAAATTTCTTTTTGTTTAAAACTTAATTTTCAATTGCTAATGTGAATGGTGAAATAACTATTTGATTTTTAAATTACTAGTAAAACCAACATCTACCGATCAGAATGAATTTAGGTAAAAATGACACGTGAATAAATAGGAAAAAGTATCACAAAGTAAAAAATAGAAATGAAATTTTACAATGAGTTTATCAAAATCTGGAATCTTTACTCCTATAAATTTGTTTTTTTTGTATTCATATTAAAAACCATTTTTTTTATTTATTTAAAAAGAAAATATGACTTTGTTATATATATGGGTCGTGGAATTGCATTCACCTACAAAAGATTTAACTAATTTACATATTCTTTTAAACATTCATTTTAATTAATTCTCTATTAGTTTCTTCAGTTTTCTTATGGGATGATCATTTTTAGTTAACTATTACGTGTAATTATATTCATGCAGATATTCTACATGATTTATACTTGTGTAATATTTGCATAAAATGTTATAGTAAACACAAACCTATTTCTATATATACTTATGTATGCATATGTATATATATATATATATATATATATATATATATATATATATATATATTTATTTAAAAACTCCTCTGCCAGTCTTTAGTTTACAGACATGAAACTTAATATATAGGGTATTCAAACCCATGCGAAACTTTATATTTGGGTTTTAACCAGGGAAAATCGGTTTTAACCAGGGAAAATCGGTACAAAAGTGTGAAAATTAAAAACATGAAATTTGCCAGGTGAAGGTCGAACAACAGCATTACGAATATTCATGTGTAACATAGCAGCTATTGGTTCATGTTTTAATTTTTAGCCTTGCAACAAACATGTCTTCGTAACTCAGGCATTAACATTGAAGGAAAAAGTAAATCGTAAGCTAAACGTTTTGGTTTCGATTCTTGGTGGGGCTCATGAATTATTTTTTTAAAAACTTTTTAAATCATTACTATATATTGGGTCCAATATAATCTATAAATATAAAAGTGAAAATGTTCGCTTTTTGTGTATGTCCGCAAAAGGCTTTTTTCACCGGGCTTCTTGGTCGGCTCACTTAAAACTTTTTATATGCTGTCTAAATGATAATATCTACGAGTTACAAACGGGGGTCATGTGTGTATTTAATTTGCCAAACTTTCACGCACTATTTTTTCCAGATTTTTAGATTGCCGCGTGTTTCTTTCGCTTTTCAGTATAAAAAAGCAAAACTGGATTCGAATCGGCAGTTCCCTGGCCCATGGTCAGGTGGCTGGAAAAGTGATATAAACATTTGGTCAATGTGGGCTTTTCACTGTCATATCAAACAATTGCTTTCATCTGGACGCTCCTCTAATAAACGGGGGAGCTGGTTTTCCCCTTGGATAAAAACAAATAAACTGGATTTTGACCTCATTAAAACCTGTCCCGCAGAAAATATTAACTTCAACAACTCATGTCCTTTTCTCCTCCTTGCAACCTCTATCTCACAGAAGAGATGTTGCGAGTTTGTCTCTGATGTATCGTTATTTTCATGGAAAGTGTTCAACTGAGCTTCAATCTATGGTCCCCCCTCGCCAAACTTTCACAAGAAACACTCGTCTAGCTGTAAACACTATCAATAATTTCCCCCACTCTTTATCTGTGCCTAAACCTAAACGTAGATTCCATGAACAAAGCTTCTTTCTTAGAACTGCACGCCTGTGGAATTGTGTTCCGTTTTCCTGCTTTCCGGCTGACTACAATATGGTTGTGTTCAAGTCTAAAGTAAATAAGTTCTTGATGAGCCGTTCCATATAAGTTATCAAATTTACCAAATTTTCATTACTAATGATTACTATATTGACCAATTTCTACTGTACACTCTTTAACCCTTATCCTTGAGTGGCCTCTGGGCCTTGATAATGTGGTGATGCCTATGTAAAAAAAAAAAACAAAAAAAACTATTTGACGTCATTGAGTGCGGGCACCTGCCAATTCTCTTCCTACTTAAATAAATTCAAACATCTTTCAGTTACTCTTTCTTGCTGGCCGAGCGGTTGACGTGTCATGTTTTTTTTCACATTTTATTTTCCAACTTTGCTTCGGGTTCGATCCTACCTACCTACCAAAACTTGTTTCTTTTTGATTTAAGAGCACAAACACCTCGAAATATCCGGGCAACGCCAGGTACCCCCGCTAGTCTATATATATATAAAAGCGAAAATGTGTGTGCAGTTTTGTGTATGTCCGCCAAAGATTTTTTTCGCCGGGATTCTCGGTGGAGGGAGAGGATATTACTATTTCTTATAACTTTTTATATGCTATCGAGATCATAATATGTAACACTTACGAAACAACGTCGTAAAAGTCTTTTATTTTATTTAAAAGTCTTTTATTTTATCTTACAAAATTTGCGCTGTGAATTCGTTTTCTCTCTACTGCTCCTCCTCCTGCTGCTACGGCATGAGATTTGACCTAGAAAACCACCTGGGTTTATAAACACTTATTTTCGACTCATCTGAAGTTACTGCCTTCGCCGTGTCGTGTTATGTCATCAGACTAATAACCTGAAGGCTTTGGGTTCAAGCCTACCTTCGTCATAAAACTTTTTTTTTGTTTTTGTTCGTTCGTTTTTTTTAATATTTAAACAGGGTTATTACTTTTAGTTTCCATTTACCCCCGGCAACACACAAACCTATTTTTTGTGTTCGCTTTTTTTTTTTTTCGGATTTTTTAAAGAAGTTTTAACATCGTTCGTTTTTTTTTTTTTCCCATCACGTTTGCGTTTTCTTTTTTTAGTTTTTGTTTTAACGTCGTTCGTTTGCATCACGTTCGTTTATTTTTTTATAATATTTAAACAGGAATTATTACTTCGCTTATTCTTTTGTTTTGATTTACCCACCCACCCTAACACACACACACCTCTAAACATCCGGGCAACGCCAGGTACCCCCGCTAGTATAATAATAAATTTGAAATCTGCATTAATCAAAATATCATATTTAAGCATATTTTACGACCGGGCAATGCCGGGCGGCCTGCTAGTACAATACATAAAAGAAAAACATTAAGACGAGAACATGTGTAAATAATTCAGTACAAATTATCGATCCTCATCTAAGAAAATCCGGGGCACAAAGGTAAATATTTATTTAAAAGTATTTATTTTTTAAATGAGGTGAGTGCTTAAAATTATATGGATGGAAGTGTAGCCTTGCCCCTTTCTTTATTTTTAAATTTGGAGGTGGGGCTTAGTCTCAATTTCAACCTATATGATGGGAACCTCGCTCTACCTACCTCTAACAGATCTAATGTTTTGATGTGCTATTTTTTCTGCATATTCGTTTGTGTCATTGTTACCTATTTTATTCATATTTGTGTCATGGGTCATTCCGTGTCAAATCATCCAGAAATATGGGATTTTGAAACTCATATCCAAAAATCTGACTGTAGTTTGCATTTTTTTTTTTTTTTGTTTACATGGTGGTCACCACTTATCAAGGCCTGAAAGCCACTCAGGGCTAAGGGTTATTGCAAGTACAGAATGTTAGTGTGGAGATTTGATGAAGTGTTTACTTAAGGGGGCAGTTCATTAGGAATTTGTTTACATTGGACTTGAAGACATCCAAGTTGTAGTCAGGTGGGAAGCAGGCAGACGGAACAGAGTTCCACAGGCGTGCAGTTCTAAGAAAGAAGCTTTGTTCATGGAATCCACGTTTTGATTTAGGCACAGATAAAGAGTGGGGGAAATTTTTGACAGTGGATTCAGCTAGACGGGTGTTTTTCGTGAAAGATTGGGGAGGGGGGACCAGAGATTGGAGTTCAGACGAGCACCTGCCATGGAAATAGCGATAAAACAAGTATAGGCTCGCAACGTCTCTTCTGTGAGAGAGAGGTTGGGTAGAGAGAAGGGCATCCCCCACTAAGCCACAAAGTCTATTTCGTACTCTGTCAAGACAGGATAGGCTGTTTTTAGCAGCTCCTGCCCAGATATGGCAGCAGTATTCCATCCTTGGACGTACTTGGCTTTTATATAGATAGATTGCAGATAGACAATATAGAAGCTAAGAAATTCTGAAAATTTGAGCATATAACTCCGAGCAGTTTCTGATTTAGAGCATTTTTTGTTTGGGCGACAATTTTTGAATATTTTCTGATTGAAAGATCATATGGCCCTGAAAATTCATCCAGGTAAGTTTTTTGACCCACAGAATCCAAAAATGTCATCAGATTTGATGAAGCCTTATAGAGATATTAAGGGTTTTTGAATTTTTCCACATTTGCCCCAAAATTGAATAAAAATTGCAGTGCAAACTATAGCCAAATCTATGGGTATGGGTGTCAAGCCCTGGATGATTTGACACAGAATGACCCCCATATATTATAGCATAATACAGTGTAAACTTATTTTACTTGGGCAAAAAGCAAATTTTGCATGAATTTGCTAGATAATCTTTAAAAGAATTCAGTTGCATTTACAAGATTTTGAAAAATGTTTGAAAGTTCAATACGTTTTGAGTAACGTGCTTATCAGTTGATACGTTTGATACCGTTCTTATGTTCTTTGATAGTTTTGCTTTTCGATATATAAAATTTTTCTTTTCTTTTAGATGAAGCCCTTGACCGACACCGAACAGAAAAGAAACATCTAAGTCGATCCGAAGAGTACCAGCGGCAAGTACTAGAAGCTGCACATAGTGTACATGTGACCGGTTTTTCACGCAGTATCTCAAAAGAAGATTTAATTGCATATTTTTCACGATTTGGAAATGTTTCAGATCTCGCTTACATAGACAATGCCAATTCACGGGTAAATGAATATACTTTAATGTTTCTCAACTCAAGTTAATAATGTTATTCTAATAAAAAACTTATTTGATTTAACCAAGTCATTTAAAAATTGTATTATAATGTTTCAGGTGAAAATCAAAATTTTAGGATCAATTGTACTTGAGGCACCCTAGAAAGAGAAATGACTAAAAAGAACACATTTTTCCATAACACTTAAAGCAGGTAGTATTTACAAAAAATTTTACAATTTAAAAAAGGGAAGGTCGTTTGCAAAAAGTCTTATTAACAGCCTTAAAAAATGTAGTTTTATTTGCAAGAATGTTTTAATATCCACAACTTATTTATTTAAAAAAGTCTTATTTACAGGGCTCTACTGACAAATTTATCTTTAGTTGACCTTTGGACAACTAAATATTTTCGTTTACTAGCTAAATAGAAAAGTTACTAGCCAAACCCACATGAATTTTGGAATATGATATCTTCGTTCTGTGATGAGTACATACATCATAAAAATTTGTATGCAATTTCTTTTTTTTTTTTTTTTTTTTTTTTTTTTTAAATAAGTGCAATTCTAAATATGCACTGAATTTTATGTTTAGACTTGAAGGTAAACATTAAAATTTCTTCAGATGTTTTTTTAAAAAAAAACAGCCGTCATTAAAAAAAAAATATATTGTTCTATTAAACCTTTATTATTTTTATTATTGGAATCCTTTTTGAGATGAGCAGTTTATACGTTTATTCATTTGCGGACTATTTCCACATCTTATAATTGTTATTTCTCAACATTTCGGCCAACTATTTCTCTGGGCTTCATCAGGTGGTAAACCTTGACGGGATAGGAATACTGAGTCTCTTAACTGTATCCTTAGTAAATACTGCCTTCCATAGTTGTTGTCATCTCACTATGTTTTGACCAACTAAGCTTCTAACCAGCTTTGGGTAGGATTGGAACTGCTATCTTCAGCACCTGATGAAGGCCAGAGGAATAGTTGGCCGAAACGTTATGAAACAACATCTAAAAGATAAGGATAATAGTTCGCAAATAAATGGTTTTTGTTTAAATAATTTGACTTTGCTTGTTTTATTATTAAAACTTGAAAAGACATTTTTAACTCAACAATAAGCTTTGAAGATTTCATTAAAAGAAATACAATCGCCAAAAGATAAGCGTTGTACTATTTCTAGTCGTCACTTGGAAAAATCACTTGCAAATGTAATTATTTCACTCGCAACATCAAGCCCTGATTTACAAGACGTTATTGTGTAAGTTCATACACAGACTAGATTACTACTGTACTGAAGTGGCTTTCTCTAAAGGAGGAAGTTTAATGGGAAAATCAAATTCACAAGAAGTCTCCAACACATACAATAGAAAGCTATTGAAATCACTATAAATGATTTCTTTAAAAAAGATCCTGGGTTATAAAATATCTCAGTGGCACGAAAGGCACTCGTGAGATACTTTTTTAAAAATTGTATGGCACCATCTCTGCATAACATTTTTTTATTTAAATATTTTTTTGATTTCTTTATATATTTGGTTTGATAAAACACTTTTAAATAAAACTATCCCCCCAATTTTTTTTTTTTATAAATCTAGTACTTACAAAACAAAACTAAAACTTTTTTATTAAAAATATGTGTAAATAAAACATGTTTTTAAATAAAACTACCGTATATTTTGGCATATAAGGCGACCGTCAGCTAAAATGAGGTATAAAATTGGAGCAAATTTTAATAAATTTATCATATATCGGTTGTATAAGACAACTACTAAATCATGAAACCATGTTTGTTTAGCCTAGGCTAGAGATCGCAACACCCAGTATCTTATGAAATATTGGTTTTTAAAGACGATTTTTTTTTAATTTTAAGGGTCGTCTTATATGCTGAAATATACGGTATGTATTTTTCTAGTATTAGTAACATTTTTTGTGAATAAATCTTTTATTTTTTTAATAAAACTTTTTGTAAATAAAATTGCTTTTGTAATAAAACAGAAATAACTGATGGCCAAGTTTTAAAGGTATATATTTATGATTTAACTGGAAGTAAAAACATCAGTGTCAAGATTGGTTGTTGATAATTTTTGGGGTGCTTCAAGTACAATTGATCTTATTTTATTTTCCAAAATATATAGATTGGAACAAACCTTGATAAATACATGCATCATTTTATATTAAACTTAAATATAAAAAAAATTAAGGTTTTAATCAGCTAATAAATATGGAGCATGTATAATTTATACACAACTAGCGGTGCTTGACCAGAACCATTCTCCCTCCATGAAAAAAAACAAAGATAAAAAAAAAATCTGTATGATGTACATACTCGTGATGAAAATATCATGCATCAAAAATCATGTAAAGTGATCAAGTAGTTTTATGTTTATAAAATAACAGTTTTTTATCAAATTTGAGTTTTTCCAATGCCTCACCTTATGTTAAGAATGACTTTCTAAAATTTTGCAAAAGTTTTAATTATTTCAAGTTATCTCCCACGTTCTTTCAGACTGTTTTCAAGATGGCATCACTTGTCGTTTAGCCATGAAACTTGATCAATTTACATGATTTTTGGTGTATGATATTTTCTTTCCATCACAGGTATGCTCATCATACAAACTTTTTATTCTTTATGATGGGGGAAGTTCTGGTCAAACACCCAACTAGTTGTATTTACCAGGCGTTGTCCCGGATAGAGTGAAATTATTTTAGCTTTTCATTTTTATTTTATTGCACATTTTTAAATTAAGCTCATCAATTTCTGTTATGTTCAGTTTTTAAGATGAGGATTGATAATTTGGATTATTCGAACTCGTGGCGCAACAAATAAAAGAGCAAAGTATAATCAGTTCTAAATGGTTGGTAGTCATGTTGAGATTGAAGGGTCAATCATCATTGCAGTTAATATTAAGAATACAATTACAAATTACTTAAGACTTCTACCTGATCATGGCTGACGGAACAAGAACACACTACCTCTGTAGATTAAATAAAGGGTTTAGTTTGTAATTTCATACAGATTCCAGAGTTCACGAGATGCACCTGAAAAGGATTGGAAGTTACATCAGTCAAAACTTGCCAATTACATTCAAGAGTAGAACTGTAGTCTGAATAAGTCAAACTTCTGTTATATTCTTAAATTTAAATGAGTTATCCTCCCTCTCTTTCTAATTTTTAACTGATTATGTAAAAATGTTTGGCACAACTACACTATGATAGCGAAATTCGAAATTTTTAATATTGAATTTCAAGGCAAACCAATGGTCTCTACTTAATTGTTATGTTGCAGTAATGAATACATCCAAAAATTATGACGAATGATAAGGTAGAAAAAAATTATTAATGTTATTATGTTTGGCTAAAAAATACACAGTTTCAAGGGGAGGTAAATAGCGTGTAACTATTGCCAATTTTTTAATAAATTGTGCATTAACGATCATATATGTGAGCTATTTGTATTGTTTTTAGCATAATTGAATTACTTCCTCTATTATGTCATGTATTCCCAAATAAATATGGCGTTTTTTATGATAAAGATCAAAAACTCATGTTTTTTAAATAACGCGGTAATATTGAAGTACTGCTGACATGCCAATTAAGTAGATACCATTGCTTTTAGTTGAAATTGACACAAAAAAGGCAGTAGATACCATTGTTTTTTTTGTTTTTTTAAATCAATTTTTTCGTTTTCCGCATTTCACTATTATAATATATTTGCACGAAATGTTTCATATTTGCACTTGTCTAGGCTGAACTAAGTAATTTTTCAAATAAATTGTAGCTAAGTGTGTTATTAAACCAAGCTGAGACAAAATTCATCCTAGACGGGTTGAACCAGCTTCCTCCAAAGGATGAAGTTTCATGGAAATATCAAATCCACATGCAGTCCCCAGTGTCATGTATATTCTGATCACGGGAGATGACGACATTAGGTTTTTGCAGGGAGGTGTCCACATCCTCCTACATGCAGCACCTAGTATTCTTAAATGGTCACTCATCTGATACTGACTAAGCTCAACGTTGTTTTGTTTTGATCTCCTAAGAACCAGTGTACCAACACGATTATGCCATATGTATATTGGTAGTGTAGTATCTGTTCTCGTGCTACACTTTATTTTTCCTTAGTCAATGTAGAGGAAACCCTGCTATACTAAGGTAATTTTTATTTTTGCCTACTTTTCCTCCATATTAAAAACGACCCTGTATCACATTTTACTTTCATTACGAAGCAAATAAATACCTATTGAGTGTTATTATATTTCCAATAATATGATATCATTATAAAAAATGAAAATGGATTAGAAGCAAAATTTGTCAGTTTAAAAGCTTTTTGGATTTGACTTTGGAAATTTAACAAGATGACGTTGCATATTAAAAATGTACTAAAATGGAGGAGGGAAGTGAATAACAAAGATTAATAGACTTTTTACCATTACAGCCATATTAACTCAGAAATATTCTTGTGATGAAAACCTAGGCACAAGATATTAACTCAGAACACCAACTTTGTGAATTGAAAGCCATTTAATGTTTAATTTCAAAAGAGTTCACATGGGTAGTTATTCCATGGAGAAAGATATCAAAATTCACATCTCAAAAACATGGGCTGCATTGAATAAGCTGCGGTCAGTATTAACTTCAAGGCTAACTGACAAACTGAAAAAGCAAAAATATTGCAACACAGCTGATATTGCAAAGTAATTTGTCTGATAACTTGTGACTTGTCTTCCAATCCCTTAAGTTTGATTACAACATAACTTTCAGGAATTTTTTGGATTATCTTAGTAAGATTTTTTTTATTTTATCAGGACTATTTCTTTTTCTTTACCTGAATAAAAACATTTGGTAAATCTGCAATTTAGAAGCACCATTAAACTATACATTTTTAAGAGCCATTTTTTTTTTTTCTAATGGTAAGAATGAAATTTCAACCTAATGCCAAGAATTGTAAGTTTTGATCGCACTTTATTAAAAAGAAAATAAATGTAACAAATTTCTTTTAAGGTTGGCAGATTATAGTCAGCTAACATACTTCCTAACTTCTGGTGTAACGCTGCCGGAACTGGTGACAAGGCAAATCAGTGCCTTCACTTTTATTGTTTTTCAGTATTTCTATTGTGAAGCAATTTATTAAATAAAATAACAAGAAAAGGACATTATTGAAAAGTATACAAAAAAATTAACAAAATTATACAGATAAAAATAACACAATTAGTTTTTATTTGCACTTTTAATAACAAAATTAAAAGAATGAGTTTTTATTCTATTTGAAATTTTATAAAAAATATATGTTTATGAAATTAGATAAGTATTTTTGAATTTTAAAAATAAGTTTTTTTTTTATTTGAATTTATATAATAAATATATGTATATGAAAGTATAAAAAAATTATTGAAATCAAAATAACAAAATTTCAAACATCATAAAGCAAACGTATCCAATACATAATATTCCCAAAATAATTTAAAGATTTTAAAAAGTGTTTTCAATAATTCTTTAAAATTGTAATCCCTCCAGTGCAGCTCAGCTCAGGTGCATAGGCTCGTGATTGAAATGCACCTGTAGCCGATACATGTGGCGTTACCCGTGGTTTCGTCTAGTGGTCGAATTTGTCTTTGGGTCGTCGTCGGTCTCTCTCCAGTTCTGCTTCCAAATCAGCTTCCAATCGTCACCTGGGCTATCGAAGAAATATATTGCATTCACAACGGTGTTCCAATCAAAGAAAAGAAAGTCAAAACTTAATTGGTTTTTCTTAACACAAAATTGATTATTGTCTTTGACTTTACAATATAATAGTTACACACTGGCCTAGTCATGCAACTTAGGGGGCTGGCAGTTTTGTTTCTTTTACCAAGTTCTCCATTCTTCATCTACCGTCAGTCCACGGGAAGGGATCAGCGAAAAAAGATGCCAATTAGCTAAGTGTCTTGTTTTTATCAAATCAGTCGTTCCTCCGTCCACCTTTTTGGAGTTATTCTTTCTTTCTTTCCTTTCCTCTCCCTCTATCTGTTTCCCTGATTTCTACTCCTCCTTTCGGCTTTATCTATCCCCATTTTTAACCCTCATTGCACTGAGGTGTTACTTATCATGTAATTAGGAGCTATTAGTCACCTCCAGGTCGACCATGTCACTCAACAGGGTTTTAAAAACAACCTCTTCGTTGTTAACATATTTTTAACAGCCATGATGTCGGAACAAATTCTCGTTTGTCTTTCTCTTAAAAACCCCACCCCGGCCCTGATGTGATAAACGACAACTATTTATCTCCATGAGTGACTTGTCAAACATTTTCGGCTGACGACCCTATATTGCTTTTTCTGCCAACTCGAGAATCTCATTATCATATTTATTTATTTATTTATTTCCTATCGAAATATTCCTATTTCTTCTCTCATAAACATCTGTTTTTCCTTGACCAAGTGTCAGTATGTCCCCCTCCCCATTCCTCATCCTCTCCCATCCTCTATTTGAAAAGCAAGATCATCTGGTGTCGCCAGAGATCTCGTCATAAAACAAATAAAATTAATTTCACTAATTCTTAATTAAAATAAGGCCGGAAAAAACATTTCATTGATTATTAAATAAAAAAAAAGAACAATTGGAAAACTGTAATGAAAAAGAATACATGCACAGGGGATATATAGGCGTAAGAGAAAAAAATGAAGGAACTGATTTGCCTTATCACTACTTCTGGTAATGCTACGCTGGAAGTTAGGAAGTACGTTAGCTGACTATAACCGGCTGGCATTGAAGTTAACATTTAATATTTATCACATTTTTTTTTTTTTTATTATTACAGTTAATCTGTCAGTCCTCCATTACTGGAAAGTAGAAATTTTAGATTAGATCAAAGTGTAGTATCTGTTCTGATACTACACTTCATCTCTTCTGTTCTCAGTCAGTGAAGGATAACACCAGCTGTAATTGTAAAGTGTACTAATCTTTATTAGTTGCTCTCTCTTTCTAAAAGAAAAAGATGTAGCTTTGTAGGATGGCCGCTTTGGAACTGAAAACTATTTTTCGTCTTGACCCTAACTCAAAAGCTGTGTTGAAAGAACAAATGAAACCAAGTCATAAACTCGTTTTCTTTTATTTTACTTTTCTTTTCAGTGGCCGTTTGCTTTTGTAAAATTTGATAATCTAGTCAAGGCTTCGCAGGTCCTTAGGCATAAACACCATTGTTTAAGTGGTCATTTTTTACGTGTACAAGCAAAAAGATTAAAGTTTCGAGACCCTCATCGACTCGAGGGTGTTTCGGAACACCCAAACCAAACCTCTGGTCAACAGCAGCGGGGATACCCGGGTAAATTCCACAACAGAATAAAGAATATAAATTTCTTGGCAGAAGATTTGGACCAGATATTTCTCGACCTTCAGAAGAAATTTTTACAGCAAAACACAGTGAGTGAATTATAAAACATTTTTTCAAGTGTTGTTTTTTTTAATTGTTAAATTGTTAAAGAAAAAAAGAAATTGTTTCAAAAGCTGCACCACCTATAAACAAAAAAAGGAATGAAATTTAAATACCAAAAAAAAAAACCTTAGAAATATGGAAGTAAGTAGCAATAATACACCAGTTTTTTTCTTTACATGGAATGTAAACATCAAATCAAACATTATTGAAAAGCGCATAAAAAAACGAAGAAATATTATCTTTAGTTTTTTTTTTTTTTTAAATTGGTCCATTAGAACTGGAGTTATGACCATTCAAAGTAGCAAAAAATGCATGGTTCATTGGACATTTTGCCATAAGTCATTCCTATTCAAATGCATATAAACTTGTAACAGAAAATGGTAGGAAATTTGCACAATTTACAGACTAGCCCATCTTTAAAAAGCTGTATCTTCAGATCTTTTTAAGATATTATGATGAAATTTTGAACGTATAATTGTAACACCATAAATGTTCAGATGGCTGTATATTTTACCTTCTCACTTCACCGACTAATTAGCATACTAATTAGCATATTTAAATTTAATTTGTAAGGCTTTATCATCCTATGAAGTATTATTCTGATGGACATTATCATTTGTTATAATCACATCATGAAAAGTCCAGAAGAAATTTTTACAGCAAAACATAGGGAGTTAATTATGAAGTACATTTTTTTTAAAGGTTTTTTTTATTAATTGTTAAGAAAAAAAAAATGGTGCAAGTTCAGATTGGCACTTATGGTGATAAACAAAAATGAAGACACACTTTTATCGTATACCTACTCTTTACAGAACTAAGATGTCATATTCCATAAATCATCTAAACTGATCAAGTAGTTTGTTTTTTTTTAACTAAGAAAATCAAAATTTACGATTTTTAAGGATTTTACTACTAAACTGCATTGAACCGGATGCTTATTTTTCACCCTAGATACTTCAAATTTGAGTTGTCTCCCCTTTTCTCTATTTCATCATATTCAGTAATGGTCAACAAAAACACTACGACTCACTTAGTCGTAAAATTTGATTAAATAAAAAAAGCTACTGACATCATACATACATTTCTGTATTATCTTTATTTTTAATTACTGCCATAAATACCAATCTGTATTTCCACAAAAATTTTTTTTTCAAAAGCTGCACTACCTATAAACAAAAAAGGAATTAAATTTAACTACAAAAGAAACACACACACACAAAAACACTTAGAAACATATAAGTGATGGCTTACATAAAAAGATGATATTTATGACAACAAAGAACAATTAAAACCAGTAATGAAAACCAGCTGAAACGATTAACTGAAATAGTTAACATTCTTTTTTCTTACAAGGCAGTCACCACTTATTAAGGTTTGAAAGCCACTCGAGAATAAGGCTTAATGAGTGGATTCTTCTTTGTCATTGTAGTGAAATTGTAGCGTAATCCAACAGTTGAAAAAATGAGTTTTCATTAAAAAAGAATAACTACTTACTGTTTTTCACAATTTCAACAATAAACAATGTTATCTAATTGTCATGTCACAATTAGTTAAAGATTTCTGGAATGTTACATAAAACGTGTATTTCCATGATTCAACAAAAAAATTATTTTGCCTTTTTTGTTTTGTCATGTGTGCTAGCTGTAAACACTATCAATAATTCTCCCCACTCTTTATCTGTGCCTAAACCTAAACGTAGATTCCATGAACAAAGCTTCTTTCTTAGAACTGCACGCCTGTGGAATTGTCTTCCGTTTTCCTGCTTTCCGGCTGACTACAATATGGTTGTGTTCAAGTCTAAAGTAAATAAGTTCTTGATGAGCCGTTCCATATAAGTTATCAAATTTACCAAATTTTCATTACTAATGATTACTATATTGACCAATTTCTACTGTACACTCTTTAACCCTTATCCTTGAGTGGCCTCTGGGCCTTGATAATGTGGTGATGCCTATGTAAAAAAAAAAAAAAAAAAATAACTCATAATTTGAACTTGCCAAAGTTTTTGACAGCTTTAAAAAATGAATTACCTCCCTTGCTAATATGCACACTCTTCAGTTATTATGTAAGCTAAAATTGCTAATCTCTGCAAAAACGATTTTATTCAATAATTAATTTTCTACCTTATCGGGGGGGGGGGGTGTAATTTTTGGATATTTTCATTACTAAAATATAACAATTCAGTAGATGCCATTGATTTCACTTGAAATTCAAGATTTCAATTTTTGAATTTCACTACAATAATGAAGAACTACAAGATGGTCAGTGAAACAACAAGGTAGTGATCGATAGCGAGGAAATTGGGTAGCATTTGATTAATTAAAGGGACCATGTGGGGATCAGAACATTGGTGATGAAAAGATAGAAGCTTAGTTTTTGATGCATTAAAATTAACCAGCCACCTTTTACCCTATTGCACTACATGCTCTAGGTTGGAGGAGAGAGACTCAAAGAGTTCTTGATCATTGCTGACCTTTGAAGTGTTGTCATAGATGATAGTATTGTTTGCATGTCAATGAATGAACTTAGAATGTGATATATGCAGGAGATCATAAAAGATTAGGAAGAGAGTTTTAACCAGGATGAATTGTTGAAGCATACCAGCATTGATACTTTATGCTTTGGACTCCTGCTTGATTAAAGAATTGAAGGCTTTGCTGTGCGGAACAATAATTTTTTTTACTAGGGAGTCACAACTTATCAAATTCTTTAAGACCTTTAATCATGACTAAGAAGATGAAGAAAAACCACAGCACATGAGTTGTGGGTAAGTGATCGGGTGGAGGTGCTGACAGTCATACTACAA
The DNA here is from genome assembly GCF_053919585.1 of Euprymna scolopes. Lineage (NCBI taxonomy): Eukaryota > Metazoa > Mollusca > Cephalopoda > Sepiida > Sepiolidae > Euprymna > Euprymna scolopes. The sequence continues at coordinate 39,138,310 of NC_136505.1, read as the reverse complement.
TGGATATGTTCCTGTTTTCTTCTTGATTCACAGATTGAATAAATTGTTGGTACGGATCCAGAACCTGACACAAGGTCATGCTGGCATTTTCCAGCAGTTTACGCTAAGCATCCAGAAAAAGCTGACGCAAACAGTCAGACAAAAAATTCAGAATGCTGTAAAACAAAACACAAGATAAGAAGGAAATATTTTATTATTTTTCAAGAAAAGTATTTTTTTTTTTTTTTTTTTTGTAACAAATGTTTCAAAGAAATTTTTTTTAAGATGAAAACATGGACACAACTATGAACAAAAATCAAATGTTTTTTTTTTTGTTTTTTTTTTTTCGTGGAAAGTATCTTTAGAATATCTATTTTTTCGTTCATGCAAACAGATCAAAACAATTTTTTTTTTTTTTTTTCAACAAAAGTACTAAAAAAGTTGTTTGATAATTAGGACGGATGTCCATGTTCTACATTTTGTATTTATGCATCTTGTTGCAATTTTATCCGTAGTAGTGTTTCTGTCTGTCATCTTATAGAGACTTTTTGCATTTTTTGTAAATCTTGGTTCTGGCTATGAACCTTTCTGCCTGACAAAAAGAGATTACTCTTCTGGGAGATTTAATTTCACATATTGTAGTTCATTTTCGCTTTTAAAACAAAATTTTCTTGTTGCAATGAATCAAATTTATTGGACCTGGTCAGATCACAACTGATTGCTGATAGGCTAATCATATCTGCCTTTCCAGCTACTTACTGTAAACTGTCGGAAGATACTAACACAATTTTGGGTCAGGTTCTGGATCGGCACCAAATTGTTTTGTTTTTGAAAATTTCATGCATGATTCTTTGATTCTGATTATCTCTTTGGCAGACAGATGGGCAAATAATGGTTTTATATGAAGAACTGAAACTTAGCGATGTCGACTTTGGCCACCGAATGGAATTCTGTAAATTACTTCACACCATACTTAAACCCTATTTTCCTGGTAAGGATATTTTTTTTATTCAGTAATTGTTTTTAATTTACCAGAAAGGAGGCAGGGGAGGGGGAGGTCACTGGTATAATGTCTAGTGACTATGGAATCAAGCTAAACTGAGTTCAACTTTCACTTACATTGAGGAAAGCTATGAATATCCCTCTCCAGAATTCATATGGAACTGTTCGATAATTTTTCAATTCATGTCCCCGGTGTTAAAAATTGCAGACTTATTCACAATGTTGGTTTATTTTATGAATTCTTCTCTTCAGTTAGGGTTAGTTGCAGATATTCTTAGTGTTTTTATTATCACCTCACCTTCTGACTGACCATTAACAGAACCTCTTCATGGCCAACTTAATGGTTACACAACTATTTTGGTAAATCTAAAGATCAGTGGTCTAAACATTTTCTTAAATATGAATAAAATTAGTGTATAGGCAATTATTTATTTATTATATATGTATATATATATATATATATATATATATATATATATATATATATGCTAGCATTTCAGACTGGCATTGCCCGGATGTTTCGAGGTGTATGTTGAGCAAAAAAAAAAAAAAAAAACGGTCAATTTTTTAAACTTTGAACCCTATTATGATCCCTTAACATTTATTGTTTTGGGCTCAAATCAAGTTATTAAGTTAGATCCATATCCAAGGAACCTATATAAAAAATTTCAAGTGTTTAGACCCAAAATTGTCGGAGGAGTTTGGTAGAGTTCTCAAAGGTCAAATAGTTGAACTTTGACTTCTTAACAGCCAAATTTCTGGCCGAAAACGAATCACAAAGATTTTCCCAAATCTCAGTACCCTGTATATCAAATTTTGAGTCTGTAGACTGAAAATTGACAGAGTTATTGCGTAAGGAAATGTACACAGACACACACAGACACATTTACTTTTATAGATATATAGATATCTCAAAGTACCACATAACAAGGAACAGACGCTGATACAGTTACTCATTTTTCAAAATATTGGTCTTTTATTAGTAACACCTTACGTATAATTGTTTCAGACCCAATGTTGACATATAATTATATAATAGTTCATTTTGTATAGTTTTGCACAATGGGGTGATCTACTCAGCACAAAGTAAGAACTAATTATTAAAAAAGTTTCACATTCTACGAGGATGTAAAACCTTGTATTACTTTATATTATTACTACCTTAAGTAGTTAAATTACATATATATGATTATTTCATGTATCTACATAAAATATTATAAGGGGATCTATTTTATGTATTAATTTTCAGTATAAACTTTAATAGTGCTTGAAACGCAAGTAGAAAGTTATGAAAATATCTGGCGATTAAGCTAGAGAGTATCTTCCATGTTTTATCCTCATGTGGCAATTAAGCTACACAGAATTTTCCTTATTTCATCTCCCTAGTGAATTGTCAGGTTAAAACTTTCGGGGATGAAATGCAGAAGATTCTGTGTAGCTTAATCTATATATCTATAAAAGTGAACGTGTCTGTCTGTCTTTCTGTGTGTCTGTGTACATTTCCCTACGCAATAACTCTGTCAATTTTTAGTCTATAGACTCGAAATTTGAAATACCGGGTACTGAGATTTGGGAAAATCGATGTGACGGGTATCAGCCAGAAATTTGGCTGTTAAGGGGTCAAATTTCAACAATTTGACCTTTAAGAACTCTACCAAACTCCTCCGACAATTTTGGGTCTAGACACTTGAAATTTTAGATATAGGTTCCTTGAACATGGATCTAACTTAATAAAGTGATTTGAGCCCGAAACAATAAATTTTAAGGGATCATAATAGGGGTCAAAATTTTAAAAAATTAACCATTTTTGTTTTTTTGCACAGCATACACCTCCAAACACCCGAGCAACGCCGGGCACCCCTGCTAGTTACTATATATTTTCATAACGTATTACATAACTCTACTTGTGTATTGAGCATTATTGAAGCAAGTACTGAAAATTGATACATAATATTATATCTCCTTATAATATTTTATGTACATAAAAGAAATGATATATATATATATATTAAAAGATTGGCATTAAGCATGTGTTGGAGTGAATATCAATTTAGTATTAGGTAGTACTGGCGGAAAAATGCATTTTAAGACTTTTTGTTATGAGGGATAAAAAAAATCCCCAAAAGATGGCTCCATGAGCAATACAGTTCTCAGCTGTATTTGTATTCCATCATATTCTTCGAGATTAGCAGTATTGTTGATATGCTCATCGTCATATTCAGTTTAATGTTTGTTTTGCATGCTGACATGTGTTAGGCGGCTTATTGAAACTGATTTCCAAACCTATTTTTGCCCAAGTCCTTTTTTATCCTTCTTTCTCTCAAGTCCATTTTTATCACTTCCTCGCATGTTTTCCTAGGCCTTACCCTGTGGAATGGACTTGTTACATGAACTGTTCTACATCTACTAACCCAATAACTCATTTTTTCCAACGTGACCATGCTATCAAAGTTTCCTGTTTTGCACAAATTTCCTGATACTCTCCACATTTACTCTTCCTCTGAGGTCATGACAGAAATTTCCTGAACTTATTCCATCTGCTCCTAACTCTTGTAATCACACTATCACCTGCTCGTTCCTGTATTCCAATGATATCACCAAGGTAACAAAACTTTTGAACAACATCCATAGCTTTGCCATCAAAATATACATTCTCCACATCCGAGTTCTCATCCATAAGTTTCTTGTATAAAGCAAAGTTCATTCTACAGAGAAAAATACAAATATATATAACATTTTTTTCCGATTGGCATAATTAATTAAACTATGTACATTTTTTTCAAAGCATATATACCGTCCCAAGAGACATGTAAGACACTATAAAATATTATGAATGAAAAATAAATGCGAGTTGGGAATAATTTTCCCTTTAACCAATGTGGTACCCCCACATGAGGAGCAGTATGTATATTATTTTTGAAATATAATTATCCACTGATATGTGTTTCGTCGTCTACGACTCATCAGAGTGGCTAAACCTAGTGAGATTCCAAAACGGGATCCCACCTCGCTGACTGTTTGGATATATCGCGATAATGGTCGAAATCGCCCTAAACACTAAACCCAAAACTGAAGAGCCAGTGCTCAAAACAACAAGATATAAAAAAGCTGACTGGGAAGCCATCAGAGATCTTATCAGAGATGCCCCATCGGGAAATATTTTTTCTCTTCCTGCTGAACAGTGCGCAAATGAGACCACTGAATGGTTCAAAACGGCAATTGAAGCACATGTTCCCATGCGGAAATTTTATAGCAACCCCCACTCTCCCCAATGGTTTACTTCTACTTGCGCAACTACCATTGCTCAAAGGCAGCATGCATACCGCAAATTTAACCGACATAAGTCCAGTTCAAACAGACAGAAGTATATAGAAGCTAGAAGTAACATTAAGAAAGAAATAGCGACAGCTAAGAGAGAATTTACTGAAACCATTAAAAAACCCGTTGAAGCACAAAAATTAGGAAACCATGACTTCTGGAAAATCTACAACAGTGTAGTAAATAATGGGCAATCAACAATTCCCCCACTAACCAACAATCGCGAGGTTGTTTGCTCAGCAACCGACAAGGCTAATATGCTTGCCAGTCGGTTTGCCTCAAACTCCACACTGGACCCTTCCACCACCTCCTGCCTGACTTTCCTTTGCGGACAGACGCCACGCTAGATGATCTAAAAATCACCTCTGCTCAGGTGCATGCTATCATAAAAAAACCTTGACACTTTAAAAGCATGTGGACCCGATCTCATCCCAGCTGTGCTATTAAAATAGTAATACACACGGACGAAAAAACGCTTTGGATAATCACAGATTTCAAGGTAGTTCTACTAAAATAGCCATATTTTTTAAACCAAAGCACTTCAAGTCTTCAAATTACTACTGTTTTGTTCGGAAATGAATATACTTTCAAATGAATTAATAAATATGAATGTACATTATATATTTTAAGAGTTTTAAGCAAATAAAGTGATAAAAATGTGAACGTCATAAAATGGCGTTTTCGGTAAGGTTTTGTAATGACCCCCCCTGTTTTCTAAAGGTCCGTACCGTGATTGTATGAAGAATTTCGTCATGAAATTTGGGAACCAATCAGTAGAGGTGTTAATCTTAATATTGTCAAGTGTCCGAAATATTTTTGACCATTTCTTTTTTTGTCGTGTTAAAAATAAGACTTTAATATGACGAGTATTGAACATTTTGAAAAAAAATTCTTCGGACACCCAGTAGTAAGTAAATCAATCTTTTTACTATCTTTATCAATTAAAAGTATTATTTTATGTTGAGTAGGACCGCGGTAATTGATAATTTAAAAGGACCTACCCCCCAAAAAAATTGTTTCTATTTCTCGAATTTGGTCAAATGAAGTTAGTATTACTAGAAGCAGCAGCAGCAGCTCCAGCCTGTAGAATCAGCAATAGCACAGTGTAAACAACACGCGTTCTTTAATTTTTATTCAAGAACGAATTAAGAAAAACATGAAAATATGAATATAAATGTTATGTTTAATTAGAGCTATTTTGTTATCAGAATAACATTAGTTTAGAACTATTCGGTTTTCAGAATGTATAATAACAACAATCCCAACCAATTCGGCATTATGAATCTGTTGCAATTTCTCACATTTCTCGTCAAATTTAAAAACATGGTTAAAAAAACAAAATAAACTTTTGTAGTTATATAGCTTGCATGCACTTTTATTCTTTAAATTAGTTTTGAACAGCGAATTAAAACAATGTTTTACTGCGAACAGCCACAAATGTTTTTTTTTCAAAATCAAAATAAGTATCAAAATCTCGTTTATACATAGATTCGAAAAAGTTGTCAAAAAACAAATATATAACAAATAAATTTTATCAAAGGCAAGATAAGTTACTTTTCTACCTAACTGGATAATTTTCTAGTGTTTTTATTTAATGTAACATGTTTATTCAGCTCAAAAAACGTACATTTACTATACAAAATACTGTTAAAAACTCACCGAATATATGTCAGCCTATGTCACGGTAACATATATTGAGCGAGTTTCTAGCAGTATTTTGTCTACTTTTTTATTTTTAACTCTTTTCCCCAAACTTACCGTTTCAAGAGTCGGGCGCCATTTTAAATTTTCCAAAACATCAGTAAACACCGTTTTCAAGCTGAATAAACATGTTACATTAAATAAAAACACTAAAAAATTATCCAGTTAGGTAGAAAAGTAACTTGCTTTTGATAACATTCATTTGTTATATATTTGTTTTTTTGACAACTTTTTCGAATCTATGTGTATAGTAATACAAACCCTCAAAATCTATATCAATATTCTTGAAATTTTAAAAGAAAACACATCAAACTACAATTAGGAAGCTTTTTATTTCGTTATTTTTTTTTCTACTTATTAAACGAAAGATATTTTTACAACCTGCTCCAGCGTAGTATAAACGGCCTATGGAATTAACACCTTCAACCTCGAAAATAGAAATCAACAAATTTATGGAATTTTCTTGGAAATTTCGCAACGCAGTTTCTTATTAAATTAAAACTAAATATAACATTTGCTGACTTATTTACCTGTCGAATACACACACACACACATATATATATATTTATAACTTTCTGTAAAATATTTATTTGAAATGGAAACGGCATTTTGCAGTTAGGACAACAAAACAAAAATGAAGTAACGGTTCGTATTCCTAAAACACTCTTTAACCTTAACAATAACACTAAGTTCGAATGGCAAGCCCCCCCCCCAACAAAATACCTCTGTAAGCCGCATACAAGCATCTAAAACAAACAAACAAAAAATAGATCCTTCCTTAAAGAAAAATACACATAAAAATAAATTGGTTAACTGCCCTAAAATGCTAGAATGGCCAGGAAATGGTGAATTATTTTACATTAAATGTTTGTGAAACTAACCGCTCCCCCCTCTAATATTGTTTTTGTTAGCTTTGTCTCTGTCAAGTTTTCAGTATGTTCACACATAATTTTCCTTAGCCCCTACAATTAATTCAAAGTCCGAATGGCAACCCTCCCCATATTCTCATTGCATAGAAACCCTCTTAAAACTATACATAATCATCTTAAAAAAAAAAAAAAAAAAAAAAGCATGCATATTTTCCCATAGAAAAAAAAACAGTTAACTGCCCTAAAATGCTAGAATGACCTGTAATAGGAAATTATTTTACATTCAATTCTAAAATAATTTGTTTATCTTTCATTAAAGTTTTTCATGGCATTTTATACATAATTTCCTAAAAAGTAGAATCACATTTTGGAGGGGTGGTCAGAAGGAGTTGAGTGGGGTTAAACAGAAGGTGTTAATCTACAATAATACCAAAGAAATATTGCAATATATTCATTTTTAAATGGTCTTATGTTTAGATTTAAGTTTTTTGTACATAAAGCACATTACAATTCAACTTTGAGTTCTCCAACTTCTTTTCTGTTTATGGATACATGGCATTTTTAAGGAATTGCTGCATATTTATGCACATTTACTGCAGATTATTTGGAAACCATAAACTTTGGGAGATTTTCAGTTGCATATTCTGATTCCTTGTACAAAAATACACTTATATGGTAAATTTCATTTCTTAGTCGTGTGTTTTAACAAAGATATGACATTTTTACTGAAAAAGTAGTGTAAAAAATGTGACGAAACGCATATGGTCTTAAAGAGGGAAAAATATCCAAACGTGTGAGGCACAAAAATAGCCATAACTTCCTTAATTTTAATCAGATTTGAAAAATTTAAAAAGATTCTTTCTTAGCTCATCAAGCTCTTTCTATGCAAACCAATATTGAAATATTTCAAGCTATTTCAATTTTTTCATGTGTATTGCTAATTAAAGTGCTCAGCCGAAGTAGCTCCAGTTCTCTCCAAACTCTACAACAAATGCCTTAATGAATCTTGCTTTCCGGGCTGTTGGAAAACTGCTTCTGTGGTACCAGTATTCAAGAATTCGGGCGAAAGAACTGACCCATCAAATTATTGCCCCATTAGCCTCCTCCCACTTTTCACTAAAATATTTGAGACCATAATTAACCATGCTCTAGTTCATCACCTTACAGATGCTAAACTTCTGACTGACAAACAATATGGGTTTAGACAAGCCCGTTCCACAGCAGACATCCTCACTGTAATCTCTGAACGTATATACCATTCACTAGACAAAGCGGGGGAGGGCAGAGCGGTAGCTCTAGATATATCTAAGGCTTTTGACAGGGTATGTCATGAGGGTCTCCTCAGGAAAATTAGATCATACGGTATCACTGGTAGAATACTTAACATAATTAAATACTTCTTAGATAAGAGAAAAATCCAGGTTATCCTCGACGGTCGTACATCTAAACAGTATGATATAAATGCGGGAGTGCCTCAGGGGTCTATCCTTGGACCTGGTGTTCCTGATATTCATTAATGACCTCCCCGACAAAATTGCCTGTGAGATGGGTATATATGCTGATGACACCACACTCTATAAGAGGCATGACAGGAAAACAAATGAACACATATCTAAAGAAATGGCAAAAACACTAGAGGATGACCTCCAATCTGTAGTGGAATGGGGACAAAAATGGATGGTCACATTCAATGCTGCCAAGACTAAACTAGTTTCCTTCAATAATTACAAGAAATTACAAGAAACCTTCTCTGCCACCAATAGCAATGGCCAGTGACTTTTTATCTGAGAGTACATCTTTCAAACTGCTTGGCCTAACGTTCACAGGAAACATGAGTTGAACAATTACATTGAAAGCATTGCCAGAGCCGCTGCAAAGAAGGTAGGCTCTTTCTACTGTGCTAGAAAACTACTAACACCCGGAAGTATCCTGTACCTCTATAAGGCCACCATTCGCCCATGTATGGAGTATTGCTGGTGTATTTAGTCTGGTGCATCTGCTACTAGTCTCTTGCTCCTAGACAAGGTTCAAAAGAGAGTCGCCAATCTGATATGCCCTGAACTGGCATCTAAGCTTCAGCCTCTGTCCCATTGACAAAATGTTGCATCCCTCTGCCTGTTCTATAAGTATTTTAATGGTGAATGCTCGACAAACCCGACAGGCAGCTAAATCCCACCCCCACACAGTAGAGATCCCTAGATGTAAAAGATCTTTCTGCGCCAGTAGTTTCTTCCCCAAACGTCCTACAAATTTACGCTTGTCTTTTCTTCTTCTTTCCTACATTTTCTGCTGTCATTTTATAGGCTAAGCAAACACAAGGTTGTTTGCTAGAGTGATGATTTCTATTACATTTTTATACTAAATGATGTGGTCAATATATACTTTATATTGAATGTTTTTTTCTACATAGCATCAATAATTTGTTAATTTTTTACAAATTTATTATTAAGTATATTTTGATATTTTACAGGTTGTTCTGTTGTGTTATTTGGATCATCTGTAAATGGATTTGGAATGAAAAGCTGTGATATTGACATCTTTTTGGATATCAGCCATTTAATACCTGCAGTAAGGATTGCTCTATTTCTCATATATATATATATTTTTTTTCTGCCCCCACCTCTTATTTATCTTCTTTATTTAATTTATGCTTAGGAGAAATATACTTTAGAAGTGTATTTTGGTCTTTTCGAAAGTTTCTTTTTAATAGTTTATATTTAAACTTTATATACCCCCCCCCCCGAAACCCTCAGCGATTAATTATGACACTACGTTCGGTGTTCTTCAAAAGTGTTATAAAATTATGTATCCATAAAAATCTTTTTATATATATATATATATATACAGTGGTGATCATATTTATTGGCACGGTAAAATAAAAGTTAAATTTTGTCTAATAAATTCTAAAAAAGGGATTAAATTAAAGAAAATAACAAAGTATATTATGTATTTTTAACTGGCCTTTCCAATGCAGCAATCGGATTTTAGAAAAAATAAATAACAAAGGAACAACAAACATAATTGCAAAAAGCCCTTGTTCAAAATTATTGGCACGGCTTTGTTTTTCTTTTAGTATCAGTATAATATCAATCAATTTCCGGTTTACGTGCTTTCTGAACTTTTTTATAGCCATATTATGCTTGTTTAACGCTAATTCAGTGAATAATTTTTTTCAGATAATTTTTAGATAGCGATTTATTTAAACTATTATAAGTGACTAAATTATAATTTTCAATCGCCATGGTTAAAACTAAGGAACACAGCGAAGACGTCAGGAAGCTTGTTGTAGCATGCCATACCAATGGGGAGGGCTATGATAAGATTTCAAAGAAGCTAAACCTTCCCAAATCCACTGTTAGAGCCATAATAAACAAGTTCAAATCGCAAGGCCACGTTATGAGTTTAGAGGGTAGAGGGAGAAAAAGGATTCTTTCCCCAAGAGATGAACGGAAAATTGTTCGACAAGTAAAACAAAACCCAAGGATTTCTGTTGGGGAGATTGTTGATGAACAGAGCACCTCTGGAGTGAATGTATCTCGACATACAGTTGGTAGAGTTTTGAAGAGAGCTGGTTTAAAAGCATGTCGTCCGAGAAAGACTCCCTTATTGAAGCCTATGCACCTGAAAGCAAGGCTAGCCTTTGCAAAACGTCATATTGATAAAGATGTTGCATTCTGGAAACGTGTTCTATGGACTGACGAAACGAAAATAGAGTTATTTGGCCATAATAAAGTGTCTTATATTTACAGAAAATCTGGCGAAGCTTTCCTGCCTAAGAACACCATACCCACAGTGAAGCACGGTGGAGGCAGTTTGATGTTTTGGGGATCCTTTGCTGCCTCTGGACCAGGGCGACTTGTTAAGGTCACAGGTAGCATAAAAAAGGAAGATTATGTTAAAATATTGGATGAAAACCTGAAAGACTCTGCTAAAGAGCTCTCACTTGGTCGTCGTTGGTGGTTCATGCAAGATAATGACCCAAAGCATTCGGCTAAACTGACTAAGAAATGGCTTGAGGACAATCATATTAATGTTTTGGAGTGGCCATCACAAAGCCCAGACCTTAATCCAATTGAAAATTTATGGAGAACATTAAAATTGAGGGTAATGCAAAGGAAGCCTAAGAATCTTATTCAATTGGAGGATTATTGTCAGGAAGAGTGGGCTAAAATTACTACTGAAGAGTGCAACAACTTGGTTGTAAATTATGAAAAGCGACTGAGGAAGGTAATCAAGGCCAAAGGCTATACAATTGATTATTAAATAAATCGTGCCAATAATTTTGAACAAGGGTTTTTTGCAATTATGTTTGTTGTTCCTTTGTTATTTATTTTTTCTAAAATCCGATTGCTGCATCGGAAAGGCCAGTTAAAAATACATAATATGCTTTGTTATTTTCTTTAATTTAATCCCTTTTTTAGAATTTATTAGACAAAATTTAACTTTTATTTTACCGTGCCAATAAATATGATCATCACTGTATATATATATATATATATATATATATATATATATATATATATATATATTCAGTTATTTTCTTTTTTGTTGTTATTAAGCCTAAGAGTAGATGTGCTGGTTAATATAAAAATAACTAATTCCTTGGATGTTACTCTAAACTTAAAAGAAAATACAGGCCATATTTAAGGTATAATGTTTATTCAACATGTTTAAATTCCTAATCCAATCGGCTTTCCTCATCAATCATACAACTATTGAACACAGGCTTAGCAATAATTCTAGTGATGAAAATGTATTTCAGAAGTTGAGCAACATTTACAACTCGGCTCTAAAAAATAGTGGGTACCATAATATCGAAATTAAATATAAGTAACAAGACCCCAATTGCTATAACAAAATTAAAAATAGAAGAAAAAGAAATATGATTTAGTATACACTGCCCTATGATCAGATGCTTATGTAACCCCTTTTTCTCCTCTTCCTACTGACATCCCTGTCTTTGGTTGTTCCTGGATTTCAGGTAGACATTTGGTACCTGCACACAAAAAAGTTGAAGACTGCAGATTTTGAGTCTTGTTCTGGCACTCTACATTGTTTATATCATTAGTGCAAACAATGCTGGCAGGGTCACAGGTCACATCTGTTAGTTGAATGTTTTTATTCCTGGAAAACAGTTATATTTGCGTTTCTTGCTATATTTAATAAATTTGTAGGTTTTTTTTCTTTTTCTTTTTCAATCTGACACTATTGGCCAAGGCCACTTGGCATTGCTCCAGGTACAATATCGTTATACTAAAAACTAAACTTAGCAAAAAATTCCCAAATCTCATCCAAAATATTTCCCTATAGCAAAATCTCTACTATTATATAAAAGGAACTTTGTGTGTGAGTTCGTTTCCTATCGTTTCGAAAACGGTTGGGCCAATTTTTATGAAATTTTACACTAACATACTTTATGTACCTGGCCGTGTTCTTAGATAAGTTTTGTATCTGAATGTCATTGATGATAGAAATAATCTGATAAAAAAGGAATGGGCGGGTTTGACCAAAGTTAGACTTACGCAACCTAGCATCACAAGTGTATTTGAGAAGGTTACTTACCGCACATGCACAAAGGCCTAGCACATAAAATCAACAGTAGGTTCTTTGATATGATAGACATCCCAGTGCAGAGCAGGCAATCAATTGATTTGATTTAAAAATGGACGATTTCATTGATGTTTGATGACAAGAAAAATATGGAAGTGTGAAACATCCGTTGATCATCATTCAGTCCCAATCAACGTCTGGTCTCTTTGCTAATAAAAATGACTTAAAACTGCCCAAGCATTACTGCGAACACCTAGAGATGCTATTAAAAGCACACAGTAATAAAATACTAAATAAAAAAAAGAAGAAAAATTGCATTAAAAAAGCTGACCTGCATAGTAACAACAAAAATAACACTAAAAACAAAAACATGCTGAATAAAAATAGCACTAGTGACCAGTTACTGGAAGCTCAAAGAAAGCGGATTTTTGCTAATAGTTGAGTGGAAAATAATATGATGTCACAGTATATGTATAAATTTACACAGCTTGTGTAGATTATGCATAAATGAGAAGTTTGAGATTCTAAACTTCACAAGTCCCTGAAAATCTATCAAATTGTAGAAGCAGGATAGCAAAAAGCTGTATACACGGAAAAAAATTTACTTGTTAAGATTACAATCCATAGAAAAAAATTATTAAATAAGAAAAATATCAACGATGATTAGCTGGCGAATACAAAGGCCTGTGGGAGAAACTGAATTTGATTGATTAGCGAAGCACCATGTATGTGTATATATATAAACACAAAGTAACACTTAACATGAATTCCATGCATTCTTTATCTAACGATTCCTTACAGGAATGAAACACTGAAGAATCTGTGTAGCTTACTTGCTCATTACAAATAAAATAGAAAATAGAGCTTGTCATAGAAGAATATAGAATATTACCATTAGATTTTTTTAATTCGCTTAACATTGGATTTTACTATTTATATCAGCTAAATTAAAGCTTGACAAATGGCTCCTGCTGATTCTCTATTCGTGTGATATTTAGGCACACCATTCAAGCAACTTAGGATTCTTATATCACTAATGAGAAGCAACTGATTTTTATTCAGATGAACTGACTTACTTGCTGTTTTATTTTCTTTTTCTTTCACTAAAGATCTTTAAAAAACAACTTTTTTCTCAGACTGACAGGCCAAGATTTGGAAGAATTAAATAATTTGTTGATATATTTACTTTTTGTTGTTTATTTCTTTTTTTATAAATATTTACTACTAGCAGGACCTGTTAACTGGCATTGCCCCCTATATGTAAAACGATGTAACTTTGTTATAAGTTAATATTATCAATATAACTTTTGTACCATTTAAAAGAAGGGCAAAATAAACCAGTAATAATTAAAAAAAAAACAAAAAAAATTTCCATTGTACAAAAATAATGAAATTGCAAGACAAAAATCGTGTTTACATAATTGACATGTTAAAATAACATTTCCATGTAGTAAGCATTCCGAACACGAAAACATACCCGTGTTTAATAAATCTAGCAAAAATCAACTAATAGTCAGATTTTCATGAAATTTTCGATACTTACCCATTTTAAAATGAAATTACATATAAAATGCAGTTTCCATAAAATATATGAAGGGAAATATTTTTTTAGTGTGCCCTCTCCCACTCCTCCACATTTTGATTTTCTAAAAAGCAACAGATTGTATCTCTCTCTATGTGTGAAGCAGAATTTATCGCGCTCACACACACGACCCAGGAAGCACTCTACCTTAAAAATATCCTGAAGACTATTTTGGAGCCAGAATTGATTACAAGCCCTGTAGTAATTAATTGTGATAATCAAGCCAGTATAGTCTTAGCACAGAACACGATAATCAACCAAAGATCTAAGCATATAGATATAAAATACCATTTCATAAAAAACGAGATAAAAAAGGAATCCATTATTTTGAATTACATATCATCAGAACAAAATATCGCTGATGTATTTATGAAACCGGCGACACGGATAAAGCTACAACGTTTTTTCTCAAAACTTGTTGGTGAATTCGACTGAATAATTTTTTTTTTTTTCTGTCACTGCCCTGTATGTATATAGATTTCTATATATTAAAAATACAGACTAGCGAAGTTCTACTTATGAGAAGGCTCTTACTTTTTTGCATGAATATCAGCGGAAAACCCTAGGGGTAATGCTCAGAGTATATAGATTTCTATATATCAAAAAAAAAAAAAATAGTCCTGGACAAGACGTTAAACTGTATACATTTTATTTGTATTAACACTTTAACCTACTAATGCGTAACTAATACTTTTGTTTAAAAAAAAAAAAAAAAATCTTTGTAATTTTCCTTTTTGACATTTGAACACAATTAAAAATGGCGTCTTTTTAAATGCTAAAATTCTAAGATCCAAATGATTTCTAATTTTTGTTATGTCTAAGTGAATATAAAAATATATATTTATTTTTGAGCAGAACAAACACAAGGGACTTCCCCATTATAAAAAATAGGGAGGATGTTGCAATATTTTTGGTGTATAATGGGGTATATATTTAATTGCTGCCCACATCAGCAATATTTGACACAAGGCCTGGAAAGTGGGATACCCGCAGGCTCCCCTAAAGGAGGGGCACTCCTGCAATTTTAAAAATTGCCTGAGTAACCCCGTCGGCATTCCCCGGTCGGGGCGCCTCTGGCAGCAAGCAATAAACTTGCCCCACCGGAAAGCCCGGTGGCAAGGCCTGGGAGGGTGGACCTTCTAGGTATTACCCAGGCGGTGTACCTCAGTCCAACAGGTGCTGGGCCGGTTCCCGGCCCCTCACCTGTTGGGCTGAGTGTCAAGTGACGAATCCTTGACTTGTACTACCCTGTCTCCATGCAGCCGAAGCCGCGAGGAGACATCCCATCAAAATGGACTTTTAATGTGTATAATGGGGTATGATCCCACACAGTCGGACGATTCTATTTATAAACGATGCTGCTAAGAACTGACGAATCAAATTAATTCACGTTCTGCTACCAACCAATCAGAAACCAGAATTGCTTCATAAATATTAAACCTTTTCTGGAGCAATTTCACATGTTCTTTCCCGAGTTTTGACACGGTAAGAATATTTTGTTCTGTGGAACTGTCTACTACAAACAAGTCACCTCCCAGGACTTGTGTGTAACAGCGAACCATCTGAAATTGTTCTGAAACTCAAAATGGCTTACACTTCTAGAGTTTGTATGCATTTAGTCTCAAATTTCTGTGGCTGAATAAATAAAATGACAGGAGTAATCACTTTATATAATATAGAAAAAATCCTGAAATGCAAAGGTAATGTAGATAATTTAGAAAAAATTAATAGAAGCGAATTGATATGTAAATAAATGGTGGCATATTTAGAAGTGTAGAACCGTTCGTTTGATGGTGGAAGATGTGAATATCAGAATAGAAGAATGTCTGCATAGCATCCAATCAGCGGTAGTGGATATCGGCAAGGGAGAAATTATTATTTAGAAATAAGAAAGTGTAAATGTTATTGTATCTGTATGTGGATATTAACCAGTTTATAGTGGCACAAACTCAGTAGAGTAGGAATATGTGAAGATGGCGTCGGTGTCCAGTGGGAGTAGTGGTAGTACAGAATAGGTAGGGAGAAAAATATGATCTACTTCCTCTGTAGATGGTGAGATTGTGATTGTGGGGCTCCTCGAAAATAACGTAACATTTTAATCTGACATGTAGATGCGTATGTAATGCCGTTCTAAAGTTACATAAGATAGTGGCTAATAGGTTAGACATAATAAATGCATTTGTGCCATGTGTGGTTGCAAACCTAGTGTAGTTTGGTCCAGAGGAGAAAAACTGTGCCTCTTTTATGATCTATAGGAATAAAAACTTTTTATGTTATAGACTGGTGTTTTTTTTTTTTTTTTTTTTTAACATTTCCCAAGTCTGATGAAAACAAACTTGTTTTTTTGTACAAAGACTTTTAGCAGAAAAAAAAGGAGCTATTTATTCTGCCTTAATTTATTGTGTCTAAATATCACACAAATAAAGCATCATTTGTCAGACATAAATAATAAAACTGCTTAACATTTCATTTCTGTAGAAACTAAACTTGGTCTTTTGTATATCTTTTAATTTCATAATTATTTTTTTTTTGCCACTTCTTTCTATAAAAATGTTTCTTTTTCTTAAGGAAACACAATCATCAACAGATGATGCTTCAACGTCATCAACTTCACTGTTAAAACAAATGGTTCGTAAAGATGAAACACCTGTACAGATGAAAGAATTCTTCCAGCTGATACCGTTGCAAAGAATACGATATCTTCTAGGAATTCTGCTAAGGAATTTACATATTGGTTACTATAATTTTTTTCCAGTGCCAAGCAGGAGGTGTCCAATTGTCCGATTCAGTCATAAAATATCAGGAATTACATGTGATTTTTCCATTCAAAATAAGTAAGTGTACATTTTGGTTTTTAACAATTTTTACTAATTTTTTCATGTTTTTCTATAAAATGTCAAGAAATTTTGTGATGGTCATAAAAAAAAACAAAAATATAAAGCATTAAGATTTTATTTATTTTTTTTTTGTGGGAACATTCCCCTTGCTTTCTTCTTTCTCTCTTATTCTTTTAGTTCTTTCCTCTTTTTTAAATTTTTTTTTCCTGTTCATTTTTTTTCTTGCTCTTTTTTATTTTTACTTATATTTTCTTACTTTTTTTACATTTTCTTCTGCCCTTTCCCCTTTCAACCTTTTTTCTTTTTTCATTTTCTTCCCTTTTTCCCTCTTCACTTTCTCCCCTTTTTCCCTCTAAACATTCTCCCCTTTTTCCCTCTTCATTTTCTCCCCTTTTTCCCTCTTCATTTTCTCCCCTTTTTCCCTCTTCATTTTCTCCCTTTTCTCCTCTTCACTTTCTCCCTTTTCTCCTCTTCACTTTCTCCCTTTTCTCCTCTTCACTTTCTCCCCTTTTTCTCCTCTTCACTTTCTCCCCTTTTTCTCTCTTCACTTTCTCCCCTTTTTCTCTCTTCACTTTCTCCCCTTTTTCTCTCTTCACTTTCTCCCCTTTTTCTCTCTTCACTTTCTCCCCTTTTTCTCTCTTCACTTTCTCCCCTTTTTCTCTCTTCACTTTCTCCCCTTTTTCTCTCTTCACTTTCTCCCCTTTTTCTCTCTTCACTTTCTCCCCTTTTTCTCTCTTCACTTTCTCCCCTTTTTCTCTCTTCACTTTCTCCCCTTTTTCTCTCTTCACTTTCTCCCCTTTCTCCCTCTTCACATTCTCCCCTTTCTCCCTCTTCACATTCTCCCCTTTTTCCCTCTTCACTTCCCTCTTTTCTCCCTCTTCACTTCTCTCTTTTCTCCCTCTTCACTTCTCTCTTTTCTCCCTCTTCACTTCTCTCTTTTCTCCCTCTTCACATTCTCCCCTTTCTCCCTCTTCACATTCTCCCCTTTTTCCCTCTTCACTTCCCTCTTTTCTCCCTCTTCACTTCTCTCTTTTCTCCCTCTTCACTTCTCTCTTTTCTCCCTCTTGATTTTCTCCCCATTTTCCCTCTTGACTTTCTCCCCATTTTTCCCTCTTGACTTTCTCGCATTTCTCCCTCTTGACTTTCTCGCATTTCTCCCTCTTGACTGTCTCGCATTTCTCCCTCTTGACTGTCTCGCATTTCTCCCTCTTGACTGTCTCGCATTTCTCCCTCTTGACTGTCTCGCATTTCTCCCTCTTGACTTTCTACCCTATCCCGTCTTTCCTGTTTCTCTTTCTCCTTTTAACTTTTCTCTTTCCCCTGTCTCCTTTTCTCCTTTTTTTATATTTCTATTCGTTTTTCTATAATCTTTTCGTTTTTCTTTTTCGCTATTTTTTTTTTTTTTTTGCTATTTTTTCGTTTTCTTTAGTTTTTTAATACTGCATGTCCAGTTTTTTCTTTATTTACTTATTTCATGTGCTTAACTTTAATTAACCGTCTTTTTTATTTCTCACAAAGAAATAATTACAGATCCATTTACAAGAAAAATATTGAACTTTTCCTATCTTCTTGCTTTCTATCAAAAATAAGTTTTTTAGTGGTTTCTATTTACAATGTCTCCCCACTGGACCGAGTTAGACACCAAGGTCGTTTTTTAATACGCAGAAAAGGAACAAAAATAAAAATTGTCTCAGTCATTTCTCCTCCACTGACAGAGAACAAGAAATTGAAGTGTAGCACCAGATACTACACTTTGATCTTGACCCGAAGGCCAAGCAGTGTTCTAGTGGTTAATGACATGGATTGATGATCTAGTTGTCCCAAGTCCGGATCCAGTTCATTCCACAGAAATCACTTTCACTTGGGATGTTGGCAACCTTTATGTGATCTCTCCCGTAATCCCCAATGTCTTTCTAGAATGAATTCTGACTAGAAAAGTATCGGGGAAACCAATGCCAACAATAGAATGTTCAGATTAATACGATCTGATGATGATGATCACAAATAAAGAAAAAGTGTGAGTAAAAACAATTTTGGAATATTTTTGTATTTTGGTTTTATGATAAAAATTAATTTGTTATTTTTGTATTGTGGTTTTATGATAAAAATTAATTTAATCGTTATTTTTGTATTTTGGTTTTTTGATCAAAATTAATTTGTTATTTTTGTATTTTGTTTTTTTGATAAAAGTAATTTGTTATTTTTGTATTGTGGTTTTATGATAAAAATTAATTTAATCGTTATTTTTGTATTGTGGTTTTATGATTAAAATTAATTTAATCAGTATTTTTGTATTTTGGTTTTATGATAAAAATTAATTTGTTATTTTTGTATTTTGGTTTTATGATAAAAATTAATTTAATCATTATTTTTATATTTTGGTTTTATGATAAAAATTATTTTAATCGTTATTTTTGTATTTTGGTTTTATGATAAAAATTAATTTAATCATTATTTTTGTATTTTGGTTTTATGATAAAAATTATTTTAATCAGTATTTTTGTATTTTGGTTTCATGATAAAAATTAATTTGTTATTTTTGTATTGTGGTTTTATGATAAAAATTAATTTAATCGTTATTTTTGTATTTTGTTTTTTTGATCAAAATTAATTTGTTATTTTTGTATTTTGGTTTTTTGATAAAAGTAATTTGTTATTTTTGTATTGTGGTTTTATGATAAAAATTAATTTAATCGTTATTTTTGTATTGTGGTTTTATGATTAAAATTAATTTAATCAGTATTTTTGTATTTTGGTTTTATGATAAAAATTAATTTGTTATTTTTGTATTTTGGTTTTATAATAAAAATTAATTTAATCATTATTTTTATATTTTGGTTTTATGATAAAATTATTTTAATCGTAATTTTTGTATTTTGGTTTTATGATAAAAATTAATTTAATCAGTATTTTTGTATTTTGGTTTTATGATAAAAATTAATCATTATTTTTATATTTTGGTTTTATGATAAAAATTATTTCGTTATTTTTGTATTGTGGTTTTATGATAAAAATTATTTTAATCGTTATTTTTGTATTTTGGTTTTATGATAAAAATTATTTTAATCGTTATTTTTATATTTTGGTTTTATGATAAAAATTAATTTAATCGTTATTTTTGTATTTTGGTTTTATGATAAAAATTAATTTAATCGTTATTTTTGTATTTTGGTTTTATGATAAAAATTAATTTGTTATTTTTGTATTTTGTTTTTTTGATCAAAATTAATTTGTTATTTTTGTATTTTGGTTTTTTGATAAAAGTAATTTGTTATTTTTGTATTTTGGTTTTATGATAAAAATTAATATAATCGTTATTTTTGTATTTTGGTTTTTTGATAAAAATTAATTTAATCGTTATTTTTGTATTTTGGTTTTATAATAAAAATTAATTTAATTTAATCATTATTTTTAACCCATGGTGTTATTTGGTGAACTCAGGAATTTGAATAGAACTCTTTATTTAATTCTTGATGTAGCATGTTCTCGTTCTGTCAGCCATGACTAGATAGAAGTCCTAAGTAATTCACAAGTGTGTTCTAAAGATTGGGCCTTCAACCTCCAAAAGAATGCCATTTACAACTAAATGTTATTTAGTGTTTTACCTCTTATTCTACAGGTCCTTGTGGATAATTCTAGTATTAATTTTGGGAGCCTTAAACCTATTCTTGTTTTACATTATACAATCTTACAACTTATTACTATAATATACTATATTATGACTTTTATCTATTATTTATAATTAAAGGCTCCCATATTGTGCTAAAATACTAGGTTTGCTTAATAGGTGATTGTCACTTAGTATATGTGCTGCTTCTTTGAATTGTCTTACTCTCTATTCTTTATTCATAATTTTTTCTTTGTCTAATAAAAGTAGATGGTTTTCCTTTACCCTCCATATGTGATCAGCCATACCCGACTTTTCCATATATCCATGTAAAACACAATTGTGAATTAACATTTTTGCTTAGTAATGGCTGACAACGAGAGCATGCTACCCCTGTGGATTAAATAAAGGGTTCTGTTACAAATTCTCTGCAGATTCCCAAATTTGATAGAAAAATCCACAAGTTCAATCAAATACACTTGATGAAGATTGGTGGTTACATCAGCTAAAACTTTGTGAAAATGATACTCTAGATGCGAACAGTAGTTCAAATAATATGAATTATCAGTACTCATCTAAAAAATTCAGAAACGTAAAGTTAATCTTTATATTCTACATTTTGATAAAAAATCCGCAATAATTTTGACAAAAAGTAAAATTGGATTTATTTTTCCATTAAATTTTTTTCAATATTTATAAACGGCAAAATATCCAACAATTAACCTTAAAAACTGTTAATTAAAAAAAATCTTCAGGGATCATAACTAAAATTATAAAAATAGTTTACTTTATTAAAATTTTCCTTTTCCATTAAAAACTTGATTAACATCAAGTAGTTAGTTTAGCTAGATCTTATAAGTGGACCTTAGTGTCCTTGAAAATCGATTTTAATGTAGGCAAAAGCTTCACTGTAATTTATATAATTATAAAACTATAGCTAATTGTTAAGGATGACAAATATCGAAAAATCGGCCCAAAGTGACCATCAGAAGTGCGTCAACTGATCGATTTTCTGCAGGTGGGGGCCCCCCAAAAAAGTGACATTTTAATGTTAAACATTACATATTTTTAAATCGATTTACAACTGCCCCCAAAAATATGGCCACCAACTCTTATACATAAAGTATACAAGCGGCCGTTTATTTTGGATCAACTTGTATTTAAAACCCGCTGACTCATGTCACGTGATCTTGGCATCAGCAACCTCTAATGGCCGTCGGAATTTACAATTTAAAAATGTTGTTATCGGTAAAAAAAAAATTAATTAAAGCTAAACTATGAACTTCTCCGCTATGGCAACGTTACCAAAGTTATTACCACAATCAAAATAGGTAGATACGATAGTTAAACAAAAAACAAAGTTAAAAAAAAAAAAGTAAAAAAAAAAAAAAAATACGCTTACAAAAAATATTAACGATCAAAATTTTTTTTTTAAATAAAAACAGCCAGACACCATTTTCCAGTCTTTAGAGTAAGGCAGACGAAGTGAGAGAGAGAGAGAGAGAGAAATGTCTAGATAGATTCGACAGGGGGGAGGGTCAACAACGCATGCATCAGATGACGTCATGACGTCGTGATCTGATTTACTTTAAATAGTTGATAAACCGAACAGACTTTATATACGCCGCTTTAGCGCAGGTAGTTAAGGACTTGGTTCATTATCTAAACGTTTTGGGTTCGAATCGTGGTGTGAGATGTTTCTTTTTTTTTTTTTTTTCGATTTTTTTAAAATTTAAATATTGAACCCTGTATTATTTAAGCCATTTTTCACGTAACACATAACGTTCGTTCGTTTGCCTTACATTATTTTTTTTTTTTTGTTTTACGCTTAATTAAAACGTTGTTTTCCTTTCCTACTTCGCTTATAACAATGCTTACATCGTCGTAACGCTCAACGACTTTCAAACATCTTTCACTTCTGGCTGGCCGATTTTATTTTCAAACTTCGCCTCAGGGGTTCGGCTTCGATCTCCCCCCCCCCCCCGGCTTCTTTTTTATTTAACACCACACACCCCTACAAACACCCGGGCAACGCCGGGTACCCCTCGCTAGTCTCTTTATAAAATTGTTTTCCAGACATTTGATGTAATAACTAGAAAGAAGTAACTTTTTTTCTCAAAGAGTTATTTCCCTTATGTCAACTCATTCTGTCAGTAATATATAAAAGTGTGTCCAGTACATAAGCTGAGTAGGAAGAAAAAGATGTGGTAGAGGGAAGAGGCTGGGTAGGAAGGAAAAGAGGGAAGGGAAAGCGAAGGAGAAAGAACGATAGAAGTTTTAATAGAAGTCATGTTACACTTTTGCCTCAAGCAACACCGGGTATCTCTGCTAGCATTAAAAAAAAAATTACATGGACAAAAGTTACGTAGAGACAAGAAACACAAATACAAACACATAAGACTTTGATAATCTTACCCAATTCATTGTTTACATATTAATTTAGTCTGTATTTTTTAAAAAGCTCTGATTAGTCTCAATAATTCACAAGGGGATTTTGGCTGAATCAAAGTAGAGTATCTGTTCTTGTCAGTCTCAACAAGGCCATTCTTCCAAGTATTACCTCTTCCTTTGGAAGAAGGATTTTGTTTATTGCCAATTACCTTAGATTCTACCACTGGGGTATTCCGACAGAACCAATCCTGGTAAATTTTGAACCCATTCAGAGTGACCCCCCCCTGCCTTTTGAATGAGTTGTATTCTCTACTATAAACTTTGTGTCTAACTTTGCTGCAGTTGCAGGAGGCAAGTAAGCTTTTTTCTTTGATGGTGTTTTGATGTGATTTTATATTTTTGTAGACTATTTTATTTTTTCTTTTGTTTGTAGATTAGGATTGTGTAATTCTTACCTGATGAAGTTTCTGTCTAAATGTGATAGCCGGATACCGCCCCTTGTGTTTGCAGTCAGAGTGTGGGCCAAACGCAAGAAACTTGCAAGTGTTGGTGGGAATCGCTTCACTAGTTATGCCCTGACGTTGATGGTTCTCTTCTTTCTACAAAACAGTGAACCTGCGGTACTTCCTTCTGTACAGGAAGTGATGGATTCTTGCAGTTAAGTTTCAGCAAATTATCAACCTTGCATTAACAACGACGTATTGCAGGATGGAGAGCTTAGAGTAAAATATAATCATGTTTACAATTTGTTTTAAAGATTATTTTTTCATTTGTTTTAGTTTTCTCTTGTTTTATCTTTAATTTCAATAAATATTTGATTAACGATATAAAAAATTCAATGTTTATTTCTCAAAGTTATGCTTATATCAATGCATATATGTCTGATGTAGCGATGCTTTATTGTGTCCGTGAAACTTTTAAACTACCAATTCAAAAGTAATTTCTGGCCAGAATTAGTTTAGATACCAAAGTTGAGTATGAACCAAAAATAATTTGAATATGATTTTTGAAGCCTTTAAACAAACAGCAAAAAAGTTTTATCTATTAAAAAAGAACAAATGTCTGTATGTGTATGCCTAGTTAAAATTTAAAAAAATAATACAAATCAAAATACTGCAGAGTTAGTATTTTCCTGATTGGCATTGCCCTGGATGTATAATGTCTAAAATTTAGAAAAATAAAATGATTAATTCTTTTGAGTAGAACTGTCAAATAATTCATTGAAGATGGTGAGTAAGGGGTCGAATTTCAACATTTATTTTATATATCACTTGATTTATATTTATAAGAATTAAAAAGAAAATAGTAATATAGAATTCAGAGCAGGAATTTCTTAGTTTCCTAAGCATCCATTGGATTGCACTAGAAAATTAATAAAATAATTCAGTTCTGTCTAGTCAATAAACTTTGGTAGTTTTAATGCAAACATTTTTAAAATGTAAATGAGTAAAAAATGCAGACGGCTGGTATATATAGTATTACTAATAGTAAAGAGAGAAACACACAAACAGTACAGCAATATAGTCATCCACAAACAAATGTTTCTGCTGTATCAAAGCTCTTCAGTGCAGCTAGATTAGCACCTTTCTCTAGTCAGAGATCGAACCTTCAACCATAGAGTTGATAGTGGTCAATGGGAGATGTGCTTGTAAATGATGTCTATTTATATAAACACTTGAATGCTTCTCTGGTATGCTCAATTTGTTTATTCACAAAGAGCATAGCATTATATATAGATACTAGTTGTATATGCCAGACATGGCTAGGTTAAAACATATTGGCGGCAAGAGAGTTTAATCACATACTATTGAAGATACACTGAATATCCTCACTTCTGACATTTTTCCATCAAAGTGGACCACATCCATCTTCATCTGTGAAAATTAACTGTCTTGTCTTAACTTAAATGAATAAACTTCTGTTTTTAAATGAAACTTAATTTGGCTAATAACAATTAGAAATAAATTAAATATAAATTAAATTAATTTTAAATAATATTTCTAAATTAAATTTTAATTAAATTAAAACAATTCTATTGCAACAAATAATTATTAACATGGAGGTAATTATTAAAATAGATTGTCTTTAGTGTAATATGCAAGTGAGGTTACTTCTTGAATGGAGATTTTCTTTGAAAAAAATAGTATATGCAGCAGTCATATTGGAATAAGTGTATAAAAGTCCGTGTGGCCTGTGTACTTTTTGACTTAACCTCGAGAATCAGTCCTACAGAAACTGGGCCATTTTGCTGTCAGACTGATGCAAATATTCCGGATAGCCTTACAGGTCCACCTTCCAAAGTCTTGCTGCCCGGATTTTAGGATGGGCAAGTTTATTGCTTATTGTCTGAAGTGCATTTACTAGGGAATGTCGACACGGCTACTCAGATTTATTTTTGTAGGGCCAGAGTGATCTTTCGCTTGATGGGTTCTGGCCCATTTTTCCACCTCACAACCTTGTGTTACATCCTGTCACGGTGGGAGAGTGGTAAATACCATGTATAAAATTCTGTTTTCAGTATGAAAATTATGAAGCAGTGTACCTTTTGTACATATTAATCAAATTTTGAACAAACAAGTAGACAGGAATTTGACTTTATATATAGAATATATTACAATGAAAAATACAGGGTGGAATAATAAATTTGTTGCCCTTAAGAAAACAACACTACACCTTTATTTCCAAACTCTAATTGAAAAAATCAAATCAGCTAAGTTCATTATGTAGTAGAACTGACATATATTCAATGTAGCCGCCTTCAGCCTCAATTACCATCTCGGAATATGTCCGGAACTGAGAGCATGCCTTTTCCACAAGCGCCAGCAGGAACTCTGTGAATACTCAGCAGATGGCAGCGATCAAGCTGGCTTTGATGTTGTGGGAGGTCATGTTGATGATGATCTCGACATATGACCAAATAAGTAGTCCAGCAGGTTCAGGTCAAGGGAAGAGTGGGGGAGCCAGTGAGAGAAGGGTACAAAGTCATAGCACTCCTTCTGAAGCCAAGCCTGGGTCTCTTTGGACATGTGGGCCAGCGCTGAGTCCTGCTGCCACACCCAGGGTCTGCCAGCGGCCACATGATGGCAGCAGGGGATCACCATACTCTTCAGCAGATCCAGGTACACTTTGCTGTTGACTTTCAAGCTGACCTCGAAGATGTTAGGTCGCATGATGTGGCCCTCACTTGAAACCATACCAAAGACCATAACCATGGCCGTAACTTTGTTGAGCTGTGTCCTTGTTGGGCAATGGTCCTGTTGTCATAATTTGGATTGGTAGAGCGTATGAGTTGTACAGCGGCGCATCTCCAATTTCATTCGTTGAGCATTGTGTCACTTTCAGACATGATAGAAGGCTCCTATCACTCTTGGGATTTGTACACAACTAGCCAACTAGTAGATGATCTGCAACAAAAAAGTAGTAAACCAGTTTTCACCAAGCGGAAATGGAATCATGTAGACTTTTCTATGACAACAATTTTATTGTTCCATCCTGTATATATATCGTACGATATGTGAACTTAAATTCTTATTTGAAAATTTTACTTAAATAGTTAGTTTCACCTCCTCTAACTCATTTCTCAAAATCCTTAATCTTTGCAAGGTTATAACATAGAAAATCAACCAACAGTGATTGTAAATTAGCATATATGTAGCCAGCATCTTCTTATCTGGATGATTTTGATTAAAGAATTTTTGCCTAATAAAATAAAATAAATTCATATGAATCGGCATGGTATAATTTTTTTGGTACTTGTCCAGAATTTGCCCTCTATTAATAAACAAAAAAAAAAAAAAATCTGAATGATGTCCATACCTGTGACAAAAAAAAAAAATATTGTATTCCAAAAATCATGGAAATTGATCCAATAGTTTTATTTTTAAGATAAAAAAAAAAAAATCAAATTTTATGGCTAACTGAGGAGCGACTGCCTCACAATGCCATTTTGAAAACGGTGTGAAGGAAGAAGGGGGAGTAATGTCAAATAATTCAAACTTGCTAGGTTTTAGAAAGCTATTCTTGAGAAGATGACACATTGGAAAAACTCAAATTCGCTTAAAAATGATTCTTTTTTATAAAAATAAAAATATATAAATACTTCATCAATTTACATGATTTTTGGAATACAGTATTTTCTTTCCATTATAGGTACGTACATAATCATTTTTATTTTTGTTTTAATATAGGTGAAATTCTGCCGTGTCCAGAGTCAGATTGCAGTTGTTGTCTGAGTTGATATGATGTGAAACTAAAAATCGGCATTGAGTTACTTAAGGCATTCATAAGAATGTATTTTACAATGCATCATTGCATATCAAGTCCCATAGGTTATTAGATAATAAGGGTATGCAGAGCTCTATGGACAAATATATCTTTAGTTAACCTTTAACAACTAAATATTTTCGTGTACTTGCCAAATAGAAAAGTTCTTAGCCAAAACCCACATGATTTTTAGAATATGACATCTTTGTTCTATGACATCATATGTACATCATAAAGATTTTTTGTATTTTTTTTAATAAGTGTAATTCTAAATATATACCAAATTTTATGTTGAAACTTGAACGTATAAACATTTGAATTTCCTCAGATGTTTTTAAACAGCCTTTGTTAAAAAAAGTATATTGCTTTGTTCAACCTTTTATTGCTTAAATAATTTGACTTTGCTCGTTTTATTTTAAAAAAAAGTTAAAATATTATTTTTCACTCAGTAGTGAGCTTTGCAAGAGTGTCGGTGAAAGAAATACAATCGCCAAAAGATAAGCGTTTCGTTGTTTGTAGTCGACACTTTGAAAACTCACTCACAAATGTGACTGTTTCACTCGCAATGTAGAACCCTGGTATGAAATGAATATGCGGCCTGTTTTTATAGCACTTGTATTAAAACTAATTAAAATAAACTTTGATATGTATATGGAAAAGTGTTAGAAGACTATCACATTGCAAGAAATGGAAGACAAAGAAGTTTTTTTTTTACTTATTTATATTTTTTTCCTTGAGTAGTAAGACTTTCTTGATTAGTCAAAACTTCTGCAGTGATCTAATGTGTGTAACTGTGTTCCATAATATATTTTGAGGAAAAATCTCTTTATCAAATGGTAGGTGTTTCAAATCCCTAGAAATTCATGTTGACTTGTAGTGTTGTTTTATGTTAATACCGCAGTAAATATCAATGTCACCTGCAGCAAATAAAACAAAATTAAGATTATTTTATTTTTCTGTTTATTTATATTTTTTGGGGGGGGGGTAACTGTGACTTCAAATTTTAAGTTTGTAACTCAAATTTTTTATAATTATATTATCTATTTAATGCTTTTTTTTTTTTTTTAATTAACCTTGACTAATGACATTTTTTTTTTTTTTTTTACTTCTTAGTCGAAGAAGAGGAAATGGTGATTGATGGTTTTCGCTGTTCCTTTCCAAAACGCCCAGCTCAAACTGTATTGCCTCCAAATGAAAACAAAGACCTTCTTGGTAAGAAATTCAAATTATTACTTATCTTGTGCTGTGGTGTTCCACAGCTGTGTCCACAATACAATGTTGTATACCACTAAGTGCTGGCCTCTCAGAGTCCAGAACAGGTAATAACTTCTGCATAGTGAGTGAGCCATGTTTCACTGAATATGCCAGACAAAGATGACAGAGCATATCAGCAACTCCGTTCTTTTAAAACTCCAAATCCCACCTCTAGATGTAGCACTATGTGAGAAGCATTTTCGTTGGTTTGGTTGTCAAATGCGGTGTTAGGTGGATAAATTGATGACGTGTTTGGCATTAGCCATCCACACAAGACCTGGGCTGTAACTATCAAGAAAGAATTAAAAACTTGCCAACTTCATGAGGGAGATATCAGTTGAACTAAATGTCGAACAAATGTCTGAGCAGTTGCCAAAAGACAGACATGTGCAAGCTATGGAAACCTGTCTATAAGTGGATAGTCAGTAATGATATTTTATGATTAACTCTGGCCTATTAAAGCAGACAAAATATGGTGGTGTACATATTTTGGTGCTTGCTCTTGATATGATTAAAGCTGTTTTCCTTTTTCGTTTGTATAATTACAAGAATTTTTTTTTTTTTACAATAAAAATTTTAGTTCTTTTTTATATCAAACTAGGAAGGTTATCATGTCGACCAGGATCTTAATTTACGCTATAATTTATGCAATCCATTCTTTATCGCCTTTGAATAAAACTTTGTATTAAACTAATCATAACCCATATTAGGACCCTTTATGCCTAGCAGCTCATAATGACAATTTAATTTGTTCTGAAGTGAATTCTGTACATACAAATATATACACATACCTAACTTTACAATGATAGAGATGAATTACTCTTGTTATGTTTCGCACAAAAAGAGTTATCTATCTATATATCTATAATACAGCGTCTAGAATCCCCAAATGGTAACCCATCTGGTACTACCAAGCTCAGCATTAGGTATATCAGAATTTTTGACACCCCTAACACGAAACTGCGAATAAGATATAAAAAACTTGTAATTTCTCTTTTAAAAGTGGGTTATTTATTTTCTTTATGGATTATACTTCCAAAATAAACTATTTAAGTTGTATAAAAAGTAATAGAAATATTATTTTTTTTATTTTTTAAAAAACAATAATGAAATCAATTGAATTTTACGAGTTAAGTATTTTTCAATTTTTAAACTTAAAAAATCTATCAAAATTTTTCTATTGATTCAATTTTTACGATATTTTCAGGGTCAATGTGAAATGTTATGCTCTTTCCAATAAATTGAATATAATATTTTAGACAAACGTTTTTTTTTCTTAAATCCCCCCCATTTTGAAATATCTATTAAAATTTTAATAATAAATTTACGTACCAAAGTTTTATATATCATAAATTGAAGATAAAAGATCAATAAATAATATATTCAAATTTAAAACAAAAAAAAAGTGTTTTTTAGAAATTTACCTGTAAAATCCGAAGTTTAAAACCTTTTTTTTTTTTTTTAAAACCATGTTTTTTTTTTTTTAATTGAAACCTTGGTCCTTGCCCCTTTAATTGAAAAGAAATTAGGGTTTGAATTACATTTTTTTTTGAGTAGTTATAAGCTTGGAAAGACAGGGGGTCGAATTATTCAATATATTTCACGCATTTGTAAGGTCAGTTTCTGACACACCTAGCTCAGCATTACTCAACTTTGGGGATCTGACAAGAACCAGTGTGTCACCGTGATTATGCTGTGTATAAAAAAAGACAGACATAGTGAGTTTTATAAATTAGATTATAGAATAACGGACATATGTGTAAAGAATTATCATAATTAAAACACTTTCAATTATTTTCTCTTTCGTTTTTCTTCATAGGAGATTTGCTGAAAAAGTTTTTTGATTTCTTTTTGAATCTTGACTATGAAGCCGTTGTGATATCTCCTCGCACAGGAAAATTTTTGCCTCGATCAGAATGTGAGAGCCAAGAAAATATGAAGACATTCAAGGTATGTGATTATGGTTTCTTACTCCTGAGGAGTTCCCACGCACTAGTCACCAGTAATCTCTTACTGGTGAAGATGGACGGTTTTTATGTGAGCAAGTCTATCCAGGTTTCAAGTACTCTTTGCTTCTTTCCACCACCAGCGAGTTCTCTTTGCTAACAACACCTGGTTTTCCCTGTACCTCGAAAATAGGTCTCTTCATGATTGCAATACTCTCTGTAGGCTTCCAGCTTTTTTCTTTTTAAAGCTAAGGTGTGGATTCTATCTCTCCTCAGTTTTTCCATCCTCTTAAACCTTGTAGTCTCTTTCTTGAGTACCAACCGATATTGCATTTTGGTTGGGTGGAGAAGGAGCTTTAATATTATTTTTCGTAAGTTATCTCGCTTCCATTATGTTTATCATAATACATTCCATGGATACTTATAGCTTTGTTTTTTTTTATGAAATGGCATTTTATTCGAACTTACTTGCATGTGGTCAGAATGACTCGGTTATGTTTGGTTTCTGCACTCTAAGGTTTATTTTATATGCGATCTGTTTTTATCAGTGGTTTCTATGGTCTCAAACCTCTCTTTGATTCTAATCTGTTTTAGTTATTTTCCCAGGTATTTTTGAACTGTTCCATGTTCTCTTATGATTATTGGTATCACAGTAGTTTTTATGCTCCATAATCCTTCCTGTTCACCGATGAGTTTCAATTTAGATTTTCGATACTTGTAAATGAAAATATCAAAAAAAGGTTATATTGTACGTATCCGTTTTGTACTGAAGATCTCAAAATAAAGTTAATTTAATTTGATTGGGTAGTTTTTTTTTGTTTTTTTTTTACAACAGAAAAGCATGTTTTTATGAGAGCGCGTTGAAGTCAACCATTATGGAAATTTTTAACACGCCACGGGGAGATAACTCCACGTAAAGCGCCGAGACTCCCTCCCCATTTTTGTTACTAACTTTTCTTCCTAAAAATCGAACCTTTTGCTCGGTATCATAACAAATTGTTTTTTCGCTATAAAAAAAAAACTACTTGATGAAATTAAGTGCAATATTTTTCAGAGAACTTCGTTCCATAACGGATACATACAATATAACCTTTTTTTCGATATTTTAATTTTTTTTATGTCTTGATTAAACTGTACAAGTACCAGATTTTCTACTTCTTTCAACTTCACTCTGTGGTCAGCTGAGAGTGTGAAATCTATTTGTAAGATTTTTATCATCTTGAAAATGATTGTACAGATTGATTATTGATGGTAAATTTTTATAAGCCTAAGTAAATGTCTGGCTGTGGAAATAATTATATATTCTCTCATATTCTGAAAGTTCTATTGCTTATTGCTCGCTTGGTAAGCTTGTTATGAAAACATCCTAAGCGAGTATAAAAATTCCTACTTGTAAGACAACAGCTTGGGTTATAGTTGGTCGTAATCATGACGTCCCTTGTTCGAGACAAAGTAGGTTCTTTCCACTGTCGGATTTCACAGCAGTCTGCTTGATCTTTGTCAGTTAATAGACTTTCTTGTGTGTGGTGTGGTTGCTCAAATGGCAGAATGCTCGCCTCGCATGCAAGAGCCTCTGATTTTGTATCCTAAGTTCAGATGTGCTCAACTGAAGAGTCCTAATGAAGACGAAACTCAAGTCTTGAACTTTCAATTTGTTGGCTTTCATGGTTCTTGTGAGCTGTGACATTCTTTGACTGTGGAAATAATTATATCATCTCTCACATACTGAAATATATATTTATATTGCCATAGCCAAACCATGCTACAGCTCACACAAGCTATGAAATCTGCAGGCTTGAAGTCTAAGACTAGAGTTTCACTTTCATTCAGGCTCATCAGTAGGACATATCTAAACTCTGGATTCGATACCCGAATCACTTGCGTGTGAGGCAAGTATCCTGCCATTTTAGCCACTGCATCATATACAAGAAAGTTTATTAGATAATACAGATCAAGCAAACCACGGTGAAATTAGACTGTGGTGTGTAGTCATCCTAGGCCAATGTCTCACTCTACTTGCTTGGTTAACTTGTTGGATGACAACATCCTAGTGAATGTAAAACCCTACTTTTAAGGAGTGAGTCTGGTTTTGAATCCTGAGTTCAGATATGGTCAACTGGTAAGCCCAAATGAGGGCAAAACTTCCAGTCTGTAGCTTTCATGACTTGTGTGAGCTGCAGCATTTTTTTTTTTTTACATAGGAGTCATCACTAATCAAGGCCTGGAGGCCACTCAAGGATAAGAGTTAATGAGTTTACAGTCGTCAATGGGATAATATCGTAGTAATCGTTAGTAGTGGAAATTTGGTAAATTGGATTATGTAAGGGGAATGGCTCATCAAGAACTTGTTTAAGTTGAATTTAAAGACAATCATATTGTAGTCAGCTGGAAAGCAGGCAAACAGAAGAGAGTTCCACAGGTATGCAGTTCTAAGAAAGAAGCTTTGTTCATGGAATCTATGTTTAAGTTTAGGCACAGATAAAAAGTGGGGGAAATTATTGATAGTGGTTCCAGCTAGACAAGTGTTTTTCATGAAAGTTTGGCAAAGGGGACCATAGATTGGATTTCAGATTAGCATTTGTCATGATAACAACAATAAAGTAGAGATGGGCTCGCAACATCTCTTCTGTGGGAAAGAGGTTGCAGGGAAGAGAAAAGTGCATCCCCCACTAAGCTACAAAGTCTACTTTGAACTCTATCAAGGCAGTATAACATGCTTCTAGCAACTTCTGCCCAGATGTGGCAAGAGTACTCCATTCTTGGACGTACCTGGCTCTTATATAGGTAGAGAATTGCATCAGCAGTGAGATATCTACTGGAGTGGTAGAAGGATCCCACCGTTTTTCCCTCGACCATGGCAACGGATTTGATCTACGTGTTACATTTCAGATCAGGAGTAAAGGTCAGACCCAGAAGCTTGTCAAAACATGAGGCCTCCCAAAGACAAGACCATTCATTCCAATTGATGCCAGACGCGGATCAGAGCATTGATGATAGAAAGATAGAAGCTTGGTTTTAGATGCATTAAAATTAACCAGCCACCTTTTTCCCCATTGTTTGATTGTGGAAATAATTATAGATCATCTCACATTAAAAAAAATCTAATATTAATTTGCTCACTTGGTTAACCTGTTGAATGACACTATCCTAGTAAGTGTAAAATCCTACTTGTGAGATATTAGCTTGGGTTCTTAGTAGTTGGCTGACTATACCCCTTGTTGAGAAAAAAGTAAGTGTATTCTCTAGTGAAAATTTTCTGTGGTTTGCTTGATCTGTATTAGCTAATAGACTTTTTTGTGTATGCTGCAGTTACTCAGGTGCCAAGATACTCGCCTGCCATGCAAGTGACTCTGATTTCAAATTCTGAGTTTGGATATGTTCAACTGGTGACCTCAAATGGGGGCAAAACTGAAATCTTGGACTTCTGTTCTGAAGTTTTCCTGGTTTGTGTGAGCTGTGATGCTGTTTGATTGTGGAAATAATTATGTATCATCTACATAAAAAAAAAAAAGTTTTTTTTCATTAGAGGGAAAGGTCATTTGCTTGAAGCATTGCTGGTAAATTATATATTTATTGAATAACATTTTTTGTAAGAATGAAAGGTCATTTGCTTGAAGCATTGCTGGTTAATAAGAAGGTTATAGCAATGCAGTGAACTGGGTGTTAAAATTATGTGACGTATGGAAAAAAGTAGACAAACAAAAGAGTGTCTTGTAGAACTTGTTTTTTATATATTCATATTTCCATCCATTTAGTTTCCAGACTAATCAGATACAAAGCAGTAAAATAGACTTACTATTTGAACCTGGTTATTTCAAACAGTAAGTCTATTTTACTGCTTTGTATCTGATTAATCTGGAAAATAAATGGAAATATGAATATATAAAAAACAAGTTCTACAAAACCCTCTTTTGTTTGCCTGTTTTTGTCCATACATCACATCACTATAACACCCGGTTCCCTGCATTGCTATATATATATATATATATATATATATATATATATATATATATATATATATATATATACTTATACTTTCCCCATTTATATATATATTTTTTTGTTTTATGGCATATTTGTGGTTATTTACAAATTCATGCATTTTGGTTAAAATATTTGTGCCTTAAATTCTTAATATCTTCGAAAATGTTTTGTTTTTTAGGCAGACATTTTGTAAATATTTAGTCTGCAAATGAGATTTTATGTAATCCATAGATAGACCTCTGACAAGTACTCCCATTCTAGGTGAGAATGGACCTCCGAGTAATAGCGACTTAAGGGTGACTCCACATTTGCTAAAGCTCTTAAATTGAGGCCTCCCCACTGTACATAACTAAAACTCCTACTTGGGATTCGTTTTATTTATTTAAAGAATATTTAGCTAACAATTATAATTATTTTTTATGGAACAAGAAAGGGTGCTTCTTCAGAATTCCATCATAAAAAAAATCCAAAATGAAAAAGAAAAACTTATGTATTTTCTTCTGACACAAAGAAAATATCATACACTAAAAATCGTGTAAATTGATCAAGTAATTTTATTTTTAATAAGAGAATCAAATTTCATTAGTAAACTGCGAGTGACAATCTCATGACGCCATCTTCAAAATATTCTGAAGGAACAACTCCAAATCAAGATTTTAGAAAGTCATTCTTGACATGGGTGAGGGTGTTGCGGGGGTTAAAAACAAATTTGCTTTAAAAATGATTTTCTTTTTAAAATTAAAACTACTTGATCAATTCATCAGATTTTTGGTGTACAATATTTTTTTCCTCATGTATGTACATTTTGAGATTTTTCATTTTGTTTTTTGTTTTTTTTATTTTTCATGGACAAACACCAAAGAAAGTGACAATTTTTTTTAAACATTATTCAACCTTACATACATTTATTATTACAAAAGAAATATTATTTTTTGGCTCAGTCTACTTAAAAACAGCACCACAAGGACTAGAAACATCTAAATAATAGGCAGTTGTCTTTGTGTTTGTATGTCCAGCTAAAAATCCAAAACTACTAACCAAAAATCCACAAAGTTTATATTTTCTTGCTCGGTGTTGCCTCAGATGTATAATATATGAAATTTAGAGAAAAATATTTACATTTAAAAAAGATATCTATATTAAAGGAATTACATTATTATTAGTTGCTTTTTTCATTTTTTTTTAATACATTAAAATGAGAGAGGAGTGGGTTAAGCGAAGCTGAAAACGAGGATCGAAGAGAAGAACAGAGAAATGGAGGATAGGGAAAGAAAGATAAAGAAACAGCTAGAAAAAATTGTAATATAAAGATGTTGCACACACTATTTTACTTGTATTTAGATTTTTTTTTGTTCCTGGCCAATGCTAAGTAGCCTCGCTAGTATGCTATATGTAGTAGTGATGGGCCGATTAATTGAAATCAAGAATCAGAAAAATTTGTGACGATTTTCAAATGCCAAAAATGATTCCTTTCTATGTGTTTTTGCATTTTGTTTGTTTTAAACTTAATTTTCCATTTCTAGTACTAATGATAAAATAATAAATATTTATTGATTTAAAAATACTAGTAAAACTAAAATCAATATGTCCCACAATAAATGTATTAGGTTTTCTAAAATATATGTACATATTACATAAGCTTTATGGTAATCTGAAAAAAAAAAATTTATTAAAAAGAAAAAAACAAAACTTCAGCTAAGTATTTAGAAGTTTAAAAATAATCAGAATCTGCAGTTGTATTGGAATTGGGAATTTACAACAGAATCTGTAATTATATCGGAATCTGAAAAATATCGGAATGGTCCTATCACTAGTATATAGTCTTTAAAGATAGTGTAATAATTTAAATATTTTAAAGTTTTTTGATAATATTCTTACACTGTCAGATATTTAATCCAGTATCTAAACCATTTATTTGCAGATGACTTCAATATGCGTTCAAGATCCATATATTCTGGAACATAACACGTCAGCAAATGTGTCGGAAAATATCAAGACAGATTTCATCCGGGAACTTTCTATTGCTCAAAAAAATCTTTCTCAAACTAAAACAACGGATGATACTCCATGGGGTTTATCTCATTTGATTACAGAAGAAACAACCGCAAAAGAAATAA
Source organism: Euprymna scolopes (assembly GCF_053919585.1). Classification (NCBI taxonomy): domain Eukaryota; kingdom Metazoa; phylum Mollusca; class Cephalopoda; order Sepiida; family Sepiolidae; genus Euprymna; species Euprymna scolopes. Next base: position 39,101,910 of record NC_136505.1, on the reverse strand, counting down.
AAACCAAAGTCAAATCCCAAACTGGTCCATTAAATGTAATCCTTCCGATCAAGGTTGATTGCTTAAATAAGGAATTGGAAAAGTTTGCCAAAAAATTCCATAACACTTGTGATCTTTGGTGCAAAATGATGTGCTCTTTTGTTCAGTTCATTCTCAAAGACATGTTACTGATCGAGTGTTGTATCGAGAAGGAGCAATTGAGCTTAAAGGAGCTGCTGAAACCATCCGAAAACGAAACACGAGATAAAACGAGCATCTTGCTCTCATCTGATGTAGAAGTCATTCTAGATGACGAACCTATGAAAGATAAAGAAAGCATCATCTCCGATACAAATAATGCCAATATTAGCAGCAGCCGTTTAAAAACGTCTGACCAGGTTTACCAAAAAAGACAATCTGATGAATCTATCAGGGAAGAAGTAAAACGTAAATGTTTGAAAGAACAGGACACGTACGATTCAACTAATAATGATTTTAATTGGCCGCAATGCTCTGGTATGAATATCTCAAAATTTGAACATAATATCGTTCCAAAAGCTTCGATTACAAACTGTGAGAACGATTTGATTCATAATAGCTCTAAAGTAATTCTTAACGTACAAAAACCCTCAACGTCAAATGCTGCCCAAGAAAAAACAAACACAGATGGTGTGTCTTCATCTCACACTGAAACAAAATCTGACAACGCCGAACCCCATCCATTGGCCGATTCTGAGTGTCTTTTACAGATGTTGTGTACTATGCAACACTATACGTGGCGCAATCGTAAAAAAACGCGCCAAAAAATTATTTCAGAGTGGAACGGAAGCGATTTAGAATTTGAAAAGAAAATTAGCGAACACATAGTTGCCTCTAACGAGACTGATATCTTGAAACCGTCTTTGACGACATTCCGAATTACAGTCACGCCAGAAACAAACATGTCCATCCAAGTTCATATCGAACCTCTTACGTCGACCTGTAAGGAGGTGTTGGTATTTTATCAGTTCCTGTCTTCTTATATTCTTCGCATGGTTTCCACGCACTTTCTGCAGTGGTGCATCATGACCTTTTCTCAGCTATTTGATTTTTCCGAGTCTGATATAGAGATGCCTCTGAATGATGATGAGGCGAAGAAGAAGGAGGAGGATATTCCGATCCCAACAAAAGATTAGCTATTTTACGTGAGGGTCGTAATTCTTTGTCTTCCACAGTTCTCCAACAATGATCTCACTTTGTATCAGCTCGGTGAACTCTTTCCTCATTTCAATTGAAACTTTTTTTCATTTGTTCCACGGGAACTCCAAGAAGTTTTCCATTTCCTCGTGGATCTCTGTAACATGCTCTTGTGGCGTTGATGATAAACGTAAATTTTTAAATTGCTCACATTGATTGTTTGTTCGTAAAGTTTCTCACTGGCATCAAGGATCGATAATTCATGATATCATTCAGATTGCTTGGCTACTATTCTCATTCTGAACGTTATTCTCATAACGTTTTGGCTGATGTAAACTTTGACCTTCTTCAGATGCATCTTGTTGAACTCTGGAATGTATATGGAATTTTGAATGCAACCGTTTCTTTAATACATGAGGGTAGCTTGTTCTCATTCTATCAATCTTGACCGGATAGAAATCTTAAGTAATTTTTAATAATTCTATTCTTAGTATCGCCTCTGGCCTCATGGATAAAAGTGCTAAGTATAATTGGTCTTCTGGAAGTTGAAAGTTTAAGTCTCTATCTGAGCAATAGTAAGAGTATGCTACTCCCGTGGATTAAATAAAAGGTTCTGTTTGAGATTCTATACAAATTCCTGAGTTTGACAAGAAGCATGTGAAGGTCCAAGATCGCATCGGTTGAAACATTGTAAGAATATAATCTAAGATGAGAAAAATAACCGAATAATCCAAATGACACATTACTCCATAATCGACATCGTCTTTCTTATTGTTTTATTTTCTAATTTTTTTTGCTTTTATTTTTTTAAGAAATCTATTTTTAAATAGTATTTTATATTAGGGCAGGTCGATTTTGGAACCCCGGTGAGGCAATGGTGATGATAGTTGGGGTTTGACATAGAAAAGAACTACACAAAATATTTTTCTCAAAATCGTTATCTTTGCTTTAGGAAATGACTTTAAAAGTTGAAAAATTGAAGCGATTAAAAGTTTTTTTGGTGAATTGTTAAGAACGTCCCGTCATCCAAACAATCCGTAGTTAAGAAAATGGAATCATTATTTAGAATATATTTTAAACTACATTTTTAAATAAAATGAGTGAGGATTATGAATTAATAAAATGAATATTAAGTGTAAAGGCAAAATTATGTTTTTTTAAATAATAACGACCAAAGTTCGTTTTTTCATTTCAGGAACATTTTTTGGGTGGAAACATTTTAGATTTCACCGTCGCAAAACACGCTCGTTATTGATATTGAAAATTAACGTTTGTTTATTATTCAATTTGAAAACATTACGATTTAAGCTTAATTATTTCGAAAGGAAAGACGAAAAAGACTTGTTTAAAATATATATTATTATATTTCAAGTGTCTGCAGTGAATTTAAACATATTCGTTTTATCTTTTTTAATTTGTTTTTCTATTAGGTTGGTGCAAAATAATGGCATTTTTTGGACGTTTAAACGAACGTCAAAAACATTATTTTTGCACCAACCTAATATTTCACATAAAATTCGATTTGAAATTTTTATTAAAATATGGTAATACTCCAGTTTTATATTAAAACAAAACAAAAAAAAATAGTCCATACAATTTTATTCTACACATTCTTTACGAAACATAACCACGTAAATTTTCAAGTTTTTCTACTTAATGAAAAATACTTTGCAGAAAATTAGTGTTAAATTTTAATTTCTTTTATTTTTAGGTAGTAATTGTTTTTAAGTAGTGTTTTTCTTCTAAAATTATAGTTCTAAAATCAGATAACCTACAAAGATTAATACGAGTAAATAAGGAAACTCCTTTAAAGGTTTTTCGTTATTTGTGCATCTATGTTATTATGCTAAAATAAATTTGTTATTTAGAAAGCCATTCTTAATATGGGAAGGAGGTTGCATTGTAACTATTCTGTACTTTCACCTAAAAATTTAATAAACAGAAATTTCATAAAAATTAAATTTAACTGTAAAATACTATTAAAAATAGCATAGTAACATAGATGCACAAGCACAGGTTTTTCAAACTCTAAACACTAAACATTCATCTAAAATGGCACAGCTACATCAAGGATGAATCTCTTTATGGATAAATTCATGTTATCGAATGAGGAGCTAAAATCTGCTTAAAATGTCTAAACTAAACACTACTATGCCTCTGATTTTGTTTGGTCCTCTCTCTTCAATACATCTAATTCAACTCTACAAAGATTTTCATTATTTCTTATAACTATTTTTTTTTTTTTTTTTTTTTTTTACATAGGCATCACCACATTATCAAGGCCCAGGGGCCACTCAAGGATAAGGGTTAAAGAGTGTACAGTAGAAATTGGACAATGTAGTAATCATTAGTAATGAAAATTTGGTAAATTTGATAACTTATATGGAACGGCTCATCAAGAACTTATTTACTTTAGACTTGAACACAACCATATTGTAGTCAGCCGGAAAGCAGGAAAACGGAAGATAATTCCACAGGCGTGCAGTTCTAAGAAAGAAGCTTTGTTCATGGAATCTACGTTTAGGTTTAGGCATAGATAAAGAGTGGGGGGAATTATTGATAGTGTTTACAGCTAGACGAGTGTTTCTTGTGAAAGTTTGGCGAGGGGGGACCATAGATTGAAGCTCAGTTGAACACTTTCCATGAAAATAACGATACATCAGAGACAAACTCGCAACATCTCTTCTGTGAGATAGAGGTTGCAAGGAGGAGAAAAGGACATCTCCTATGAGGCTACAAAGTCTATTTTGGACTCTATCAAAGCAGGACAAGTCCTTTCTAGCAGCTCCTACCCAGATGTGGCAACAGTATTCCATCCTTGGACGTACCTGACTCTTATATAGAGATAGAGAATAGCATCAGCAGTGAGATATTTACCGGATTGATAGAAAGATCCCACTATTTTTCCAGCGGCCTTGGCAACAGATTTGATGTACATGTTCCATTTAAGATCAGGAGTAATGGTCAAGCCCAGAAGCTTGTCAAAACTTGAGGCCTCCTGAAGATGAGAGCCATTCATTTCAATTGATGCCAAATGTGGATTAGAATGTTGATGATGTAAAGAGAGAAGCTTGGTTTTAGATGCATTAAAAGTAACCAGCCACTCCTTTCCCCATTGTACTACATGCTCAAGATCAGAGGAGAGAGAATTGGAGAGAACTTGGTTGTTTACTGTCTTAGATGTGCTACCATAAATGGTAGTGTCGTCAGCATAAATGTCTACAAATGATGTAAGGATGTGATTTGGAAGATCATTAATGTAGATCAGGAAAAGAGTTGGGCCCAGGATAGACCCCTGAGGGACACCGGCATTAATACTGTGTGCTTCTGATTTTTGCCCCTCAACTACTACTCTTATGAACTTATCAGAAAGAAATGATTTAATATTTGAGAAGACATTTCCAGCTATACCATAGCTAGCGATCTTATGAAGTAAACCTTTATGCCATACCCTATCAAAGGCTTTAGATATGTCAAGAGCAATTGCCCTAGAAAGATTGCCACCGTCGAGAGATTTGCTAATCCTATGTGATATAAATGTAAGCACATCTGCTGTAGATCTAGCAGAACGGAAACCATATTGAGTGTCAGTAAGAAGGTTATTTTTGTTGAGATGGTTGATTACTTCTGTATTTAACACAGATTCTAGCAACTTACTCATGACGCACAGGAGACTTATTGGCCTGTACTGAGAGGGGGATGAACGATCACCTGAATTCTTAAATACAGGGCATACTGATGAGATTTTCCAGGGAGATGGGAGACTATTCTCCTTAAGACAACGTTTAAACAGTTTTGTAAGTATGGGCGCTAGTTCAGGTTGAAGTTTTTTGAGTACTATAATTGGAATACCGTCAGGGCCAGTTGCTTTACTGGAATCAAGGTTTTTGATTAGCTTGGCAACATCACGTACAGATATACGTATATCACATAGCGTATTTTCTGATACAGGAGGAAATATTGGGGGTTGGCGGCCTTGGTCGCAAAGGGTAGAATTAGCTGCAAAGTTCTTGACAAAGAGTTTGGCTTTGTCTGATGCTGACGAGATTATCTCAGGTCCATTGATAATAGTTGGGATGGAGCACACGCTTCTGTTCAGGATTCTGTTTGCTATTTGCCAAAACTGGTGGGAACCAAGCCGCTGCTTAGCTACTTTGGACTTAACAGATTGAGCATACAACTCTCTTGTGTTCCTTATTACTTTCTTACAATGGTTGCTGGCAGTCCTGAAAACGGCTTTAGTTTCCATACATCTATTACGTTTGAAGCAGTGGAAAAAGTGATTTCTGTGCGCAATGGCAGCAGCACATTCTGGAGAGAACCATGGCTGGCTGTTAGGTTTTTGCTGAAACTTTTTAGAGGGTATGAAATGGTCAATACCTACAATTAACCATTCAGTCAGGTCTAATACTATAGAGGACACATCCTTTTTAAACATGGAATGCAGAGGTAGATCAGATATAAATGTACGAAAGCTATCCCAGTCAGCCTTAGTGTATCGATATACTGTACGATGGAAAGGTACGTCTGGGGACTTATTACATTTCATTTTTATCTTAATTGATACAACAGAGTGGTCGGAAGATCCCAGAGGCGACAGAACAGAAACTGAACATAGTTCAGGGCAAGTTGTGAGAAAAAGGTCTAGTAGGCTCGCATACTGGCCGTCATTGTTGGGCACACGGGTGGGTTCCTGAACAATCTGAGTGAGGTCATAGGCAATGGAGAAATCATGACAGAACCTCCCCTCATCATCGGTCTTGTTTGAGTGGGTCAACCATTCGACGTTGTGAACATTGAAGTCTCCACATACGTGAATGTTAGCTGAAGGATAAGCAGATAGGACTTGGTCAATTTTCTCAGATATGCTTTGAAAGATAGTAACTCCGCTGTTGTGGGGGCGATAGAGAGTAAATATAAATGCAGTAGTGTGAGCTAAAGCAACCCGGAAGCACATATGGGTAAGTTAGGATCTTCCCTGGAGATGTCCCTCCCACATGGAAAGCTATCTTTAATATAGGCACATATTCCATGCCCATGGCGATCTTGGGGGTCAGATTTAGAAGTAAAGTTAGAGTATCCTGTAATTGCAAACTCTTCTAGGGAAATAGCCTGCCCAATGCCAGTTTCACTTAAAAATAAAAGGTCTGGTTTAGTCTCCTGTAATTGGGTTTCAACCTCTGGAAGGTTAGAACGAAGACCCCTGATGTTGGAGAAGGAGACATGGTAGTAGGGGTCTACGTTGGAAGTTGGAGAACCGGATTTAATCGTGTATTTTTTCTTGACTATTGTCATGATGAAATTTTGGAATTTGTGGACTAGGTCGTCAGATTTACTTAGAGCAGGACAGAGAGGGGAAACTAAGAGAGAAAAAGAAACGAAGAATTTTTTTTTTTTTTTTTTTTTTTTGTAGCTAATGATAAGGTAAAGCCGTAACAATTACCCACTAGTATGGCATCGAGAGGCCCCACCAGAAGCTACTGCATGGTCCAGATTCCATTCACCAAATGGCAATACAGCAGCCCCAGTACTTTGCACCTGCTGATAGGACAGCCTCCTTAGTGGTTAATCCAAGGTTCGGGTCCCTGACTATCAGGCGGATAACGTCAGCCCAGACAAAACGTTTACCTCCAGCACCCTTACTAGTGACATGGCTACAAGGATAGACATAGAAACAGAAAATTTCCACCAACTCTGCCAACTATTCGCGCAAAATACTGCCAACCTAGAAAACAGCTTTTTCTTCTCCCTTTGTCAGAAAAATCACTCATTAAAAAATGAGGACTGAGGGACAAATAAGAAGAAGCGAGTTACAGGAGCTGCCGATAACGCATCCACAATGCGTTTTCTACTCTCCATTAAAAAAAAAAAAAAAAAAGTATTGTACTTAATAAAAGTCCAACAGACGTGTTTAAGGGAAAGTATGGTGATAGTTTCCCCTCTCACGAACTAAAAATGAGTACAATTAGGTAATCTATTTTTGCAATCAACTCGGTAGATAAATAAACATTTATGGACGAGAAAAAAAGCTAGCATTTAATACAACAGAAATACATAAATTAAATACTGAAATAAAATGTAGTTATTAATATTTGAATCTAAAAATAAAAAGTGCGAATTAGTATAGAAATCACTTATCTCAAAAACACCTCCGTCTCCAAACTGCAAACTAGTGAAGAATTTAACTTTTAATAGCGTTCAGAAGATTTTTTTTTTTTTTTTTTAAATTAACCGTTAAAAGAAAAGCGTGATTTTATTCTGAACTTTAACTAGTCACGTTTTAAGAAACTTACGATATAAAAGAAAAGCGGATGGGGGGGGGGTTCTTCCGAAGTTAGTTGGTGACGTTATAAGTAATTGTGAGATAAGATGGAAGCCAGAAATTAGGGGTGGGGGACTGAAAATGATAATATAATGGATTGATTATACAATATTTAAGATCAACTTGGTAGATAAACATTTATGGACGAGAAAAAAAGCTAGCATTTAATACAACAGAAATACATAAATTAAATACTGAAATAAAATGTAGTTATTAATATTTGAATCTAAAAATAAAAAGTGCGAATTAGTACTAGCACTTATTTTTTTACGTATGAAACTGGAAGATAGCCTAATACAGTTTCCTTCAGTTATAATTCATTTATTTATTTTACTTTTCAGATTAGAATGTCAGTAAAAGCATGACGTTCAGTTTTAACCCGTGGTTCACAAAATTTGCTGGCCCACCTTGTTATTTGGATGAAACAGCGCCCCCAACTTCACAACAAGTCATCCAGTTTAGTTAGTTCCTCGAAAACAGTTATCCCCACTTAAAAAATAGTGAGATTTCTAAGTTAATTGCCAAGGAAATAATTAGTATTCGGCAAGCAGTCAATCCACAATTGTCCTAGTTAAGTTAACATTATATAGGACAGAAGGTCAATATATTTTGCTATAAGAGGGACAAACAGATTGACAGGAAATCTCTTGCAGCAATCAAAGTGAAAAGGATGAAGGAACAGCTAGACAGACTGTTTGATATAACTTCTTGTAGCTGTAAACTTTCTGCCTTGAGATGTGATGACTTCGCAGTAAAGTGCAAGACTCAAAATTGCCAAACAAGGCACATAGTCTGCACTTGTCCTCCTAACAAGGAGGTAAAATTAATTCTATAGATTCACCTGCAATTATGTTCCTTTTTTGTGGAAAATAAAATAATATATTGGTATTTTTTATGTAATCTGGCTATATTATTAAACATGCAAATTTTCCAATTTTCAGGTTCCACTAGAAGAACTGCCATTTACAGCAATTTTTAAATAACAAAAAGCCTAACAACATTTACTGGTCCTTTGGGGAAACTTTGTATCAATAATTATCAAGATTTGCCTAAAAAAATTAGTGTCATCATTATCTGACAGCAGAAGAAACAAATAATTTAAGTGTGAAGACCAAAGGCTACTTTTTGAGTATGCTGTTGGCATTTCTTGTGGAGAAGTTAAGTTAGAAAATTGGGCCCTTGAATCAAGGAAGATGGCTAGCATAAGCCACAAGGTTAATGTGTTTATGGACCAGAGGTGTCTATCCTCAAACACTATGATAAATTAAACATTTTGGTCAAATTTATCATCCAAGTGTATGCAGTTAGTTGGTTTGAGATCCAAACCAACAATATTTTTTTTTTTTTAATCAACAACAGTATATTTTAATATGATTCAGAGAACAAAGCAATTAACTGAAATCCAAATTACTGTTTTAAACTGTTCAAAATATAGTGCTTTTGCACTACTTCTGGAAAATATAATATCGATGATAAACTTAGATGAATTGATGTGAGAGAAGAGGGCATTCAAACGATTTTGTCCATTAGGTAAATAAATATTTATCCATTAAATTTTATTAGTTTTCTTAATTTACCCAAACAATAGTTAGTTTTATTCATATTACATGGAAAAAATATAAAAAATAAGTGTTTTCAAATAATTGGTTTTTTTTTGTGTTGTTTTTTCCAGAAATAGTGAACAACTCCCAAAAAAAAAAAATGAAAAAGATTACTGCTATCAACTTTGCAGCCACACACTGGTCAAATTTGATTGATTTTTCTCAAAAAGTTGTATATGGGCAGAAAGCAAGGCATAGACACATTATTACAAAGTTATCGTGCCAGCAAATTAGACCTTCATTTTCCTAAAAAAAAATTATACAGAACAATTTAGTTCTATTATAAGTTTATATTATTGCTTCTAATAAAAAATTAAAATACATGGTTCTGTAACTTGTATCAAGTTGTTATATTGTGTAATACATCTCGACATATCTTTTTGAATTGTGAAATTTAAAAGACTTAGTTGCTAATTAGCTTTTTTACAATTTCTGTTTAATCAATGCAGTGAAAGTTTAAATATTTTGCTAGTTGTGATTCATAATTATAATTCATGTATTTATTTTTCTTTCAATGTATTTCATATAAATATATCAATTTTAATTGGATTTTTTATAAAAATAGTGAAATTTCAAAGTCAGTGTTGTGAAAAATGCTATGAAAATGAAGGATTTTTCAGCATTTTTCTACACGATTTTTAAAATTAAATGCTCAATTTTCTGTTCAAGATGGGAATCTAATTTTTGGTATATGTTCTTATCACATCAAATCCCAACTATCATCATCAGTGCCATGTTGATTTTCTGAAAAAAGTTGCAAATCGACCTGCCCTATTGTATGTAAGTACATTCTTTTATTTGTTTTGAAGAAAATATGCCCGGAAGTTGAATATTAAAAATAAATTAATAACAATGGTCTGCCCTGTTTTCAGTGTTGAACATATAATAATTGAGTTTAAGTCTTTCGTGTTGACTCTAAAAATTATACTCATCAGATATTTTGAAATATAAGCCATTACCAAAAATTCTTAGATTCTGATCTATTTGTTGATGAATAAAACAGAAAATATCAGTTTTATTGTAATTTATTGTAAAAACTGTCTGAATCGAGGAAAAAAAATTGATCTAAGGTAAACTTTCCTTCTCTCTCTCTCTCTCTCTCTCTCTCTCTCTCTCTCTCTCCTTCTCGCTCGCTCTTTCTCTCTCTTTTTTGCTCGCTCTTTCTCTCTCCTTCGCTCTCTTTCTCTCTCCCCTTTTCGCTCTCTCTCTCTCCTTCTCACTCTCTCTCTCCTTCTCACTCTCTCTCTCCTTCTCACTCTCTCTCTCTCCCCTTCTTGCTCTCTCCTCTCTCTCCTTATCACTCTCTCTCTGTTTCTCTTTCTTATGCTCTGTTTCTCTTTCTCTTTCTTTCAAGGTAAAAAAAAAACAGGAAGATCTTATCTGTCTATCCTCAATACTATCAACTTCCTGTTTATCATTATGACTAACTCTGAACTTATAGTGGAATTTTCTACTATTCTAACTGTTACATATTAGATACCTATGTCAACAGCGAGTGAATTAGCTAGAAAAGGCACACTGAGTGCAGGTTGAAATAACCCAAATCTGGAAACAGAATTGGGCGTTTCTACCCCATTAGGACGAAATTTCGGAAATCGTAAAACTGAATTTCACATAAAAACAATGGTATCTACGTATTCCTTGTATTTTTAAGATGATTACATCCAAAAATTATAAAAATCGATAAGGTAGAAAATTATTTATTAAAGAAAAAGAAAAATAGAATTTGATGAAAGCGATCAGAAGACACAGGAGGTAATTTTCCATTTCGATTTAAATAAGATGGCTGAAATTTTTCACCTGCCAACACGATTAAAGTTGTTTTTTTTTTCTAATAATTCAGTAATATTTAGGTAATTTTTATTGCATAATTTGGAAGCTACCATTGTAATTTATTAGAATTGACAAAAAACATCGTAAGAAACCATCGTTTTTATCTGAAAACTCCATTTATCGACTACAAAATTTTGTCCCAATAGTGTAGAAGTGGCTAGAATTGTTTGAAGGGTTGAGTCAAATATGGGTAATACATAAGGTTAAGCAACATGTAAAACAACAAAAATAAATTAATCACATCACATGTGAGAGAAAAAATTTTAGCCGATTAGGTAAGCTGAAAGAAAGCTTTTGAAATCGCTAAGAGCCATTATAACCTCTTAAAATCTGTTCGTATGCCACTTTTTAAGTAAGAAAATAAATAATTAAGAGAATTTTAGCCTCTCCCTTGCCTGTGAGTTAGTTACTTCCAGAAACCTGTGGAATTGTCTTCCGTTTTCCTGCTTTCCAGCTGACTACAATATGATTGTCTTCAAGTCCAATGTAAACAAGTTCTTGATGAGCTGTTCCACTTAAGTTAACAAATTTACCGAATTTCCTTTACTAACGATTACTATATTGTCCAATTGACTACTGTACACTCTTAACCTTTATCCTCGAATGGTCTCTGGGCCTTGATAAGTGGTTATGCCTATGTAAAAACAAAAAAATAAATAAAAAAATAAAACCTTAGAAACTCTCAGTGAACGTCTCTACATTCGTTTCTGCATGAAAAGAAGTTTTATTTGTCTAACACTGCTTATGATGGATGTGTAAAAGAGACGGACAATAATGGCGTTTATTTCATATTGATAATGTTGCATATAACCTTATGTGGAAAAAAGGTTGTTTTGAGTGTTAGTCTTAAACGTCTGCATTTGAATATTGCTACAATATTATTTGATTAACTCAGTTTAGTCAGGAAGGGGATTCCAAAGTCTATCAGTCCGTGGGAAGAAACTATTAGAGTAGAAGGTTTTCTGGTATCCAGAGTGAAGGGGTGGGATTTTGCTGCTTGTTGAGTTAGTCAAAAGAGCACAAGTGCTTATCAGTTCATCCGAGCACATTCCATTAAAATACTTGTAAAATAGGCACAGGGATGTGATATTGTGGCGCTGGAACAGAGGTTGGAACTTGGTCAGCAGTGCGAGACCTATAGACTGATTGCATCTAAATATTGCTACAGTATTATTTGTAGTATTGGTATGATTAATGAAAATCAGGAATCGGAACTTTTGGGGGGTATCGGAATCAGAAAAATTTATGACTATTTTCCAATGCAAAAAACGATTCCTTTAATTATCTTCGTTTTATTCGATTTTGTTTAAAACAAAATCTTCCACTGCTGGTAGTAATAATAAAATAATGAATATTTATTGATTTTAAACTACCAGTAAAACTAAAATCTATAGACCCCCCCCCCCCCACAAGTGTGTTTTTACTATTAAGAAAACATATTCACATTTAACATACGTTTTTACGGTAATCAGAGGGGGGGAAAAAAATTTATAGTTAAATATTTAGAGATTTATAAAGAATCAGAATCTGTAATTTTATTGGAATTAGGAAAAATATTGGAATCTTCCCGTCACTAATTATTTGATTGTCAGTATAATCAGGGAGGGGATTCCAAAGTCTAGCAGTCCGAGGAAAGGAACTAAATGGCTTTCTGGCATGAAGGGGTGGGATTTTGCTGTTTGTTGGATTAGTCAAAAGTGCACAAATGCTATGAGTTCATCAGAACACATTCCATTAAAGTACTTATAAAATAGGCACAGTGATATTTTGGTGATATGACAGAGGTTGGAGCTTGGTCAACAGTGTGAGACCTATTAGATTTGAGACTCTTCTTTGATATGCACCAGCCCAGACATTGCAACAATTCTCCATGCATGGACGAATTGTGGTATTGTAGAGATATAGGATACTCTCTGGTGTGATTAATTTTCAAGCATGGTAGAGAGAGCCCACCTTGCAGCAATGTCCTCAATCCTCCTTTTGAGGGAACTGGATATCCCGTCCTTAAAAATCAACCTTATATCTAACTTTGCCCTTGTTAAAAAGCAAGTAAATAGAGACCAGAGGGTGTATGGCTGTAATAATGGATACTTATAAAGACTATGGAATTGTTCAAATCCTATTCTGTTTGTTGCATGTATTTAGGCATTAATGGGCAAAGATATGAACCAACTGTTTTCCTCCTTTGCTCTGAAGAATTTAGCAACTTGTCTTCAACAAAACGTTTACAATGAACAGTATAATTGTTAATGTGTGGCTGTGCATGTTCATTGTACACATCGTGATCATCCACTGGTGTTGGTGCTCAATTCTGACACTGGTTGCAGGACTAATTAAAACGTAAGTTCAACCAAACACAGTTCAACTGACCAAACAAATTTTAAACAAAGAGTTGTGTGGGTATATCTTGAGATATATATATATATATATATATATATATATATATATATATATATCTCAAGATATATATTCGAGTGATATCCACAACCTTAATTGCTGCTGTTATGTTTATTTACACTGCTTATCTTTATTACCAAAATGAGTGTTTATATTTCTGAATTTTTGAGATGAGGATTAGTTATTCGTATTATTTGGATTCATCAGACTACTGTTCTCATCCTGAGTGTCATTTTCACAACGTTTCAGTCCATGCAACCTCCGACATTCTTCAGGCGTCTTCACAAGGACCATTGGAAATTGGAAAAGTCAATTGTAAAAGTGATATTCTCCTGAAGGTTTAAGGTTCAATTTTCGGTGTGGGCGACAGAAAAATACAATTGCGAATTGCTTAGGACCTTTATCCTCGTCACGACTGAGTAAACGAGCATACTACCCTTGTGAAGTAAATAAAGGGTGCTGTTTGAGATTCTGTCCAAATTCCCGACTTCGACAGAAACATTCTCGAGTTCAACAAGATACACCTGAAGAAAGTCGGAGGTTACATCGACTGAAATGTGACACTCACAATGAGGACAGTAGTCCGTTGAATCCAAATAATATGAATACCAGAAATTGGTTTTGCATTCATGTACTTATTATCCATGCAGAGATCTTAGAAATTTTGAGCATTTCTCATTAATCCTTTACTCATCGACAACTATTAATATGGGTCTGCACAGGCCGTGATTGTTCATATTTGGTCATTTTCATGGCAAGCGCTCATATGAGCTCCAATCTATAGCCTTCCCCTCCCCTTGCCTGACATGAACAATGTTTCTTTTGTAGAACAGCACATCTGTGGAACTCTTTTCCGTTTTCCTGCTTTACAACTGACTACAATATGGTCATCTTCAAGTGCAACGTTAACAACATGATGAGCCGCCCCCTTAAGTAATCTAATTTACCAAATTTTCACAACTAACCATTGCTACGATATTTTCCCATTGACTTACATGCACTCATTAACCCTTATCCTCGAGTGGTGATTCCTTTGTAAAAAAAAAAACATCTCCATTTCATGCTCTAATTCGACACTAGTCACAGGGTCGGTCATGTGGTCCGTGTCATTGCCGCAACAAAGGATTCTCTCTCCAAACAAGTCCACAACTACTGCTTAAAAACAAGTAGCAATGTTTTATTTTGAGAGGTTGCAATGATACTTCTCCATGGAACAAAAGAAAATGGACTTGAAATGAGAACTCCGAGCCCAACCAAATCAAAACTGGACACACACAGTTCAACTGACCTCCTTGCCCAATCTACTGAAATGTATATTTCCAAGATTTTAATTTTTTATTTTTCATGCAAAACAACTCCTCCAGCATGTTAAAGTTTTGGTATATTTTTTACAGATCCGTTTTGTTATGGTTATTATTATGTCAATACTATTGCTTTTCATGCATATACTCTTCAGAAAAATTAGAAATTCTTTGCTTAGATAGACAAAAAAATTAATGACAATATAATGCTGCAAGAAGAAAAAAGTTCATAGAAGATTCAACATTGTGAGTTTGTTCCGGCAGCCATCTTTATATATATATATATATATATATATATATGTATCAACAGTATAGCTACATTCCAAGATTGTGACGGCAGGGGTAGTGGGGATTACCCAGTCCTAAAAAAAAAATAAATAAAAATAAAACAGGACTTGGGTGGAATCAGCCAAAAGCAAAATCGAAAGCAAAATTTTGTAATCAAAGAAAAAGAAAACCGATGCGTGCCGGGTGTGAACTCACAAAGCATAAGACCGTAAGCAAGCGGGCTATCCATCGGACTAAGATTCTAACAACGGCATCACATTTAAAATTTTTCTATTTAAAAAGGAAGTTAGAAACTCACGTTTGTGCATGCGTGCTTAAGAGCCAGCGTCATAGCGAAGATTTTTACATGACCCTTCCTTCAAATTCTACATGAAATAATTGACTATTTTTTTCTAATTTTCCAATATTATTTGTCTGAGAGATCACTCTTTCTTATGATGTCATGTATATGTCGCAATGATATGGATGACAAAAGTTTTTAGTGAACACACACACACACAGACGTTTGAGACTTATTTAATAAATTTGTCTTCGTAGTGGTAGACCATCCAGACACCTACTTTAAAATCATGGGACAAAACGATGTGGTCTCCATTTTGAAGCTTTGCCAAATACTACAAGTATTTAAGACTAAATTTTATTGAAAGTGTGCATAAAATCCAGGAGATATTTGAATCAACAGTTTCTTTCTGTTATTTATTTGCAAGATATTTTTTTAATTTGTGATTTATTTAGAACTACTACTATTTTTGACCATAAAAAGCTTATTTGGAAATAATACTACGCTTAATAATGACTCACAGGACCTGTGGAAATTCAAAGGATTGAGAAATATATTTAAACAACAAATATGTTTTGATAAAGCTGATATTTTTGTTTTTTTTTACAAGGAGGTCACCACTTATCAAGGCCCGGAAACCACTCAAGGATAAGGGTAAGCGCAAAAAATTTTAATTTTGACAGAACAAAGCCGATAGCCATTAGTCGTGTGCTCTCGTGTAATGAATGAATGCATGAATGTAGGATTGACATGAAATTCTTAAAGATAAACTAAAATGACCGAAAAATGGGCTGAAATTACTTAAATAAATAAAAAGTAAATGACTTAGAATGACTTTATTGAACTTAAGGATGAATTTAATGACCTTAAGAATGACTTGAATGCTTAAAAAATAACTGGAATCCTTCAAAAACAACTTGAACGATCTGGAGAATGACTTGAATGGCTTTGAGACTGACTGGTTGTAAAGTGGGTGATCATTTTACATTAAATTAATACAAAAAAGTGATCCCCCACTTTATATCACAATAAGTACAGCATGTAGTAAGAATAGATACTACACTTTGATCTTGACCAAAAGGCCAAGAAAAGCTGTATTTATTTTCTCTCCCACCGAGCAAATTAGGCACAAAGCCGATTTTTAATGTGAGGAGTGAAGGGGAAATGGGGACGAACTCCCCGGGGAGTAGGGGAGCAGGACAGTGACAATTGGTATGAAGAGTTGCCCCTACATTGATCAAGGTCTTATATGTGGAGCTGCCTCCACATATGGTCTTTGCTTGCAGTATCTGTTCCGGCAGATACTACACTTTGATCTTGTTTATATATTATATTTCGTAATGAAAAAATTTTACACTTTGATCTTGGCCAAAAGGCCAAGAAAAGGGTATTTATTTGCTCCTCCACCGAGCAAATTAGACACAAGGCCGATTTTTAATGTGAGGGTTAAGGGAATTGTGGACCAACTCCCTGGGGAGCTGGACAGCGGTAATTAGTATGAAGGGCTGCCCCCACATTGACCAAGGTTCCACATGTGGGGCTGCCCCCACATATGGTCCCTGCTTGCAGCATCCGCCGGAGTAGATACTACACCTTGATCTCGGCCAAAAGGCCAAGAAAAGCTTAAAAAGTTAAGACAGCATCTATTAACAACAGACCTTTGATCTTAACCAAAAAGGCCAAGCATAAAAGTGTTACAGACAGACCGACAGACTGACCGACGGGCCGACTTATAGAGTCGCTTGCACGCGACTAAAAATTAATAACATGCAGCAAATATGTATTTATTAACATTTCTATGAAAATAATGTCCTTTGTATTTTAAATTTTAAATATAGAACTGATCCAATAAGATAAATTTATAAGTACTAATAAATATTCAGAAAATAATGTTGTGCTACATAGTTCAATACAAATAAAAATCACATGGTAAAATACAATCTTTAATTTACTCTTTCAGTCCAGCACCTCTCAGCAGACAACGTTCCCCCCCTCCTGTTTCTTTCTAATGTTTCCTTTTTTTTTTTTAACATAATGTTTTGCTGACTTCTTTCTTGGGTGAAGAAGTGCTGCACGTCAAAATTACTACAAGTTTCTTTCTCACACCATTACAGCAATGACCCTATATTATTATGATATTTGAAACCTAGGCTACATCAATGGGAGATCACTCTCATATTTTGTTTTGGATTGCAAGATTGGCTTTTTAAAACCCAATTTTCACAAATTTGGCCTTTTTTTTAAAGGCAATTAGGCTTTCAAAAATTGTATTTGGCTTTTTTCAAAACATAAAGAACGAACAAGCAGATTATTATAAAGTAATATCAAATTGATGCTTAATTTATAGTATTCCAGATATATTTTAAACTTAATTTAGCAAACATGAAGTTTATGTGCCAGATAATTCTTTTTGAAAAGCGACATGTACTAGCTCAAAAATTGAAAAAAGGATTATGACATTTTAAATGTATTAGAGTTAAAATTAATTTAGTATTACATATGAACAAAAACTAAACTTTAATATTAACTATGTTAGTATTATCAGCTTATTTCCAAGGTGATTTCATTGTATAAAGAGTAGTCGCTAAATATATGAATGAGTAGAACGATAAAATTGTCACCCTAGAAAAGACAACATGATTCCATTTCTGTTTAATGAAAACTGGTTCTCTTTTTTTTTTGGTTGCAGACCATCTACTAGTTGGCCAGTTGTGTACAAATCTCAAGAGCGATAGGAGCCTTCTATTCTGTCTGTTACTATGTTCTTCCTCGTCAATATCCAAATACCAACTCCACAACACTAAATAATAAATTAATTAATCAATTATAGTTCATTGTGGCCCAAAGGCTCCCTTTTCATTGGCTATTACACCGAGATGTAAGGGAGGGTGTCACTCTTTTTTTTTTAATTGCTCTACTTATCCTTGATTATCACCTTATAATGCTGAGTGTTTTAGCAAAGGAGCATCGATTACCAGTTTTTAAGTCTTTGGTATGACTCTACCTAGAATTGAACCCCTGTCTTCTGACTTATTTGTAAACATTATTCCAAATGGGCCCATATTAATATCACTCAATTAGTAAAATTAAGCAATTTTTTATTAAGTGTTATTAAGTATTAAGTGATATAGTTTTTTGTGACATGCCATTTAGTGATATAGCATATCACTTTCGACATTGTTTAAATTGATGTTAGGGTTAAAGCCGGAAATGTACAATGCCTGTCATTATCTTCTGGTTTGAGTTTTTTCCCTTCCGTTTTCTTAAATTAGATTTTCTTTGTTAGCCAGTATAATTCATTTGGTACTAGTTGGCCTCAGTAAGGAGGAACCACACTCTATAATTAGCAACACATTTAATTTGCATCAACAAAAGGCTTATAAAAGCACATCTAAGTATTTGTTTGTTCAATCTGGCTATACAAGTCACTTTTTAGTTTGCTTGTAAATTGAAATAATTTTGATATTCAGTTTTAAAGCAAAAATATAATTTAAATAGTAGTTTTGATATGAATTAGCTCCGATGGAAATTCTATGATGACTTTCTTCATCTATATTTTTTTTTATGTTTATTTATAATGTTGAGCCATTTATCATATTAACAATGAGATTAAAATGCCAAAATAATATTATGTTTATGAATTTTTGAGATGAGGAGTGAGAATTTGTATCATTTGTACTTGTATATATATACTAGCCTGGGTACCCGGCGTTGCCTGGGTGTTTGTAGGTGTGTGTTGATCAAAAAAACAAAAAAGTAGTAGTATCGAAACTGTACCGCGAAGGAGGAAAAGAAAGTGGAAAAAAATTATGACATGTTAGCTGTTGCTCCCATCGCCAAACCGGAAGTGACGTAGGTTTAAATTAAGGCTAGAATCGAAAAAAAGGTAATGACTTTCGAAAATATAAGCGAAAAAAGCGACCCTTCCCTGTAGAAAAGTTGAGGGTGAAGGAATTAATGTTTTTCGACAATTTTTTGGTATTTGTCGTCTGAAGGGTGGAGCGTCAAAATGATATCAATCTCGTGAAAGTCCATCGCCTTTGTCGAAAGTTTTTGTCAGACAGACATACATACATACATACATTAGGAGCTGTTTTAGCATAAAAATGAATATTTGGATCTTAGAATGTAACTATTATCTGTTATTCTTATATATATATATATATATATATATATATATATATATAAGGTGTCTTCAATAACCTTCCAGACTTTTTTGTATAGGCATTTACAATTGTTGTAGACTCTTGAAAATTCAGTATGATATTACTATACATATTATGAGATGACTGAACAATTTTTATGATTTCAGGTTCAAATGAACAGCTAGAGCAGAAATTGAAATACACCCTACTAAAGCCTGATTGTCACTTGTGAATTTTAAAAATGCAATCTGCATGTAAGGTCACTTTAGAAGAACGATATGTAATAAAATTCTGTTTTAAAGTTGCAAAAAATGCCACAGAAACGTATGGAATGCTTCAGACTGCTTTTGGACCATCTTGCATGAATTGAGCATCAGTTTTTGTGTGGCATAAGAGATTTAAGGAAGGCAGAGAGTTTGTGAGGGATGATGAGAGGTGTGGGAGGCGTAAAGAAGGCAGAACACCAGAATTGATTGGCCAAATACAGAATTTCATGAATAAGAACCATGGTGTGTCTATAGAGATAATAAGTGCACAGTTTAATGTCAGTGTTGAAACTTTATGCACAATTATTCACGAGGAACTGAGATGCAAAAGATTTGCGCAAAGTTTGCTTCAAGGGTTTTCAGAGATCATCAAGATAGTTCCTCACCCTCCCTATAGTTCAGACCTTGCACCTTGTGACTTTTAGTTATACCCTAAGGTCAAGGAAAACCTTAGAGGATGTCGTTATGAGACAACTGAGAAGATGAAAGAGGCTGTGACGAGGGTCATTGACATGCTCACACAAGAGGATTTCCATGAGGCCTTCCAAAAATTGTTGGAACAGTGCAACAAATGCATTGCAGTCGGAGGAGACCACTTTGAAGGGGACTAGAGTTTCATGTGTGAACTATTAATAAAAGTGCTCATATGAAAAAAAAGTCTGAAAACTTATTGAAGACACCTTGTATATGCGATAAGTAGTTAGATTGTACATCTAAAAACAAGAATAGATTTAAGGCTCCCAAAATTCATACTAGAATTGTTTGTAGTGTAATTGATAAAGCCTTACGTCAAATTCAATTATAAGTGACACTTTTCTGGAGGTTGCAGGTTCAACCCTCAGTGCAGGCGATACTAAGAATACTAATGGAATGAGAGCATGCTACCCCCGTGAATTCAATAAAAGGTTCCATTCAGAATTTTGTGCAGATTTCTGAGTTTGACAGAAAGCGAGAATACAACCCATCCTCCTCTATGTTTTGGAAACATGGACACTTTCCAAAAAGTCGGAAACATGCCTGAATGGTGCATATATCCACCTTCTCATGAGAGCCTAAAATCTCTCATGGAGTACCCATCCAACCAAACAACAAATCTATGGCGAA
Organism: Euprymna scolopes; assembly: GCF_053919585.1. Taxonomy (NCBI): domain Eukaryota; kingdom Metazoa; phylum Mollusca; class Cephalopoda; order Sepiida; family Sepiolidae; genus Euprymna; species Euprymna scolopes. Next base: position 39,081,218 of record NC_136505.1, on the reverse strand, counting down.
GTTCCATTGGCGTTATCTGTTGTCAAAGCAAAACATGTTCAATTTGATGGCCATTGTTTTAGAGCAGTAAATGAAATCATTCATTTTTTGCTTCTATGCAACTTTACTAGCCACTCCAGATGTAGAATGCTCACGTACTCAGATTTTATTGTAAGGGATACCAATGTTGAGAGGCGGGACCAGGAAGCAATCATGTAGGACAAGAATATCTGGTGTAAGTATGTGAACTACATCATCTCGACATCATTCAAAAGTTGAAGAGCTATGAAGACAGGAGTGGTATCATTAAAACGAGCAACCTTTTGTGCTTGAAAATGTATTTTTCTACATAGTCACCACCATTCTCAGTGCACTTTTACCAGGAATTCAATGATGCATCTCTGCTTCTGACACACATTCATGACAGAGGTTTCTCTTAGTGTCTTACACCATCAATATCTGCAACAGAGAGATGAAGCTTTCAGTGTATAAATGCCTAAGTTCAGTCATCATAACAATGCAATTTGCTATCCCTTCTGATGCATTTGGGCAGAAAAAATAGGAGGCACTACTTTTAGATCCCCCCCCTTGTGACACTCAAGATGAGATCAGTAGTTTGAAGAATCCAAATAATAAAAGGGTATTTGTATTGCTTTGAACAAATTTGCCTTGTTAGCTTTGAGAGAGCAGACAGAACAGCTATCTTTGAGTCTTTGCAGCTCCTTATAATTAATAAATGCTAAGTTTTTTGCTTATAACATATTCTCAACTTTTGCCATTTATTATACTGGTCAATAATATGTTGAACATTGAACTGTTTTTATACTAATATTTTGGCACTGAGAATTCTCAGGAAATTACTTTTTATATAAAACATTAAATAAATGAAAATTATCAGACAGGAAATGCCAAATTATTTACATATATCAAATAGATATACTTCCCAATTTTAAACAGTTGCAAGCAAGAAATATGAAAGTTATTTAGTAAAAATACAACAAAAAAAAAACACCCCGCCATATTCCATTTCATTGTGTCTGCTAAAAATTGAACAAAGAATCTTAATAAGTGTTCTGTTATTCTTGATGTTTGGTTTGGTTGTTTTATGGCATATCAACCCTTTTCGGCTTATTTAATGCTGAATCTAGTAATATTGGAAAAACAAAGGTTTCAAGTTCTTTATATCTTCAAATATTTATTCATAGTGTTTGGTTTGGTTTTTCCATTTATGACATCAAGCTTTTGGGGTTCAGTCATTTTGGTAAAAAATTTTATGCTTCAAATTCTTTATATCTTCAAATATCTGACTTTGACTCCTAATTAAAAAGTTTAGAAAAGTGATTCCCAACCAATTTTATGCCATGTCCCTCCTAATCCACATTTAAAATATCGATATATGTGCTGATATATAATTCTATATCATTTAAAAATGGACTCTATTTCAACTGAACAACGTTGAAATGTTCATACCTTGATTGGAACAATTTAAAAATACACGCAAGAATGTATATATATATGCATATATATATAAAATTAAATAAGCAACACAGTTCTTTGGAAGAAAGGAATAAAAAAAAAAAAAGAAGAAAAATTCATTAAGTTGTATTAAAAAAAAAAAAAGAAGTAATGAAAAATATAATAAAAATTAGAAAATCTCCCAATAAAGAAGTAAAAAAATTGGATCAAGATACCCTCGGTTGTATTCAAATGTTCCCTTTAAAAATCAGATTGCTCCCTTGTGGGGTGTACGTCACATGTTGGGGACTACTGTTTAAGAATGATAATAATAACTAGTGCGATCTATGGAAATTCCACAGTGGACTCTTTCACATGTAATATATTGATGTTGGCATTCTGTGGATGTTCAGTGTAAATGGAGATGCCTTGATATTATTGTAGCTCTTGTTAAAACAGCCAAGGGGTTTATCTAAGCTAGCAGGGACACTCAGTGTAGCTTGGTCGTAAAATATGTTTAAATATGATATTTTAATTTATGCAGATTTCGCATATATTATTATATTATAGTCAGTTTTCTATCGATTTTTATATATTATAAAGTTGTGATTTCAAAAATAAAAATAAAAATATATATATATATATACATATATATATATATATATATATATGACTAGGGTGCATCAGGACATGTGTCCTCCAGGAAAGATTATTCAACCTAAGTTTCCTTCACAAAAACAAAATATTCCATTAATACCAGAATTTATCCCGTGAATTATTTTATTTGTACATATAAAGCCTACCAAAGCGGCTTTATTGTTTTCGTTTCTTTCCTTTGAATTTAAAAGCATCTGAGCCTTCACAAAGGAAAAATATTTTACCTCTTTCTCCCATTTAAAGTCAAAGAGACTTTGTTTGTGATTCCTTTCGGAAAAGAAAAAAAATAACATTTGTAGAAAGACTGAACATTTTGTTAAAAGAAGGACTGAATTTAAATAAAGACTCAAAGGAACTGTTTTCTGTTTTTTATATGTTCTTTTCTTTCAGCCTTTCTTACAAGTAAGAATTGTTGTCTTTTTGTATTGTTTTTTTTAAAATTTATTTTAAATGTTTCTTAAGGGTTTTTTTTTTTAAACCCTAGCTTTGGGAAATAAAGGCAATTGATAACTTTTTGTTTTAATAAATTTGAATAATTTTAAACACATTCGGGTCTGTATTTCTTCTGCTCATTTCTATTAGTTTCCTATTTCCGACAAATTTGCTTTAAATGCTTTTTTTTTTTCTTTTTTTTTTTTCCTTTCATTTTGTTACCATGGAAAACGGATTTTGGTAACGAACCCAAAATCCCGTCAACTACAAAAAAATGAAAAGTCATAACAATTAAACGGCAGTCACTCAGAAGAAAAAAGATGTAAGTGTGACACACAAAAAAACACACGTTATCATATTAATATACAGACAACAAAACTGTAATGAATAAACCATTTATTGATATAAACAATAAAAGCCATGAAATATTACAATCACAATACACAAATATAAATACTACTAGGGGCACCCGGCGTTGCTCGGTCATAAAATATGAATTTACACAGATTTTTTATTTATTATTACAGAGTCAATTCTCTCTCAATTATTTTATATTATACTAGCGAGGGGTACCCGGCGTTGCCCGGTTGTTTTTCGGGGTATGTGAAAAAAACCCCGAAAATGTGAAAAAAAAAAAAACGAAGCGTTGACGACGCGCAGTTGGAAAATAGTAAAGTGTTAAAAAAACAAACAGGTGCGCGTTTTTGATTGACGTGACGGCGATAGGTATTCAGCAGTTACGATTTTGTGCGGGACAGTTTTGAATAAATCGGTTTGTTTGTTTTTAAAAATCTGCGCCCTGTTTATTAGGAGGAGCGAAATGAAAGCTACAGTCTGATATGACGAAGTCGACATTGACCAAACTGGCTCTGGGCCTGTGATTAGAGTCGAGGTTCGCTTTTTTTATACCGAAAACCGAATGTAACGCGTGCCGATGCGGGAAATGTGGAATAATTAACGTTTGAAAGTCAATAAAATTAAATAGGCGAGCTCCGTGGATTATTCGTAGATATTACAATTTATAGATGATATAAAAAGTTTTAAGAAGTTGTGAAGCGAGCAAGAGCTTCTTTTTAAGAAGCCTTTCGTGGACATCGAGGAAAAGCGAACATACATACACACATACATTTTCGCTTTTATATATATAGATTAAATTTATATATTAGATTATATTATACCCATATAGTCATGATTTCAAAAGTTTAAAAAAAAAAAAAAATGATTTGAGTGACATCATTTAGAATTGAAACCAAAACCAAAATTAATAATGAGGATCCTTAAAATAATTATGGGGATCATTAAAAAAAGAGAAGTACAGGAAAAAAGAAAAAGATGAAAAAAAAATAAGAAGGGGATAGAGAAAAAAACAGATAAGAAATATGGAGATGCATATAAATATTACAATAGAAAAATGCAAGCATGAAAAGTAATATGGTTACGCTTAAACATGGAAAAGTAAAGGACTAGTTGTTAAAACTGGAAAAGAAAAGGACAAGATATTCTAGTAAAAAATATAATACATTTATAACTTAAAATATTGCAGCATTAAAAATTGATTATATAATGTTATAAATTGAATTAAAAAAAAAAATCTTAATACTGCATGTTTAAGCTTAACCAAATAACTTTTCATGTTCGCATTTTTCTATTGTAATCCATGATTTTTCCAGGCTTCCAATAAATTCACTTGTTTTTTGTTTAATTTCAGTCTAATTTTTTTACCCCCATAAACACATATGTAATAACAATGTACGGCACTCGTCTGTTTTCAATAAAATCCCCCCAATTATCTCCTTTTCATTCTCTCTGTTTCACTTGTTACTTCTCTTTTTTGCGATAGCAGTGAATTAGTAGCAACAGTAGTCACTGGAGCGACGTGGTTGCTATGGAAACCAGTCATAAAAAGCGTCGCTCACCTCCTTACATATTTTTGCGATTTTGAACACCAGAAAATTCATCATAACTTGTTTTACTGAACGAAAATTGAAAACAACTTTTTTCACCATATAGCTGAGAAGATGATCTATAAACTGTAATAATTGTCTGAAATTTGGTTGAAAAATGAGTGAGCGGTGAAGCTTTAAAGCAGTTCTAAATGATTAAAACTCCCACTTAACCATATATTCAAACACGGTAATGTTTGAATGATATAGAAAAGGGTAATATGAGCATTTTCCTTAAAACAAATATGCGTTTATAATGTATGTATTCAATAAGGCTATTTTAAATTGCAATAATTTATTAAGCTCAATGAAAATAGATTTACACTTTCAGAGCATGTGTAATGTTATTAAACATTTCAAAATCACAGGAATATACACTTAATTCACATTCATATTGTTTAAATTAGGTAATTTAGTTAAATTTTGTTTTTTGTTTCTTTACAAAGGAGTCACCGATTATCAAAGCCCACAGGCCACTCTGGGATAAGGGTTACAGAGTGTAATTGTCAATGGGAAAATATCGTAATAATCGTTAGTAGAAGAAATTTAGTACATTGGATTACTTAATGGGATGGTTTCGCAAGAACTTGTCCACGTGAGACTTGAAAACAACCATATTGTAGTCAGGCGGAAAGCAGGAAAATGGAACAGATTTCCACAAGGGTGCAGTTCTAAATGTTTAAAAAAGTTACAAAAGGGTAATATATATATATATATATATATATATATATATATATATATATAAGTTAGAAAAGCATTTCATCCGAGTCATGAAAATTGTTAAACAAAATGTTTTTACTATAGGCTTTAAAAACAAAGGTACAAGATTCAATTTGAAATTTATTTATCTTCAAAGTGCACTTTTATAAATTTTACAAAGTAAGGTATAAAAAAATAAATTTAAATTGAATAAAAAAATTACCTTGGATTTATTTTATGTTATGTAAATTCTGTTGCATTTTTTAAAAAACGTCATTGAAAATTTTATATCAATATCATTAATTGCTAGATGAAAGATAATGTTTTTAAATTGCAACAAAATGTACATTACATAAAATAAATCCAACGTAATTTTTTTATTCAATTTAAATTAAATTTTTATACCATACTCTGTAAAATTTATAAAAGTGCACTTTGAATATAAATAAATTTCAAATTGAATCTTGTACATTTATTTTTAAAGCCTATAGTAAAAACATTTTGTTTAACAATTTACATGGCTTGGATGAAATGCTTTTCTAACTAACAGACATTTATTTTGTTTGAAATTTATATCAAACAAAATAAATGTCTGTTTATTTTGTAATAATGCGTTGTTTTGGCTTCAAATGCTTATAATACATATTTTATTTTATATTAGAATATATTTACTAATAAATGAAATTGAAAAAAAAAAGAAGTTAATTTGAGGTATTTATTTGCTCCCCCACTGGGCAAAAGTGCAAATGGTCCAAAAATAGTCTTCTTTTTCAAGCATTTTCATCTCTGAAAAAAAAAAACAAAAAAACATATTAAAGACAAAATTATTTGGATTATTTGGACTGCTGTTTCCACCTTGAGTGTAATTTCACAACAATTCAGCTGGTGTAACCTCCAACCTTCTTTAGGTGTATCCTTGTTGAACTCGGAAAGTAGTGATCTGTATATATATATATTATTCCTTATTGGAATTTTTTTTTTTCAATCCCACCCAAAAGCGTGCCAGAGGTAATTGGTCAAAAATGTGGTGAGACGACAACTACGGATGGCAGTGATGGCTGAGAATGCAGTTAGGAAATTCGAAGTTCCTATCCGTCGCGGTTACCACCTGACGAAGGCCAGAGGAAGTTGGCCGAAACGTTGTGCACCAATAAAAAGATAAGATGAGACTAATAGTCCGAAATAAAATAAAATTAACATACAATGCTCATCTCAAAAATAAAAAAATTCCAATAAGGAATAATATATATATATACCAATCGGTACGGACCCGACTATGGAAGATCAGATAATAAATAAATGTGGATTTATAAGATCAAAGAATCCAACCTTGATCGCCCTTCGGGGCCCGTGGCGCAGTTGATAGAGACGTTGAATCTCTACGGTTCCAGATGAGCATTGTCTGAAGATAGCGGTTTCAATCCCACCCAAAAGCGTGCCAGAGGTAATTGATCAAAAATGTGGTGAGACGACAACAACTACGGATGGCAGTGATGGCTGAGAATGCAGTTAGGAGATTCGAAGTTCCTATCCGTCGCGGTTACCACCTGACGAAGGCCAGAGGAAGTTGGCCGAAACGTTGTGCACCAATAAAAAGATAAGATGAGACTAATAGTCCGAAATAAAATAAAATTAAAAATTAGTGATCTGTAGTTGTGGCGATTATTACACATCCCAGGTGAAGCTGAGTAGCCTTGCTAGTAACTTACTAGTGGAGTTCTCACAAATAATTATGACTAACAGAAAAAAAAAAAATGACAAAATTCTAATTGCCAGAAAGAAATAAGCTAAAAAAATATCAGCTAGCAAAGAGATGTTGATAAATAAATGACAAGATATTCTTGTAGTAAAATTATAATTCTGGGAAGGTGTTTTGATAAGGAAAAGACTCAAGAGAGATGTGAAATTGAACAGAAAGAGTAAGAAGAAAAAGTTAAATTAGACAGCTTAAGCGAACGACTAAGGCTGGACACAATAAAAAGCAAAGTATTTCAGATAATGGATAAATGACTGCGCAGTGCTTGACGAATACACGATAGTGCGCGAGCCTTTTCTAGTCTCACACAAAAACACGCGTTCACATTTCAAGCTATATTACTTGTCATACATATGTGCACACAAACATACGCGCGCACGTCCACACACGTACATATATTCACATTCATGTACATACACTCACATTCATGTGTATATACACACACGCTAACATACACACATGTACTCACATGTAAGCACGCATGGACAACGTCACTTCCCCTTTCAAAGGAAATCCACACATGCGCAAAAGACCAGCGGAAACACCTATAAAAGCAAGAGCAATAAGCAGCTTCTCCCTTTTCGGCCCAGCTTTCGAGCTGGTCGATCTACAGACCGACAGCATGCCTTTTCGGCATGCACGCGCGTACCTTACACCACTTGCTACTATGTGGGACAAAAAGCTATCAGACCGTACTTACGCTTTCTCTCTCCATGAACTGGATTGACATTCTCACTCTTTCTTGTAGCGAGTTAGGGTATTTATTATATCCTGGTCCTCAACAATAGTGTAAAAAAAAGCAGTGGCCTGCAAACCAACTAATTAACCAAGATCAACTTAGAAAAAGGTGTTAAACTGAAGAAAAATTCAAGCTATCCAGAATCAGGAAGTCCATTCTACTTTCTTGTATACAGACTGTGTATATGATTGTATATAGGCTATTAGAACAGCTAATCAAATAATACTGTGTGTGTATATATATATATATATTTTTTTTTTACAAAGCAGTCACCACTTATCAATGCTCAGAGGCCACTCAAAGATTAGGGTTAATGTGTGTATGGTAGTCAATGGGACAATATCTTAGTAATCATTAGTAGTGGAAATTTGGTAAATTGGATCACTTAAGGGGACAGCTCATCAAGAACTTGTTCATGTTGGACCTGAAGATGATCATCTTGTAGTCAGTTGGAAAGCAGAGAAAATGGAAGAGAGTTCCACAGGTGTGCAGTTCTAAGAAAGAAGCTTTGTTCATGGCATCTACGTTTAAGTTTAGGCATAGATAAAGAGTGGGGGAAATTATTGATCATGGTTTCAGTTAGATGAGTGTTTTTCATGAAAGTTTGGAAAGAACATCTCTTCTGTGGGAAAGAGGTTTCAGGGAAGAGAAAAGGGCATCCCCCACTAAGCTACGAAGTCTTATTTTGAACTCTGTTAAGGCAGGATAAGGTGCTTCTAGCAGCTCCTATAATTGTGTGTGTGTGTGTGTATATATATATATATATACTGTATTAACAAAACCAAGACTTCATATATGCTTTAAACAGCTAATTGAATAAAATAAAATTTTAATAAGAAAACGATTATCAGTGACATTGTTCATTATTATTTTGTTTTGAAGTGATTCAGTTTTCTTTGCCAACAACTCCAAACCAAACCTTCCAGTGACGAGTGCTTCCAGCCGAATAGTGATTTTTGGTGAAAGATGAGATCACCAATATGGCTATCAACCAGACGACCAAACTCAGAGATGTCCCAGAGAGTGGGACTTCCAAAAATCTATTGGAAAAGAAATCGAGGATAGTGTCTAATAGACATTCAAATACTCAGAATACAATTGTAAGTTACTTAAGACTTCTACTCGACCATGATTGATGGAATAAGAGCATTCCTGTGGATTAAATAAAGGGTTTTGTTCAAAATTCCATGGTTTTTCTCAAGTTCAACAGAAAGATTCCAGAGTTCAACAAGATACACCTGAATCAAAAGAAACACAAAAATAACATCAAAAATGCATCAATTGAAATGCAAAAATAACATTTAAAATGCATCAATCAAAACGCAAAAATAACACTTAAAATGGGAACAGCAGTCTAAATAATTTAAATAATATGAAAAATTAAAAATTCAAGAATATAAAAACAAAATACATTTTAACAAAATTAAAATAAGTTTTTATTACTATTATTATTTTTCTTTACTGATACGACGATTCCAATATTTTCCCAATTCCGATGCAATTACTGATTCCAATTTTCATTCTTTATAAATTTCTAAATATTTAACTATAAAGTTGTTATTTTGTCAGTAAAAATACATGTTAAATGTGCATATATTTTCTCAAATGTAAAAACACAATTGTGGGGGATGGGTGATCTATAGATTTTAGTTTTACTTGTTGTTTAAAATCAAATATTTATTATTTTATTATTATTACCAACAGTGGAAGATTTTGTTTTAAACAAAATCAAATAAAAAAGATAATTAAAGAAATCGTTTTTGGCATCAGAAAATTGGCACAAATTTTTTTGATTCTGATGCTGATTCTGATAGTGCCGAAATTTCCAATTTTTCCGGTTCTAGATTCCGATTTTGATCAATCGTCCCAACACTATTATTATTAGAGGAGGAGTTTTTATTTTACAATGAAGATTGACTAATGAAAAGATTCCCCGTTTGTTAAAAGTTTTTAGTTAATTGTACAGGGTGTCCACTCCTCCCCTAAAAAAAAAAATGCCACCCATAGAATCGTTAATTAAATTCACAATCATTTCTGGAATCCAATTATGTATAAAATTAAATAAAATGTAAAGTCTGTATAAAACTATGTATATATACTATGTATAAAATGTAAAGTCTGTGATTAAATGCCTTAAAAATTGGTACAAACCTGATTTTGTGTAATGTGTAGTGTCTGTTGGCAGACAGAAAGAGTAAAGAAAAAATAATGGTTATTACTTCAGTTTATATGCTAGCGATTTTGTGAAGTAACAAAATTTCTCATCACCTCATATGCAAATGAGATGCTGCCAGTTTTAATAAAAAGCCTGATTTTCAAAGACTGAGTCGATTTTGATTTTGGAGTAGCGAGTTTTGACAGTAGTGTGTTGAATTTAACCCTGGAAATTGTTAGTTGAAAGCCCCAAATAGTTAACAATTGATTATTTATCTACAAAGTCTAGATAGATAAAGGTGTTTAATCTTTTGTGGCTTCTGAAAATGCATAAAAGCAATGCATAGATAAGGAAATCGATCAATATTAAGTAAATAAAATATAATCTTCCCCTCTTCTCTCTTGTTTTAACATATCAATTTATCTTGTTAGATTTTCAAAGTTAGACCCAAACAGCCTTTTGGCTGACAAACTTTGTTTGGACTAGCCAATTTTTATTTGTTATTTTTGTGCTATGTTATTCGCAACATAATAATGTACTTCACTACAATTTATTTAAAAATTACTCTGGCCCAGACGACCGATAGTATGCAACATTTGAAAATAATCATGTAAAAATCGAAATCAGCATATTTTTAATTGAAAAATATACAAATGATTGTCTCCCTTACAACTAAAGTTTTATTTCTTTTTCTGTATAAGTTTTAAATAAAATAAATAAATAAATAAAATGACATCACTGCATTACAGGCAGCACTGAGTAGGTGCAGTTACTAAAATTATAAAATGATTGTCTTTATTATCTTTTTTCCTTTTGTGATCCAGAAAGGAAGCGTTTAGATGTCTTCACTGTTTCCTGAGAAGGCAACAACAATAACAATCTCCAACAGAAAATGGAACATTTTTTATATGTAGTTCGATATTATTTGAGTTTATATGGCTATCACCTTTAAGTTGGGCAGTTATAATTGAGTGAATGTTAATGAGAAGTCAAGGGTTAATGGATGTGTTACATTAACAGGTGCTATATTTTTGTTGGCCATTCCTCTAAATTTTGTCATCTGTGGCCGACACTATAGCAGAAACTCTCATGTGGAAGATTAGGAAATGATCTCTACTATGATATAAAAGGAACTGTGTGTGTGAGAGAGAAACAGAGAAAGTTCCTTATGGACTCGAAAATGGCTGGGACGATTTTTATGAAATTTCACACAAAGATAATTCATGTGTCAGGCACTGTTCTTAGAAAGGATTTGTATCAGAAAGTCTTCGAAAAGTATCGATAATCAAAAAAATCTGATGATAGAAGGAACAGGCGATTTTGACCAAAGTTAACACCTTATACAGCCTAACACGATAAGTGCATTTGATAAGCTTTATTACCAGACAAGCAGAAAAACCCTGCATATAAAATCAACAGTAGGTTCTGTGATATGACAGGGGAGCATTCAAAATAAATGTTTCTGAATAAAGCACAATTGCACTATGATACTTGACTTTTTCATTTTAAACTTAAATTCAAGCCATTCTCATTGCACAAGCAGAAAGGACATGCATATAAAATCAACAGTAGATTCTTTGATATGATAGGGGCACGTTCAAAATCAATGTTTCTGTTTAGAGCACAATTAAATCTTGATACTTGACTTTTGCATTTTAAACTTTAATCTAAGCCATTATAAATAAAAAAAAATAATTTAATAAAATCAACAGTAGGTTCTCTACAGTGCAATGTAGACTATAGTGTATTGTGGGCTAAGACACTGCAGGGAGGCATGTGAAGCTTTCTCCTGGTGCACCATATTGCTTTTAATCGGGCAATTGATTGCCTGATTGAGAGCAGACAATCAATTGATTTTTTGAAAAATTGCAATTTTATGACAATAAAAAATGTAGGGGATGAAACATTTGTTGATCATCGTTTAATCCCGGGAAACGTTGGGTCACCCTGCTAGTATTCGATATATTCAACTATGGGTCCATTTTTCTTAACTAAGAATTGCTTTTAAAAGGACGATATGACAAAGTTTTGTTTTTCTTCTATTTACCTTTTGTTTCCGTTGAGCAGAGCTAATATGATTTCCTTATAATCGCCAGATATGTCATCCTGAACAACAAAACAAAACAAAAAAACCAAATTAATAAATATCAACCTTATTTAATCAAAAACATATTTTATCTCAAAAAAATAATAATAAAATAACAATGACAAACATTGCAGATTTTTTTTCTTAGCTTTTTTAAAAACAAATAGTTATCATTTATCAAGGCAAAAAAGTCCCTCGAGGATAATAGTTAATGAGATAGACAGATTGTCAGTTTAATAATGAAGAATATTATGAGAGGATTCAGATTAATGAATGTACTGAGCAAATTTTATTACTTATTAGTAAAGTTTAGAGTAAAGAGTAGACCTTGGGTTTATTTTCAGTAGTTTTATAACTCTTGCTTCCTTTATTTTATTCTTTAGTCCTCATATTCTATGAGCGTTTGTTCTGACAAAGGAAGAACTGTTTTCTAGTCAGAATCTATCTATTTAACAATTATCACAAGCTAATTTTGGACCGTAAACATATTTTTAGCTGCTTACATCAAGTGGTGCCTTGTCTGGAGGATTTCCAAAAAAAACAAGTTGTTGGCATTGAGTTTAAAGATGACCATGTGGTAGTGTGCACTGAAGCAATCTACGATAATGTTTTCCATGTATGGGAAGTTCTTGGAAAGAAATTATGTTCATGGTAATCCATTTCATGTTTGACACACAGAGGAAGAAAGGAAAGTCTTCAAGTATTTTAATGGTGACGAACTAAAAACACTTATACTCCCTCAACGTAAATACCCCGACAAACCTGACAAGCAACTAAATCCCACCCCTATACAGTAGAGATCGCTAGGTGTAAGAAAGCCTTCTACTCCAAACATTTCTTCTCCAAAACTGCTAGACTTTGGAACTCCCTTTCGGGATTCTGCTTTCCCAACTGTACTGACATGCTGCTCATCTCCCTTCATAATATGCAACATACAAATATCTGTGTGTGAGGTCGCCAAGCTAATCAAGAACCTTGATTCCAGTAAAGCAACTGGCTCTGATGGCATTCCAGTTATAGTGCTGAAAAAGCTTCAACCAGAACTTGCCCCCATACTTACAAAACTGTTTAAGCATTGCCTTAAGAAGAAGTGCTTTCCAACACCATGGAAAACCTCATCAGTATGCCCTGAATTTAAGAATTCAGGCGAAAAGTCATCTCCCTCTCAGTGCAGACCAATAGGTCTCCTGTGTGTCATGAGTAAGTTGCTGGAATCCATATTAAATGAAGAAGTAGTCAACCACCTCAGCAGAAACAACCTTCTTAATGACATGCAATATGGTTTCTGCTCCGCAAGATCTACAGCAGATGTGCTAACGGTTATATCTCATAGGATTAGTGAATCTCTTGACAAAGGCTTCCCTTCTAGGGCAATTGCTCTTGACATATCGAAGGCCTTCGATAAGGTTTGGCATAAGGGCCTACTTCACAAGATTTCCAGCTACAGTATCACTGGAAATGTTTTCTCAATTATTAAATCATTTCTCTCTGATAGGTTCATAAGAGTAGTGGTTGATGGGCAGAAATCAGAGGCCCAGAGTATTAATACTGGAGTCCCTCAGGGGTCCATCCTAGGCACAACTCTCTTCCTGATCTACATCAATGATCTCCCAAAAGATATACTTAAATCATTCGTTGACATCTATGCTGATGATATGACCATCTATGGCAACACATCATAGGCCGTAAATGACAAAGTTCTCTCTGATTCTCTCTCCTCTGATCTTGAGCGCGTGGTTCAGTGGGGGAAGACGTGGCTGGTTACTTTTAATGCATCCAAAACCAAGCTTCTATCTTTACATCATCAATGCTCTGATCCCCATCTGGGATCAATTGTAATGGATGGCTCTCGTTTTGGGGAGGCTCTATGTTTTGACAAGCTTCTGGGTTTGACCTTTACTCCTGATCTGAAATGGAACACGTACATCAGGTCTGTTGCCAAGGATGCTGGGAAAATGGTGGGATCCTTCTATCGCTCCAGAAGATATCTCACTACTGATGCAATTCTCTATCTGTATAAAAGCCAAGTACGTCCAAGGATGGAGTACTGCTGCCACATCTGGGCAGGAGCTGCTAAAAACAGAGTACAAAATAGACTTTGTGGCTTAGTGGGGGATGCCCTTTTCTCTTCCCTGCAGCCTCTCTCCCACAGAAGAGACGTTGCGAGGCTGTCTTTGTTTTATTGTTATTTCCATGGCAAGTGCTCGTCTGAGCTCCAATCTCTGGTCCCCCTCGCCAATCTTTCACGAAAAACACCTGTCTAGCTGAAACTACTGTCATTAATTTTCCCCACTCTTTATCTGTGCCTAAATCCAAACGTAGATTCCATGAGCAGAGCTTCTTTCTTAGAAGTGCACGACTGTGGAACTCTCTTCCATTTGCCTGTTTCCCACCTGACTACAACTGTGATGTCTTCAATTCCAACATAAACAAATTTCTGACAAACCGCTCTCTTAAGTAAGACACCCTATCAAATTTCCAATACTAATGATTAATACGATACTATCTCATTGATTACTGTGCACACGATAACCCTTATCCCCGAGTGGCTTCCAGGCCTTGATAAGTGGTGACCTCCATGTAAAAAAAAAAAAATAATAATAATAATAATATCCCTGCAACTTATGTCGCTGATAGTTGCCCCCTACTTCAAAGTGGCACTGTGCCTTGTTTGGGTTGAAAATTGAATAATAAAAAAATAAAAAAAATAAAGAAGTCTTTACAGTTGTGGCAGTGATATGAGTTTTGCTACAAAAGTCGTGCAATGAGGAATCAGAGATGGAAGCTTGGTTGAGCACATTCTAAGGAAATAATGATAGACTTTGTAATTTTTTTTCCCTTATTTTTCAGTTAGCTAAGTCAGGGGTGGTAGCCCCTAGAAGAGAAAAAAAATGTAGCAACACCAACAAAATAAGGAAAAGAATAAATAAATAAAAATTACAAAATTTCCATATGTTCTGATTAATAACTCTTCCAAAATTAATTTACCATAAAACCACTCAAAACAAATTTATTAGTGTTGGTTTGAAAGTAAATTTTTAAACCCACTCAACATCTTGCTTTGACAAGCTTCTGGAACTGACCTTTGTTCCTGGCATGAAATGGAAGACTTACATCAGGTCCATTACCAAGTTTGTTTAAAAATGGTTGGATCATTCTATCGCTCTAGAAAGTATCTCACAGCCAAAATGTGTGATGAAGTACTGTTACCACATCTGGGGAAGAGGTGTTCGGAGCATCTTTTCCTACCTTGGCAGGGTATAAAATCGGCTTTGAAATCCAGTGGCTGATACTCTTTTCTCCTCTTTACTACATCTTTTCTGCAGAGGGGACATTGCGAGTCAATCTCTGTTCCATTGTTATTTTCAAAGCAGCTGCTCGACTGAGCTTCAATGTATGGCTCTCCCTTTCTAAAACATTTGCAACAAACACTCGTCTATCAATAATTTTCCTTACTCTCTAAAACTAAACAAAAATTCCACAAGCAAAATTTTTTTTCCCTAAAAATGCCTGCCTGTGGAGCACAATACCACAGGGCTGCTTTCCAACTGACTATAACATGATCATTTTTAAATCCAATCTAAACAAGTTCTTATTGTGACGTCATCTTAAATAATCAAATCCTACCCAATTTCCATCCTTACTGATCATCACTGTCATGTCTTACCAACCACCTAACACTCATTAATCCTTATCCTCGAGGGGCCTCTGGGCGTTGATAAGTAATGACCACCTAGTAAAACAAACAAAAACATATAAAACAGAAAAAGACACTGCTGCTGCTTTGTTCATTTTGGGCATCGTTCATGATGATGGGTTTTACTGGCATTAGTTTTCCTGATATATTTCAATCAAAAATTCTTTCTGGTGAGGGACCGCATGAAGGTTGCCAACATCCTAAGTAAAAGTGTTTCTGTAGAATGAACTAGGTTTCAACTTGGCACTGCATTGTTTATCAGCATTTGTTAAGCACTAAACGACCTTTACCTTGCTGCTACTGATGATGATTCTGATGATCTAATCATTTTGATTAAAAAAAAAAATCAACATTTTAAGACATTGAAGAGTTGCACAAACTTAGGATGGACAAAGCCAAAATCAATTGTAGAAATGCAAAAAAAAAAAAAATACCATAAAATGTAAATAAATCTAAAAATACTTACACTGATAAAATCTGAAAGTGTTTTCTTATACATCGTCTTAAATTGTTCCTTTATTTTTTGCAAATCGACCTCGGATCGGGAGATAATGACTCGAATGAGGGTATCATCATCTGTGCCAAGACCCTTCATTGCTTTGTAAAGCACAGAGGCAAAATAAGCAGCTGTGTCACGGCAACATGCCACTAAAAGAAAAATAATTCAGAGAAACATGTTTAAAAGAAATATCATAGGGTACCGAGTTTTAGGTGTTTGTGAGTTTTTAAACCAACACATTCCAAATGAAAACATTACTACATACTTAAGTGTCATGTCGAAATGAGTATAAATTCAAAAAAATTACGAAAAATAATCCAGTAGACGATTACGTTCTTTAAAAAATTGTTTAAAAATGGCAAACCCTTAATTGAAGTCAAGGGAGATAAGTCGGTTGTTATATTGAATTGGTTACACAACTTTTTCAAATTAAAATCTATATATCTATAAAAGCACATTTTTGATCTAAACAATTGAAATTTTGCATAAAGTATATTCAGACATAGGGCAAGCTTTTTAAATTTGGCTGCCAAGGAGTAAAAGTTAAAAAAATTTAACCTTTGCGGTCTCTAGCAAACTATTCAGACAATTTTGGGTCTAAACATTTGAAATTTTACATAATAAGTATTCAGACATGCAGCAAGCTTTTTAATCAGTTTTGGGACGAAAATTTGGCTCCCAAAATTTGTACCAGAACTGTTTGCAAGGACCTGTGACACAGTGACTAGAGTACTTGAAAAAAATCAATTGTAAAAGTGATATTCTCCTGAAGATTGAAGTTGGTTATAGGAGGAGAAACTAATTCTGGTATGACTGATTATATCTGAAGGAAAAGGGGAAACCATCTAGCATTATAGGATGAAGTAAAAATTATAGACAGAGAAAAATAATTCTTAGTGTGGGCAACCGAAAAATACAATTGTGAATTGTTTAGGATCTCTACAGAATGAAAGCATGCTACCCCCATAAAGTAAATAAAGGGTTCGCAACAAAATTCCATTCAAAATTCAGTTCAAATTTCTGAGTTTGACAGAAGATTTCCCAAGATACACCTGAAGAATGTCAGAGGTTACTTAAGATGAGAATAGTAGTCCAAAGAATCCAAATAATATGAATGACCAGTGTTGGCCTTCATTGGACTAGTATGAAATGAAATTACCTGTCTTCAATTGTCGGGTACTGTTGTATATATATATATATATATATATATATATATATATATATATATATATTATTGTTGTTGTTTACTTATTACTGTATATTATTATCTATTATTTATAATTAACTAGCATGGGTGCCCGGCATTTCCCGGGTGTTTGGAAGTGTGTGTTGAGCATAACAAAAAGTTGTAGTAGGCAGGAAGGCTCGAACCCGTGACGTGAAAGCAGAAAAGAAAGTGGAGGTGTGTGTAAGGGTGTTGGTTGAGCAAAAATAAAAAGAAAAATTGCGAGCGCAAAAAAAAAAAAGGAGTAGTAAGCAGGCTTGAACCCTTAACACGCTAGAGGAAAAAGAGATGAAAAAAAAAAAACTGCCTTACTAATGTGCATACCGTGGTTGTGATGTCATATGCGGTCGAAATAACGCCCTTTAATCGATGTTGTGAACGTGAGAGTTGAATGACTTGCAAAAATTGTAAAGGAAAAAATGGACCCTCCGTGTACAAAAGTGCAAGGTGAAGAAATTAATGTTTTTGGCCAATTTTTCGATATTTGGCCTCCGAATGATCGAGCTTCAAAATGACACCGATCTAGTAAAAATCCATCATCTCTGTCGAAAGTTTTAGGCACATATACATGCATGTATGCATACATACATACATACATACATACATACATTTAAATAGACAAGTGAGATTTATATTATAGATGGCTCTCATATCATGTTAAATTCTATATAGGTTTACTTAGTAATTGATTATCTCTCAGCATATGTGCTGCTTCTTTGAGTCATCTTACTCTCTACTTTTCTGTCTATAATTTTTACTTCATCCCATAATGATCGTTGGTTTCCCTTTCCCCTTCAGATATGGTCAGTCATACCAGAATTAAATTGGTCTCTCCTCCTATAATAAACTTTCTCTCTAAATAAAACCTTTGAAAGCCAACAAATCTCCATTGTGTTTCCATGCATGAGTAGGCTTGTCTTGAGTTAAACTGAAGCTCAACAACCATGAGGGGATCAATGGCCCAAGCATGAGAATAAAGACCAGCAACCGCGCACGTACGTAAAAAGATTTTGCTTTGTTGATTGTTACTTGCTTGTTCACAAGAAAAAACACACATATGCAAACGTACGTGCATATACAATGATGTGTAAACTGTTCGTTTAATATCTGGTTAACATAAAATATTACTCTTGTCATTATGAGAAAAATATAGACACATGAAATTATCTTATGTCATGAAGCTAAAGATATATGTCATTTCTAAAGTCTCATTATTTCTTGAATAGTTTCACAAGAATTATTAAGAAAAAAAACAAAACAAGAAGTTTGATTATTTACCTATGGTCAGAAGACTTTCTTTTGCATTTCCAGACATTTCCGATTTGATGACATCTGCAATATCTTTTTTATGTGCTTTCTTGTATTCTTCAAAAATCACCAAAAGCTGCGAAAAGCTGTTCGTACAAAGTATTTCGATGAATACCACTTCATCGGTGCCGCGCTTTGACTCTCCAGCTTCATATAATCGCTGTACCTCTTGCTTAGCATTAGCAACATTTATGCTTTCATCTGGCTTTCGACGGCCTTGAAGCAGGCTGGTTAGAATTTTTTTATAATCACCAGATGTGTCATTTGCGATATCAACTTCCAGATTGTTCTTAAACACTTTAAAACAAAATAAAAAGAAAATTGCACCATAAGTTCAGTGTATACAATTTAGTACATATATTTACAAATTTTGTTTTGTATATATATATATATATATATATATATATATATATATATATATATTAGTGTTGGGAAGAGTAATCAGAATCGGGAATCAAAAAATAGGAACTTATAAGGGTATCGGAATTGAACAATGTGGGCCTATTTTCCAATGCTAAAAACGATTCTTTTTCTTGGTTCTGATTTGTTTGTTTTTGGTTAAAGCTTTTTCATGGGTCATATTAATGATGAAATGATAAATATTTATTGATTTTAAGCTGCTAATGAAGCTAAAAACTATAGATCAACTTCATAAGTGTATTTCTACGGTTACAAAATTATATGTACATATTTCATTATTTTGACAATAACTCCCCCCCGCCCCAATGACTACATATTTAGAAATTCAAAAGAATCAGTATCAGAATCGGTAATTGTATCAGAATCAGGAATTTAGAACGGAATCGGTAATTGTATTGGAATCGGAAAAAATATTGGAATCGTCCCATCACTAATATGTATATATATATATATATATATATATATATATATATATATATATATATATATATATATATATATATATATATATAATATAAAGCTGAACGTCTGTGTGTGTGTGTGTGTGTGTGTGTGTGTGTGTCTGGTCACTGATTACATATAATGATAGAAGATGTATTGAGGATCTGGAATGGGTATGTTTGATCTGGCAGAACGGTGGTTCATAAAAATTGTGAGGTCTGCATTCGCGCCTGGCCCCCAAAGTATGGAAATAAAAAATGAAAAAAAAAATGTTTACAAGTGTTTTTGATATAGATGTACATAAAAATACTTTGATAAGTATGTTTCAACTTAAATAGGGATGGTATAATAAAATTGTGGGGTCTGGGTTCGCGCCTGTACTCCATGGAAATATGGCACAAACTTTAACAAAGACTTTTCATATCTATTTGCGTAAGTATACTTTGATAATTATGTTTCAGTTTGAAGAAATATGGTATAATAAAATTATGGGGGTGTTCATTCGCGCCTGACCTCCATAGAATGTAAATATGTCACAAAGTTTAACAAGGTTTTTTAAAGGGGTGAAGGTCCACAATAACACCTTAACTTTAATCTTAATTCACGTTAGCTTTTATTTATTTTTTTGAGTTGAATCATATTGTGTCGAATAAATTCACCTCTTAAATTCACATTCTTATTAAAGTGAAAGCCAAAAAAAAGTCGGAACTTTAGACAATTCTCGACACAAATTTTGCATAACTCTGTTTTTTTTTTCCTTCTCCACTTGCATGTGGCACTCTTTCAAAAATAGATAAATAATAAAAAATAAGAACGTTACTTGTTATCGTGTCAAAAGAAGGAAAAAAATCCTGCTCACGTGATTACGTGTCTTTTTAAAAACATTTACATAACCTTTTTATTTTTATTTATATATCCGTTTAAGCTTTTTTTTGTCAGTGTACTAGAAGAAATTCAGTTGATTACAACCCTTTCTGCATGTTCTTTACATTACAATAGTACAACCCTGAATCCAACGGCGCAATACTACACCGTTCAATACTGTAAAACTGAATCGAAGTTGTTCTGCTTGAAAAGGGCGCCATTTTCTTCTTATTCATATTTATATCGATTCTTTGCTTTAAAAAACTAATGTAATTACGTACTTACTTTTTTAATATCCCATTTTGCTGTTTCAGATTATTTTACTAAAGTAAGTAAAGCTTCATTATTTTTCAAAGCTGTTTTTGTTTCTTTGTTTTTCAATATTTCGTCGATATTATTTAGTAAGAGTGTTTAGCAGAAAAGCCAACAAACAACTACCCGAAAAAATAAATATACAAGAAATAAATGTTACCATAGTCAATAAAAGTTCAGTTCATGTTTTTTTTTTGTTTTGAAATAGTTTTTAATGCTCTTTACTTGAAATAATTTCAGCGAACCGAAATTAAAACGAAATTTGAGGCAATAACTACTTAAATGAATTTTTATATAAACTACACGTGCCATAATCGAATATTCCTCAAGCACAAAATAACGGATATGTTTATAAATATTTCTTATGTTGACGGAACTCTCTTAAAATGTTAACACAGAATGCTCAAATTGAAAACGGGGCTCTCCATTTCAAAGTCGCTGGCATTTTGATTTTTTTAAAAACCGGTTTGTGAATTTAAAAAACAAAATTTTTTTTTACAAACTACTTAAAAATACAAACCAATGAACTTTTCTACCATAAAAGTAACTTATATTGACTATGGTAACATTTATTTCTTGTATATTTATATTATTATATATATAACATTTTCTCTTTGTAAGGAAACATCATTTTGTTGGTCACTCTTGGCTACGAATGGAAACAAAGTTGATATGAAAAAATATATTTTTGCGAAAATTATCTTTACTTTCATCATATTTTGCTTAGGGTAAAATTTTTGAGTATCAAAACCTATCTCTTTACAACTCCCTCCTTTTCATAACCTATCATACTTTCATCAATCACAGTCCATTTTCTGTAGGCTGTTTTTGAACCCAGTCAACGACGGGTACTTCTGCTAGCATATATATACAATACCAATACAAATATCTGAACATAGTTAACAATATATAGACTACTGGTACTAGTATCTCAACATGGCTTATAAGATGAAGTCAAAAAATCAACATGGCTCATAAGATGAAGTCGAAAAATCAACATGGCTCATAAGATGAAGTCGAAAAATCAACATGGCTCATAAGATGAAGTCGAAAAATCAACATGGCTCATAAGATGAAGTCGAAAAATCAACATGGCTCATAAGATGAAGTCAAAAAATCAACATGGCTCATAAGATGAAGTCAAAAAATCAACATGGCTCATAAGATGAAGTCAAAAAATCAACATGGCTCATAAGATGAAGTCAAAAAATCAACATGGCTCATAAGATGAAGTCGAAAAATCAACATGGCTCATAAGATGAAGTCGAAAAATCAACATGGCTCATAAGATGAAGTTGAAAAATCACATGGCTCATAAGATGAAGTCAAAAACTCAACATGGCTTATAAGATGAAGTTGAAAAATCAACATGGCTCATAAGATGAAGTCGAAAAATCAACATGGCTCATAATATGAAGTCGAAAAATCACAACAACGTCTCTTCTGTGAGAAAGAGGTTGCAGGGAAGAGAAAAGAGCATCCCCTACTAAAGCTGAAAACATGATCAATAATTCCCCCCCCCTCTTTATCTGTACCTAAACCTAAACGTAGATTCCATGAACAAAGCTTCTTTCTTAGAACTGCACGCCTGTGGAATTGTCTTCCGTTTTCCTGCTTTCCGGTTTACTACAATATGGTTGTGTTCAAGTTTAATGTGAATAAGTTCTTGATGAGCCGTTCCATATGAGTTATCAAATTTACCGAATTTTCATTACTAATGATTACTATATTGTCCAATTTCTACTGTACACGCTTTAACCCTTATCCTTGAGTGGCCTCTTGGCCTTGATAATGTGGTGATGCCTGTGTAAAAAAAAAAGAAGTCTATTTTCAAGTGTGTCAAGGCAGAATAAGGTCTTTCTAGCAGCTCCTGCCCAGATGTGGCAACAATACCCCATCCTCTGATGTATCTGACTCTTATATTTGATTTAAAATAATCACTTTATAATAATATTAAGTAAATTCTCAGAGTTACAAAAAAAAAAAAACACACAAACACAAAATTATCTTATAATGTCATGTCATTATTTTTCTTTGCATAGTTGCTTTCATAAAACCACTTACGTCTTTGGTAGATGACTTTAATATCTTTCAATTGCTCATTGCTTCTTGAGCAAATTATTTCAGTCAAAACTTGTTCGTTTGTCCCCAAACCCTGTCAATAGAATATGAGAATATAATTAGAATAAAAAAAATACTGGTTGTTAAGAATTCACTCTATATTAAAAACCAAAATAAAGAAAAATCTGTACGACATATGAAGCGAAAAGATCATATTCCAAAAGTTACATAAATTGATCAAGTATTTTTATTAAAAAAGAAAATAAAATTTTATGAGTAGCCAAACGGGTCTGTCTTGTCTGCCATTTTGAAAACAATTTAAAAATTCAAAACAAAGGGAGATAACTCAACAATTGAAATGATACTTATTAAGTATTATACAGTAGCGTCCAAAACTAAAGGACAAAATTTTTAAACCTAATATTTGTTAGAAATAACGACAGTGAAAAGCTGAAATTTTGAAAACTGGTAGTCGTTATCATCCATAATAACATACTAAAATTTGAATCATTTGCAAAGGATAGAAAAAGAATTATGACAATTATTTATTTATTTTCAAAATAGGAACGCCCAAAAGTAAGGGACAAAATTGAGAAAAACAATGTAAACAGTGGAATGTGATTTTTAATTTTGTAAACAAATTCAAAATATAATGTGTGTTCAGATATTTATTTTGCAGAAATCAAGGGAAATAACTCACGGCATAATTATTTTCGTTTGATGTGTAAGAATATTCAGTGAATAAACTCTGAAAGTTTTCTTTTCCAGAGTAAGCATTTTAAAAAAGAAAATGACATGAAATAAAATATATTTATGCCAATAATGGAAGAGTGAAAGCAAATATAGACTCGTCTGAATCAAGTATTGATCAGCATTTTGGATTATTTGGATTATTCAGACTACTGTTTTCATCTTGAGTTTTATTTTCATAATGTTTCAGCCGATGTAACCTCTGACCTTCTTCACGTGTATTTTGTCAAACTCAGGAATCTTTCCGTTGAATTTGAGAATCTGCATGGAATTTCGAATGTAATTTATAAAGTATGAGGTAAAATTCAGTTCTAAATGAAAATCCTCTAGATGTCGAGGGTTCAATCCTCAGTGTTGAGGACACTTAAAATACAATTGTAAATTATATAGGACTTCTACCCGATCATGGCTGATGGAACAAGAGCATGCTACTCTCGTGGATTAAATAAAAGGGTTCAGTCCGAAATTCTGTACAAATTCCCAAGTTTGACAAAAATATTCTCAAATTTCGCAGAAAGATTCCCGAGTCCGACAAGATACATCTGAAGAAGATTGGAGGTTACATCGACTGAAACATTGTGAAAATAACACGAAAGATGAGAACAGTAGTCTGAAGAATTCAAATAATACAAAAATTGCTGTTGTCTGAAAGTCTTGTCACTCTTACTAAAGTGTAATAATCGTAGATGAATCATTACCAAAGCACAACTTTGTAAAATATCACGAAGATCATAGCACCACATCAATTTGTGTGATAAATACTATGGTATCCACACAAAGTTTTTCAATGTGTGACAATGAAAGGAGATAATTGAACCCATCAAACATTTGTAGGAAACAGATTAACGAAATTCTGATATCAGCAAAAGCTTGCACACACGGACACAACTTGTTAGCAACTTCCAGTTAATAATAACCATATGATGAGTTGTCGCTCTTGGTTGGTTGCATAGGGCTGATAACTGTCGTTTGTGGCACCACTAACTTTTTTCACCGGATACATTAAAAAAACGATTTTGTTGAAAACATGGTTTCTTCAAATCCAGCTATTCTGATTGATGGCTTGGGCATTTTGTTAATGCTGCTGTCAAATGCCTTTTCTAAGGTCAACAGGTCTTGTACGAGCTGAGAAACTTAATTTATTCAGGTTAGACATTCAAACATTTACAAACTGTACACTTTATTCAGAAGTATAAATGTACAGTTGTCATATTTGTGCTGATTTTGCAATCTACACAAATAAAATGATAATTTGTGCTTGTTTCATGTTTTATTGTAAAAAAAAAAAAAATTAAAAGAATCGGTTTGGAATCGGAAATTAGGTTATAATTTTTCCAATTCCGATACCGATTCCGATACCCCCAAAAGTTCCAATTTTTTCGATTCCAGATTCCGAATCTGATTACTCGTCCCAACACTACTATCTACACAAATAAAATAATAATAATTGTACCTATTTACTATGCCTCCCCACGGGACAGAGTTAGACACCAGGGTCGTTTTTTAATGTGGAGAAAAGGTACAAAAATAAAAATTGTCTGTTGTGAAGGATTTCTCCTCCACCGAAAGAGAACAAGAGATAGAAGTGCAGCATCTGAAGAACAGATACTACACTTTGATCTTGTCCCGAAGGTTGTTTCTAAATATCATTTATCTTCTAATCGTTCTACACGTTCTTTTCCATTTTGCATTTTCTATTAATCTTATTGGTCCGCCGACAAAAGGAAGGTGGATCTGTAAATTCTCCCTTGTCCGTTCATCCGTTCATCTGTCTGCACTTTTCTCAATAACTAGACCTTCGAATTTTTTGAAATTTTGCACAAACATTAAATATGATAAAAAAAAGTAACAGAATGGATTTTCCAGGAAAACTCTGGTTGCTCTCCTAGGGGTGTTTTTCAGGTTAAAATGGCTAAAATTGACACTTTTGTGCTTATTAAAAAAAATTCATACCTTGGATTTTTATAAAACTTTCTGAAAAGTTGTAACTAACTGATTTCTGTATAATTTTGTTTGTCTATACTTCACAATAACTATTGGATGTGCCCCCAGGGGCTCTTTTAGGGCTAATAAAAAAAATCCATTTTTAGGACTATTCTACGATATTTGTCCAAAATTTTCTGTGTATGTCTATTTAGCAGTTTTGCATGGTGCTGAATTCAAATTTAAATATATTAAGGCCTTGGGGACTTTTGGGGTTAAATGGGTGGGTGGGTGGAGGGGCAAATTATGGACTTAGTCATTTCTTTTTTTACATGGTGCAGAACTCAAATTTACATATGTTAAGGCCTAAAACTGCACCGGTTGTTCATTTTTTACCAGGATTTGACGTCCCCTGGAGACTTTTGGGGCTAAATGTGGGTGGGTGGGTGGTGCGCAAATGCTGAACTTAATCATTTTTTTTTTTGCCTCGTTCACTGTGCACTCACGGGGGATCATGCATGCTTCACTTGTTTCTTGTTTTAGTTGTTTTAGTGTTTTTATTTTGTTTCATTGTTTATAAAGTGAATAAACTTGACCCAGGGAACATGTGTTTTGTATTTCATGCATTACTTTTGCTAGGGTTAGGGTTGGGGTAACAAGATCACGCTGCACTTTAGATGTGGAAAAATCATTGTAATTTACCTTGATTGCTTTGTTTAGCTGAGTTGCGTCAAACTCTGGCAATGACATGCAAAGTCCAACCACCACATCTTTAAAATGTCCACTTAATTCACTTTTTAGTTCTTTGGTCAGATCCTGTAAAAAGAAAGAACATTATTATGAGACGTTACGAAACGTTGAGCCTGGTCAGTACAAGATAGGTGACCATTTGAGAATACCAGGCACTGTATGTAGGAAGACGTTGACACCTCTTTGCAAGAACTGCAAAAACCTAACATCATCATCTCCCTTGACCAGGGTATACATGCGACTCAGGATCGCTCGTGAACTTAATATTTCTCTAGCATTTCCTCCTTTGGAGGAAGCCGGGTCAATCTGCCTAGGGTGAGTGCTGCTTAAAAAATTAGAAACGATCATTACTTTATTTTTTTGTGTATCTATCTCTCTATATAAAGCAAAGCTGTCAAGCTAAGAGCCAAACTAACTGCAATTTGAAATCATCAGCTCTGATCTAATATTCTTATCGACATCAGATGTTCTTGATCCTTTTTTTCCAAAATAGCTGCAATGTTGCATGTCTGTGCCTGTTTTACAAATATTTTAATAGAATGTGCTCCGATGAAGTCATAGCATTTGTGCCCACTTGACATACATACTCCTGACTAATCTGAGAAGCAGCAAAATCCCACCTCAGGTCCCTAGATGCCAGAAAAGCTTCTACTCTAATAGTTTATTTTCTGAGACTGCTAGACTTTTGAATTTGTTTACAAACTTCACAGCTAGTCAATTTATTATCAGAAAGAAACCTATGCAAACTGAATTATATTAAGATAAATAGCATAGTGGAAGAAAAACAAAAATAAAAAAACTAGTCTGAATCAAATATCGATATCTCAGATGGATTGCTATTTGGGCCTGACTTTGAAAATCTGACAAGGTAACTTTATATGTTAGAAGAAGTAGTAAACAAATAAGAATCTCCATATATAATAAAATGACTCCAGAAATTCCCCTCTGAACCAAAATATTGTAGGTGTGTAACAACAGATATCACATACAAATTCAATACAGCTAGGCTAATAGCTACTATCTTATGTAGTTTTTGAATACTATTTTATACAAATTCAGATTTAAGATTTAATTAAAAAAAATCTATTTTTAAATTATACATATAAATACTAATAATAGATACTATTTTTAAATTATACATACTATAAAGATTAAGTTCAATATCCATATAATAATGAAGAATTTAATTGGAAATAAAATGTACTTAACTACATGTTTGTATTTTTATTGGTTTGTGTGCTACTAGAGTTTAAGTAAGTCATCATGTTGTATTTGAATTATTGTTGGCCATCTTTAAATATAGTTGCCGTTCTTGTGAATGCGCAACATTTATGCTCGGGGGAAAAACAATATGATGTTCAGGAGTCTATTGGCATTCACTTGCTACCATTTTTTCTTCCACTCCCAACTGAGGTCACAGAATCAAAAATCTAGAGGGATTTTGACCTTTGGGCTTAAAAGTATTGAGAACATACACATAAGAAACATACATTTTGTCTTTTTATTTTTATTTTTTTCCATTTAAACAAACTGATCCACAGAAACGCATGGCCAGATACAGCTAGTGCTAGTAGTAGTAGTAGTAGTAGTAGTAGTAATAATAATAATAATAATAATAATAATAATAATAAGAAGAAGAAGAAGAAGAAGAAGAAGAAGAAAAAGTAAACAAATAATAATAAGCAAAGGAGAATAAGAAGAAAACGTAAACAAAGAAGTAAACGAGGAAGAGAAAGTAAATAAAGAAAAAGAAATAAACAAAGAAGAAATAAACAAAGAAGAAATAAACAAAAAATAAAAATAAATAAATGAAGAAGGAGAGAGAGAGAGACAGAGAGAGAGAGAGAGAGAGAGAGAGAGAGAGAGAGAGAGAGAGAGAAAAGAAGTAGTAATAATAATAATAATAAGAAGAAGAAGAAGAAAAAGAAGAAGGAGAAAAAGAAGAAGAGAACAAAGAAAAAGTAAACAAATAATAATAAGCAAAAGAGAATAAGAAGAAAATGTAAACAAAGAAGTAAACGAGGAAGAGAAAGTAAATAAAGAAAAAGAATTAAACAAAGAAGAAATAAACAAAAAATAAAAATAAATAAATGAAGAAGAAGTAGAGAAAGAGAGAGAGAGGGAGAGAGAAAAGAAGTAGTAATAATAATAATAATAATAATAAGAAGAAAAAGAATAAGAAGAACAAGGAGAAGAAGAAGAAGAAAAAAAGAAAAAAGTAATCAACTAATAATAAGCGAACAAAGAAGAAAAAGGAGAAAAAGGAGAATAAGAAGAAAACGTAAACAAAGAAGTAAACGAGGAAGAGAAAGTAAATAAAGAAAAAGAAATAAACAAAGAAGATGTAAACAAAAAATAAAAAGAAATAAATGAAGAAGTAGTAGAGAAAGAAAAAGAGAGAGAGAGAGGGGGGGAGGGAGAGAGAGAGAGAGAGAGAGAGAGAGAGAGAGAGAGAGAGAGAGAGAGAGAGAGAGAGGGTATCTATAAAAACAACCAAACAAAATATGAATCTAATGTTACCTTTCCATATATCTGCATGAAATTCTGTCGTATTTCTATTCGTTGCTGAGAAGATCTATAAGCCATAACATTTATGATCGCCTTTTCATCTGTGCCTTCAAATTAGAAAAGAATAAAGTCTACTAAATATTTCGTACTTAAAATAACTATGCAAAAGCTTGTTTCATATCGTTAAAGATAAATAATAATCATGTCTTTAAAGGTAAAATAGCATTTCTTTTAAAATAAAAACTTTGTCTTTCTTAATTTTTTTTTTTTTTTTATATCCATTCATAACGATATTTAATTAAAAAAAAAAGTGCCACCTTATTTCTTAACATTTCTTTTAAAATAAAAAATGTTTGCCGAGGTTGTACTATAAAAAATCTCATCTCTCTCATCTCCGTCATCTTTCAGGATGCTTCACCACCTAATCTAAACGAGTTCACCAGTTCTCTCGATCTCACATGACAGTTTGCAGGTCAAAAACACTTTCCAATCCTGTGTCCTGTAGCAAGTTATCGATGTAGATCATTCTTCTTCTACCAAAGTTTGGGTATCCATCTATTAGTATGCAGAGAACTTAGCTTGCTTGCTTCCTCTTTGCTGTGTCTCATGCAGTGACCGGTTACTCTCATTCTTCTCTGCTGTTCTTTCACTGATACTGGTGGTAGGTTACCATAAAGCTGTTGGTTTGTTGCGTGGCTCTTCCGTAATGTATTAAGGGCCATCCTGAGCATCCATGTGGAACAGACATCCAGTCTCTTCTTCAGCGCATTTGTAAAAGTCCATGCCTCAGCACTATAGAGAAGGACTGTTTCTACTGTGGTAACAAAGAGTCTTACTTTCAACTTTTCTGAGAGAGTGGATGACCATATCTTCTTTAACTTGTGACATGCACTCCATACTAGTGCTTTTCTTACTTCCAAATCTTTTTCAGTGCTTTCTGACCATGCTCCAAGGTACTTGAAGTTTTCGACAACTTTGAGTAGAATCCCATCAAGTGCTTTCACTGCAATTGGGTCAATGTTATTGAAGGTGCGAGAGCCTTTTCAAGTCTCACACAAAAACACGTTCACATTTCAAGCTATATTACTTGTCGCATACATACGCACACACAAACATACGTGCCCACGTCCACACAGGTACATATATTCACGTTCGTGTACATACACTCACATTCACGTGTATATACACACACGCTAACGTACACACATGTACTCACACATGCGCACACAGATGGACGACGTCACTTCCTTTTAAAGGAAATCCACACATGCGCAAAAGACCACCGGAAACACCTATAAAAGGAAGAGACAACCTGTTTCCAACCCCTTTTCGGCCCAGCTTTCAAGCTGGTCGGTCTACGGACCGACCGCGTGCCTCACACCACTTGCTAATATGTGGGGCAAAAAGCTAACAGACACATTCTCACTCTTTCTCTCTCTATCTACTACTGGTCCCTGAGAACACCTTCGCGTAGCTGACTGCTAACTGACGTCAACCCTCTATCCTTTTCTTTGTCTACATGATGGGCTGCCATTTCTCGTTCTATTACATTACTCACTTCTCTTCCCACACGCGAACAAACGATAGTGACCCGAACTTGAGATGAACACACATTTCCTTTTCTTTCTACAACACCAGTCCCGCAACGAACGATGGTTACACCCGCGCAAACATGAACACATGTTATATCTAAAACATTCATTCTTTCAACAGTAAATAAACGACACGTTTATCTTATCCATCAATTGAGTCTTTGTTTCCTTCAATTCCATTCGTTTCATTATTTTCTTGTAGCGAGTTAGGGTATTATTATATCCTGGTCCGCAACAAAGCTTGTATTTCTGTTTTCTTGGCATTGCAGTACAAACCCACCAATTACGCTTCCTCTTTCATTATAAAAAACAAACAAACTGACTTTTACTATCATTGTCAGCCAAATATTTTTAATAAATAAAACGAATACACTTCTTTATTTAATTTTTTAGGAATTTCTTTAAAAAAACAATAAATATTATCTGTATTTGTACCGTGAAAAAAAAATAATAGCCAGTTAAATAGTCTTCAAAGCAATAACATGAATGTCATTTGTTGAAATTCATTTATTTAAAACTAGCAGCTCCGTCGGCACACACAACGCCGAGTCAAACACAAAATTGAGTACACTCAACATCGTCTTACCATCAATGCTTACCCTGTGAACTCGGAGTATGGGAAATTCCCATATGCATAAAACAAAATCACAGAAAAAAAACAAAAATACCCTAAGGGTAAGGATAATGAGTAAACGTTGGATAAAATAATGGTTAAAATTATTATGAACTTGCCAGGATTTGAACCTGGAATCTTCTGATCTGTAGTCAGGTGCGTTATCCATTGCACCACAAGTCCTGTCTGTGTGCTGAAAGATGTCACCGTGACTGTATACAGACAGTGCTAAATTCTGTTGACATGGGCGGATAACTTTTTCGACAAGTTTACAAAACGGCCCCAAAACCCTTGTTTCGGCTTTTTGTGTGACTTGGCGTTGTTCATTACATACCATATATAGATAAGGACAATCTAGGGACTCGCACCTTTCAGGGAAAAAAAGAAATTTTCAATTTGGTGTATTCGTTTGAAAGTTTTATTGGTGAAAAGGCACACACATATAAATCAATAAATGAATAAATAAACATTTAGAATTTTATTAATAGTTTAAAATGTTAAGGTTTTAGTCGATTGGACTGATTTTAGAACAATTCATTTAAAATGGGTAAAGTCAAAATTTTTACCTTAGCAACAGTAGATTAATCATACTCTTCACTGAGCATATGATCCCATTTGTTAAAAGTGTGTGAAAGGTGATAACGTACATACAAACATTAATTGTTAAAAAAAACGTCTCTTCTGCAGTTGTTATTGCTATCAATATATTTTTTAAAAAATTGTCACAAAATTAACAAATTTCGGCTGCTCAAAGACAAGAAGGTATGGTTCTTGAAAAATGAAATATTGAATTTCAAGCGAAACTAATGGCAGCTACTAAATTGTCATGTCGCAGTAATGAAAATATCCAAAAATTACAAAAAAAACGATGTGGTAAAAAATTAATTATTAATGAAAAATAGTTTTTGAAGACAATGAGCGAAAATTAAGTCTTGCTTAATTGGCCAGCCAAAGATTTTCAGTTTTCAGAAAATATTTACCTCCCTTTGGTTACAATTAGAACTCTCCGGTTTCTTTTTTTCTTTTTTTGCAAAACTCAATTGTCTTTGAAAACTATTTTAATTAATAATTATATCCTAACTCATCGTTTTTCATAATTTTTAGATATGTTCGCTACTGTGATGTGACAATTCAATAAATATCATTGGTTTCACTTGAAATTCAACGTTTTAATTTTCGAATTTTGTTGCAATAATGAAGAAGAACCAAAGATATTTATTTCCTTATTTACAGATAAAAAAAAAACTGTATTTATATTATTACTGCTTTGCGTTTTGATGGATTATCTCCCTTTGATCTAGTGCATGTGTATTACCCATGTTTCGGTTCTGTTAACTAATTAAGAGCAACATGCAGATTTATGGTAAGGTGTAGACACAATAGCCTAGAAAGAAAATGGCCGCTGAGTTTGAGTTTTATGTAAAAACTGAAACTGAAGAAAATACATTCTCCATATATAAATTATTAAGATAATTGTTCATAAGAAAAGTTTGTTTTGCTCAATAAAAAAACCGTTTTTTCGTATTGAATGACAAAATCTATCTTTTTGAACATTTTCATCTCTAACCATCAACTGACTGTGAATAACAGTTCAATGTGCATGGTAAATTATAGCTGTCACCCCTCCAAGAATTGCTCATTAACCGAAACTTGACAATGCATTGGAATATTGTTATTTCTTCAGTCTGCATGAAGTCATTGTCATTAGACATCAGTTACAAGACTTGTTGAATGCATTCTAAGAACTCAGTGACCATTTTATTTCTAGTCGCTGTGCCAGCACTCTTCAAATTGGGTCAATGACATTTCCACCAGGATGATGCACCAGTCCACAACTTCATCCTTGTCACAGACTATTTGATCGAGATGGGCATCAAGACAGTTCCTTACCCTCCCCATAGTCCAGAACTTGCTCCCTGTGACTTTTTGTTATTCTCTAAGCTCAAGCAAAACCTTAGAATCTGTCATTATGAGACAATTGAGGAGATGAAAGAGGCTGTGACAAGGACTTCAATGGCGCCTTCCAGATGTTGTTGGAACAGTAATGAATTGCAGCTGGATGAGATTACTTCAAAGGGGACTAGTTTCATGTGTGCACTATCAATAAAAGTCTGGAAACTTATTGAAGGCACATCATATGTACAAGCATTAAATTGCTTTAGCGTATTATTACATAGATGATGCAATAAAAATAATATTACATACCAAATCCTTTGAAAGCATTATAGAGAGTTTCACAATCTTGTTCTGAATTGAAATTGGAATAAGGGACCACTGTGGGGAACATCTGAAATGTAAAACAAAATCTTGAATCACATTCTGGAGAGCGCATACCTCCACCAAGTCTCTAAGATACAAATAATAAAATTATGAACACGAAAAAATAATAATAACAGTAAAATCTAATATTAAATACTATTTCTCTAAAACCTTATTATTTTCTGTAATAGTTTATTATTTTCTGTAATGGTTTATTATTTTCTGTAATGGTTTATTATTTTCTGTAATGGTTTATTATTTTCTGTAATGGTTTATTATTTTCTGTAATGGCTTATTATTTTCTGTAATGGTTTATTATTTTCTGTAATGGTTTATTATTTTCTGTAATGGTTTATTATTTTCTGTAATAGTTTATTATTTTCTGTAATGGTTTATTATTTTCTGTAATGGTTTATTATTTTCTGTAATAGTTTATTATTTTCTGTAATGGTTTATTATTTTCTGTAATGGTTTATTATTTTCTGTAATGGTTTATTATTTTCTGTAATGGTTTATTATTTTCTGTAATGGTTTATTATTTTCTGTAATGGCTTATTATTTTCTGTAATGGTTTATTATTTTCTGTAATGGCTTATTATTTTCTGTAATGGCTTATTATTTTCTGTAATGGTTTATTATTTTCTGTAATGGTTTATTATTTTCTGTAATGGCTTATTATTTTCTGTAATGGTTTATTATTTTCTGTAATGGTTTATTATTTTCTGTAATGGTTTATTATTTTCTGTAATGGTTTATTATTTTCTGTGAAGGCTTATTATTTTCTGTAATGGTTTATTATTTTCTGTAATGGTTTATTATTTTCTGTAATGGTTTATTATTTTCTTAAATGGTTTATTATTTTCTGTAATGGTTTATTATTTTCTGTAATGGTTTATTATTTTCTGTAATGGTTTATTATTTTCTGTAATGGTTTATTATTTTCTGTAATGGCTTATTATTTTCTGTAATGGTTTATTATTTTCTGTAATGGTTTATTATTTTCTGTAATGGTTTATTATTTTCTGTAATGGCTTATTATTTTCTGTAATGGTTTATTATTTTCTGTAATGGTTTATTATTTTCTGTAATGGCTTATTATTTTCTGTAATGGCTTATTATTTTCTGTAATGGTTTATTATTTTCTGTAATGGCTTATTATTTTCTGTAATGGTTTATTATTTTCTGTAATGGTTTATTATTTTCTGTAATGGTTTATTATTTTCTGTAATGGCTTATTATTTTCTGTAATGGTTTATTATTTTCTGTAATGGTTTATTATTTTCTGTAATGGCTTATTATTTTCTGTGAAAGCTTATTATTTTCTGTAATGGTTTATTATTTTCTGTAATGGCTTATTATTTTCTATTACAGCTTATTCCCTTGAACTGCTAGACTTTTGAATTTCTTCCCTGTTCTAACATGCAGAAGTTTAAATGTAATATAAACAGACATCTTGCTGCACAACTCCCTTCTGAAAGTGCCCCCGAAAGCATGATCTCTAAATCACAGTAACCCCTTATGTTTTGGTTGCAATATGCTTCGTTTTTTTGTGTATATGAGTAAAAAAAAAAAATGTTATTTATGAAAATTAAGATGTCAGGCGATGTTAAGTAATTGAAGTACTGTTGCCACTCAGAACACTTTCTTGTCTTGACAGAGTACAAAATCAATTTCATTTTACAATATTAATATTTTGATTAATTTTAATATTTCTTTTTCTGTACTGTAGTAGAATGGGTATGTACATAGATAGTAATATTTAATGCTGCTAAGATTAAACTGTTTTCCTTCGACGCTTACAAGGAACGTTTTCAGTCACTGATTGCCATAGATAATAACACTCTAGCTGAGAGTTAATCATTCAAACTCCTCGACTTAACATTCGTAGGTAACATGAATTGAAACAAATACATAGAAGAGATTGTAAGGCTGTCGCAAAGAAAGTAGGATCCCTCTACCATGCTAGAAAAACACTCACATCTGACAGTATCCTATATCTCTACAAAATCACTATTCGCCTATGCATGGAATATTGTTGCAATATATGAGCCGATGCATCAGCCACTAGTCACCCTCTGTTGGACAGGGTCCAAAAAAAGAGTCCTCAGTCTAATAGGTCCCACACTTTCAATCAAGCGCCAACTCTTGTCCCACCACCACAATGTTGCATCTCAGTGTTTGTTTTGCATTGCAAGTACTTTAATGGAACGTGTTCTGACAAACTTGCAGCACTGGTGTCCTCTAGATGTAAATATATGTGACTAACCTGCCAAGCAGCAAAATCTCATACCTTCATAGTAGAGGTCCCTCGGTGCAGGAAAAGTTTTTTTTTTTTTAATTCTACTAGCTTCTTCCTTTGAACTGCTAGACTTTGGAATTCCCTCCCTATTTCTTGCTTCCACAATTATACTTACATGCAGAAGTTTAAATGTAATGTATACCGAGATCTCGCTGCTCAACTTCCTACTTAGACTGTCCCCGTACGTATAGTACCCGATTCACGGCAGCCACTTATGTTTTGATCGCAATGTGCCTTGTTTGAGGTAATCATGAGTGAAAAAAAAAATGTAATTTGTGGAAATTAAGATTTCAGGTGATACTGAGTAATATCGCTAGTTAATTAATGATTTTTTTATTTATGCAAAGTGCTCCAGACATGGCTTGAAGCCACTTGATGTAAGGAGCTAATAAGAATGAAAGATGATTATCTCAAAGACAGGAGATGCCTATTGGCCTTAGTCTTGAAAAGATCATGTTTATAGGTGGTGGGAGGGGGCGGAAACAGCAGTAAGTTCCACAAACCAGGAAGCTGGTATCAAAATGAATGCCGTTGACAAACAAATTAATATTAGAGTTTTATTTTTGGTTTTTACCATAAGAAAATATTAGAATGGTACAGAGACATGAAATTTCCAATGAATTCTGTTAGTTGTAAGATATTTTTCGACATGAGGACATTATTTCCTGCTTTCCGGCTGACTACAATATGGTTGTGTTCAAGTTTAACGTAAATAAGTTCTTGATGAGCCGTTCCATATAAGTTATCAAGTTTACCAAATTTTCATTACTAATGATTACTATATTGTCCAATTTCTACTGTACACTCTTTAACTCTTATCCTTGAGTGGCCTCTTGGCCTTGATAATGTGGTGATGCCTATGTAAAAAAAAAAAAGGTTAATGTTTCCGAGTTGAATGAGGGTATAAAACCAACCAACCATTTTGGACTTTGCTGTGTGTATTTCCCCTCTGTTTTCCTCGTTATCGATTTGTTCGGCTGCTTCATGATTAGTGTTATCACCTGAAAAAGACAACAGACGCATGAAAATATCATGTTAATCTATGCCAACGCTTATGATTTTGAAACGTCCAAATTAAATTCAAAGAAATAGGTTCCCCAAACAAAATCCACTTTCTCTCTTTGTATATCTGTTTGTATTTGGAATTTTTTTTCAAAGTAGATAATTACATGTAAACTTCCAGCATCAAATGGCGCTGATGTTGTGGGGGAACAGATACTACACTGAAATATTTATTTGCACAAAACATAAGAAAACTAGTTAACGTTAAGATTATCTCTTAATTGTTTTTAACTCCTTTTCAACGAAACAAAAAGTGAATTTCTGTTAGTTGTTTATCTTCCTCCCACGGTAGGAAGAGGTAACACCACTTATCAAAGCACAGAGGCCACTCGAGTGTACAGTAGTCAATAGGAAAATGTCATAGTAATCGTTAGTAGTGGGAATTAGGTAAATTGGATTATGTAACGGGATGACTCATCAAGAACTTGTTTATATTAGACTTGAAGACGACCATATTGTAGTCAGTTGGAAAGCAGGAAAATGGAACAAAGTTCCAAAGGTGTACAGTTCTAAGATAGAAGCTTTGTTCATGGAATCTACGGTTAGGTTTAGGCACAGATAAAGAGTGGGTGAAATTATTGATAGTGGTTTCAGATAGACGAGTGTTTACATGAAAGTCAGGCCAGAGGAAACCATAGATTGGAGCTCAGAGCCAGCACTCTAGAAGAAGAGCACCCTGACCAGCAAAAGTTTTTTGTTGCAGACCATCTACTAGTTGACCAGTTGTATACAAATCCCAAGAGCGATAGGAGCCTTCAATCATGTCTGAAAGTGACACAATGTTCAACGAGTGAGATCGGAAATGCGCCACTGTACAACTTGTGCTTCCTACTGATCCAATTATGATGACAGGACTATTACCAACACCCACAAAATGCATCACTGGATTGCCATGAATTACGGGGACGTGCCCAGGGTGATGAAAACAAAGTTTCTAGTCACGGTTATGGTGTGGTTTCAAGCGAGAGCCACATTATGCCACCTCACATCTTCGAAGTTGGCTTTAAAGTCAACACCAAAGTGTGTCTGGATGTGCTGAAGAGTGTGGTGATCCCCTGGTGCAGTCAGGTGATGCTGGCAGACACTGGGTGTGGCAGCAGGACTTGGCACCGGCCCACTCTGACCAGCAAAAGATGCCTGGACAGCCCTGTAATCATTTCCTGGTAGGGGTGCCTCAGATGATTAGCAATAAACTAACCCCTTCTTGAAGAGAGAAGGCAAAGCCTGGGAGGGTAGACATCCAAGTCCAAAGAGACCCAGGCTTTGCTTCAGGAGTGCTACTACTTTGTACCCTTTTCTCACTGGTCCTCCTCCTCTCCTGACCTGAACCTGCTGGCTACTTCGTTTGGTCATATATCGATAACATCACCAACATGACCTCCCACAACATCAAAACCAGCCTGATCGCTGCCATCCGCCAAGTATTTGCTGAGCTCCCACTGGCACTTGTGGAAAAGGCATGCTCCCAGTTCCGGACCCGTATTGAGGCAGTGATTGAGGCTGAAGGTGGGTACATTAAATAGACGTCAGCTCTACTACATAAGCAAGTTACCTGAATTGATTTTTTCATTAAAAGTTTGAAAATAAAGCTGTAGTGTTGTTTTCTTTAGGGCGACAATTTTATCGTTCCACCCTGTATACCATAAGATAGTTATCTTATCTTCTCATTATTGTTAAAGATTCACCCTATTTTTTTTTTTTCCATTTATTACAATTATGTTTAGTACAATTATGAAGGTATGATTACTAAAAATTAAAAAAAGATTCTATTTATAAACAGGGGTGATAAGAACTGGCCAATCAGATGGAACCACGCTCTGCTACCAACCAATCAGAAACTAGAATCATTCCATAAAATATACTGAATCTCTTAGAATTCCGGCATGTAACTTCTGGTGAGAAAGAATTCTGCTATTTGTTTCAAGACTTCTTCGGATTAGCTACCTTCTGGAAACTGTATTCTTTGCCTTTGTTTGTTTCTCTTGATTGATACTGCCATTTTGTTTGGAGCAACATTTCTCTTCTCTTCTAAAACTAAAATGGCTTACAACTCAAAACGTCCTTTGATTAGTCTTGTAATTACAGGTTTGGCCTCGGCAAGAAATACATTGTTGAAGAATGTAACAATCTATATTTTATTTATTTTTTTATTCCATTTTCACCCCAAGCAAGGCACAGTGCTACTTTGATGTAGGGGGCTACTATCGGGGGACATAAGTTGCAAGGATACTATGTAGGGAGTTGAGCAGCAAGATGTCCGTTCACATTATGTTTGAACTTCTGCATGTCAGTACAGTTAGGAAAGCAGGAACTCGGAAGAGAGTTCCAAAGTCTAACAGTTCTGGGGAAGAAACTATTAGAGTAGAAGACTTTCTTACATTTAGGGAGCTCTACTGTGTAGGGATGGGACTTTGCTGCTTGTCGGGTTTGTCACGGGTATTTATGTCGAGGGGTTTGTAGTTCGTTAGAGCATTCACCATTAAAATACTTGTAGTCAACAAATCATCACCAAATTGTACAATCTGTACTATATTGGATAATTTACAAAGATCTGTTCACTTCTGCTGTCTTTCATTTTACTTTCTACTGGTCTCCGTTCCTTGGGGATGGCAGTTTAATTATTATAAGATTATTACTATACCTATGGACAGGAATTGTCGCCATATTCTATAAATTTCGCACATACATAAATCAAATACTCATACAATTGTTGTCATTAGATAAATCTCTTCAAAGGATCTGAGTTGTGCTTATAAGAACCTTTTTTCGAGTTTCTTAAAAAACTAAACTCCTAAAGATATTTTCAATTCGCACAACTGCTACTGGAATTGTGAATTTTTTCGTTTCACACTTTCTTGATATTTCTATACGAAGATGTTGATATTTTGATATTTCTTTGAATATCTTAAGAAGCTACACGGCATGTTTTTTGGTTTTTCTCTGTCGTTCTTGATCATGTTACGTAGTGCATTTTAAAAATTTCAATTTCTCCCTCATCATCACCATTAGATTGAGTTCCACGGGCGAGCAGTTTTAGGAAAGAAACTTTGTTCATGGAATTTATGCTTAGATTTAGACACAGATAGAGAGTGGGGGAAAAATATCAGCAGCAGCAAAGGATGGCTGACCTACAAAGAAATTAGTGGCGGCAGCAGCAGAAGGTGAAAAAGCACATATGCAAATTAGAAAGTGTGTGCGAGAAGAAAAAGGAGGAAAAAAGAGAAAAAATGCACCACGTGGTCGTGAGAAGCAAAGTGTGCATCAAAGAAAATGTACATGTAAAATCAATGACGAGGATGGACCGGCTGTGGCTGGCATGCGATTGGAGAGGAAGGAGAAATGCGCGCACGGCCAAATGGACATGTGGCAGCGACAGATTTTTTAAGTGATGTTAACTGTAATAAAAACTTTTGTTAAAAAAAAAATGCCAACCCATATTTTTATTTCTTTCCAGTTTTATTTTTATGAATTACTAAAATAAAGTGCAATGCCACTTAATCTTACAATCATAGAATTTTGATTCTTTTTATCTTTGTGTATCGTAAAATTCGGCATAATCACGTTGACACACCGGTTCCTGCTGGATCACCGAAGTTAAGCAATTTTGAACCTGGTCAGTACTAAATGGGTGACCATTTGGGACTTCCAGGTGCTGTATATGCTCTCCGCTTATCTCGGCATTGTTTCCAGTCGTCTTGGTCTTCTCCTTGCCACTGGACTCAAACAGTGCCGATTCAGGAGAGGTGTGGTTGGTGATTGTGCAACCCTTGCCTCACAATTACATGCGCTACTGCCCCCAAGGGGTATCCTTTGTCTTTCAAGACTGAATAGAAGCATGGAATAAAATTCAAAACAAGATGAGGATTGTTTTCTTTTGATTTCTCACCTGAAGATGTCCATAATAATTTGTACTAAATTGAAATCCCAAGATAATGCAACATCCAATCTTATAAATTTTCCTAATGTCTGTCTGTCTGCGGGTGTGTGTATGTGTGTGACGCGGTTTATCTCAGCCTACAGGTAATCCACCAAGGCAAGTAAAGTACCGAAATGAAGCTTATGACCCAGCGGATGTTTTGATGATATTTATATCCATGTTTGGTGTATGGAAATGCAAAAAAAAAAATGCAAAAAAATAACGATTTACTAAACAACGTTTTATTTACTGGATATTTTTCCGGTACAAGGACTCAAGTTTGGCCAGCTGGGCAAACTTGAGTCCTTATTACATAAATAATTACGAGTGAAATGTTTTAAAAAGGACTTACTTTTACTTTTCATGTCCTGTGCTGCTGTTCCATTAATTAATGACAAAATTATTTTCCGATAATCTCCTGAGATATCATCCTGAAAAAATATGCAAAAAAAGAAAAAAATTGTATGAATCAACATGGTAGAATTTTTTAAACTGGTTTGATTGATTGTTGGCATTGGTTTCTCTGATTCTTTATTTCTACAAGTACTGGAAAGAATTTTTTTTTTTTTTTGATAGCATATTAACCCTTCTCAGATTCTTTAATGCCGAATCTAATAACTTTGGAAAAAGTTTTCATGATTCAAGTTCTTTAGATCTCCCAAATATTTATTCATGATGGTTTGGTTTTGTTGTTTTGTAGTGAAAAATTGTTGTTTTTATTTTGGACTTTTCAGAACATGATTGAGTTTTTCAAAGGGAAAGGAAAAAAAAACATGATAATATCAATGTTTGGTGCATTTTAGGCTAGGAAGCCAGTATTTTCAGGCAACCTGATTTGTTAGCACCAGGGGAAAGAATTCGAGCAACCAATGCCAACATGTAAAAGTTGCCAACATATACAAGTGAAAACAATACCATGGAACTGACTTTACTGAAGACGAGGACCAAAAATTATAGAGGTTTATTTAAAATATACAGTATTTTAGACACCATCATAGGTATTTCTTACATTTTTTATTTTAACAAAAGTGTCACCATTTATCAAGACCCAAAGGCCACTTGAGGATAAGGTTTAATGAATGCATAACGTTGTAGTCTTTAGTGGTGGAAGTTGTAGTCAGCTGGAAAGCAGGTCAGTGGAACAGAGTTCCACAGGTGAACAGTTCTAAGAAAGAAGCTTTGTTCATGGAATTTATGCTTAGATTTAGACACAGATAGAGAGTGAGGAAAATTGTTGGTAGAGGTTTTAGGTAGACGAGTACTTTTTATAGAAATATGCAGGGAGGGATCACAGATTGAAGCTCAGACGAGCACCTTTTATAATGCATTGTAGTTTCTAAAAAATTAATTGAGCATAAAACTGAATACTATTGGTGGATACATTTGCTATTTGTAAATATTAACTGAAATATATTTGCTCGCATTATGCTGAGAGGCAGGGAACATTTCCAACGGGGGATCATGAAGGGTTCAAATATTTGATCCAGGGTTCAAAATTTTGAACACTTGTATAAGCTAGAAATTGTGAGAAAAGATGTCAATACCAACTAGTTGGATATAACATCAGACAGATGCAGTAAATTTCTATCTTTCTCCTTTTGACCTGTCAGCCTACTGGACGATCATAGCCAATCAATCATTCATCTTTTAAGATTGGTTTGTTGAATTAATTGAATGGTGATTAATGTAAGAAGATGCTGCTGACTTTTATTACAGTTAACGAAATTGTCCTCAGTCATCAGAATAACAACACACAGGCACAACACATAATGGTGCACCAGAAAGAAAGAATGAAGTGAAGTTAACAATTTGAAAACACTGCAAGGAAAATTAATGATAAAACTATGCTGGGAAAACGTTAAAGGTTGTGACTAGAGCAGGATGTTATGTTAAACTTACAAGAAACATTAAAGGTCTCAGCCAGAGCAGAATGCGAAAAAGAATTCTGTATAAGCATTAAAAATGGTTTTATGTTGTTGTTTTTCTTGTATTTGGAATCATTTCGATTTAAAAATCCATTTAGTATTACGCATGTAAACTTGATAATAGTATGTTTGAAATATGTTATCATCTATAATATAAATATCACCTGCCTGTTTAAATGTATGTACGTATGTATGTATGTATGTATGTATGTATGTATGTATGTCTACCTAAAATTTTCGACAGAGGTGACGGATTTTTACGAGATCAGTATCATTTTGAAGCTCAACCTTTCGGGTGACAAATATAAAAAATTGGCTAAAAGGATTAATTCCTTCATTCTCAACTGGGCACTTTACTACAAGAAGGGGTTGTTTTTTTTTCACCGATATTTTCGGAATTCATCACCTCTTTTCGATTGACGAGCCTTAATTTAAACTTTCACCACTTCCGGTTTAGCAATGGATGCAACAGCAAAGACGTCACGTTTTTTTGGAGGGGATTCTTTTCCTCCTTTGTGGTATGGGGTTGAGCCTGCCTGTCTACTACCACTTCTTTTTTTTACTCAACACAAACCTCCAAACATCTGGGCAACGCCGGGCAATGCCAGGCACCAAGGTTAGTTATGTATATAAGCAAAATCGAAACAAGATGTTGACCGATTTGACCTAATGTGATATGATTTTGCTTATTCAGATAATATTAACTCATTTCCAACATGCTTTTATCAAGCTTACATGTGTAATAATAAATGGATTTTAAGTCAAAATGATTCCTCATTCAATCATATTTAACAAAACTCAACATAAAACCAATTTTAATGCTTATTCGGAATTTTTCTTGAGATTTGCACTGGCCACAACCTATACGATTTGACAAACTTACATATAAAACTAAACCACCCAGCTAAAAATTGGACCCAAAAAATTATTATATTATTGAATGAAAAATCATTTCGATTTAAAATCCATTTAGTATTACGCATGTTTATTAAAAGAACAATTTTATTGCTAAATGCATTGGTTGAATAGACACATGTGTGGAGCTCCCTCTTTTGACAACTGTTGACCCAAATGCTGTTTGCTGTGGTTTTATTCTCCTTTGTCTTTTATTCTTCTATTTCTTGTTCCGGCTGTGCCCTTGTCTCTTACATTGTCGATTGCTGAGAAGGCGAGCGTTGGTTTACAAGTCTAAAAATTAAAACAACTCACAAATGTACTTGCAATAACCCTTATCCCTGAGTGGCTTCCGGACCTTGATAAGTGGTGACCACTGTGTAAAAAAAAAAAAGAAAAAAAAAAAAGAAAAGAAAATACAGGCTCCGACACATTTTGTAGATATCAGTTTTACTCTGGGTGTACGTGTGATATTATCGTGAAAAAGATTTTGCTGTTGATTTTTTAAATGATATTGAGGTTAGCATCTCCACTTTGGAGATCGGATGTTTTTTAGAAACTGCCCATTTTTTATTTTGGACATAAACAAATCAT
The DNA here is from genome assembly GCF_053919585.1 of Euprymna scolopes. Taxonomy (NCBI): domain Eukaryota; kingdom Metazoa; phylum Mollusca; class Cephalopoda; order Sepiida; family Sepiolidae; genus Euprymna; species Euprymna scolopes. The sequence goes on along the minus strand of NC_136505.1, from coordinate 39,037,405 downwards.
ATTTTATTTATTTATTTATTTTTACTTCCAACACGTTTTTCCTTTTTTTTTTTTTATGAATCACTTCCTAACACTCTGGGAACGAGGCGTCCACAGAACCACACATGTATCTATTCTTATTATTTATAACTTAGAGGAATACCTCCAGTATGTAGTAGAACGGAGATATAAATGGATGGTAACATCCAATGCTGCCAAGATTAAGCTGCTTTCCTTTCATAATTACAAGAAATCTTCTCAACCACTGATAACTATGGCTAATGATACACTACCTGAAAGCTCTTTATTCAAACTCCTTTGCTTAATTTTCACATGGAACATGAATTATAACAGATACATTTGTTAAAGAGCATCTCTCCCCCCCTCTCTGGCTTTCTTACTCTTTCTATTTTCTCTCTGTGTGTCTCTATTAGAGAATAGAGAAAGAGAGAGGGAGAGGGAGAGAGAGAGAGAGAGAGAGAGAGGTGAATAACGTGGACAGTGGACACGTTTGCAAAAGAAGGGTCAGCTGACCAGATGACGTGGTATCATGTGATGAGGTTAGCTGATTCTTTCTTGGCAGTTTTGGTTTCGGGTGTTGAATAAGACAGACGGCTTTTCAGCTGTCCCCCCCCCCTGGGCTGGGGAGGACGCTGACGTGTATCATCAAACAAGCAAGGTTCACCTCCATTCTGTGTCGACCTTTGGAAGGTGAATAAAAACTATAAAACCATTTCATCGTCTTGGAGTGAATTCTTCATCCAACAGGCCAGCTCCCCTCCAAGAGACAATGAAAACCAGAGGAACAACCGACGACACATGAATAAAGGTATGTTAAGAAATGCATGCACACAAACACACACTCACGAAGACATGAACAATAAAACCATTAGAAACTAGACGATCACGTACACGAATCTCCTTGACAAAATCTCCTTTATGACACCCCCGAATATATAACACATTGAGAGCATTGCCAAGGCTGCTGCAAAGAAAGTTGGCTTTCTCTATTGGACTAGAAAATTATTTACTCCTGAGAGTATTCTGTACCTCTACAAGGCCACCTTTAACTTATGCATCGAGTATTGTTGCCACATTTGGACTGATGCCTCTGCTACTAGTCTCTCACTCATAGACAGAGTTAAAAAAAAAAGTCATCAATTAATAGGTCCTGTTCTGTCAACCAAACTCCAACATCTGTCCCATTGACAAAATGTTGCATCCCTGTGCCTATTTTACAAGTATTTTAATGGAAAGTGCATCGATGAACTCCAAGCCTTTGTAACCCCTAACTAACCTGACAAGCAGCAATATCCCACCACTTACACTGTAGAGAACAGACATCTTGCTGCTCAACTCCCTACACAATATCTCTACAAATTTTGCCCCAGATAGTAGCCCCTTACATCCAAGTAGCATTGTGTAATGTGAACAGACATCTTGCTGCTCAACTCCCTACATAATATCTCTACAAATTTTGCCCCAGAGAGTAGCCCCTTACATCCAAGTAGTATTGTGTAATGTGAACAGACATCTTGCTGCTCAACTCCCTACATAATATCTCTACAAATCTTGCCTCAGATAGTAGCCCCTTACATCCAAGTAGCATTGTGTAATGTGAACAGACATCTTGCTGCTCAACTCCCTACATAATATCTCTACAAATTTTGCCCCAGATAGTAGCCCCTTACATCCAAGTAGCATTGTGTAATGTGAACAGACATCTTGCTGCTCAACTCCCTACATAATATCTCTACAAATTTTGCCCCAGATAGTAGCCCCTTACATCCAAGTAGCATTGTGTAATGTGAACAGACATCTTGCTGCTCAACTCCCTACATAATATCTCTACAAATTTTGCCCCAGATAGTAGCCCCTTACATCCAAGTAGCATTGTGTAATGTGAACAGACATCTTGCTGCTCAACTCCCTACATAATATCTCTACAAATCTTGCCCCAGATAGTAGCCCCTTACATCCAAGTAGCATTGTGTAATGTGAACAGACATCTTGCTGCTCAACTCCCTACATAATATCTCTACAAATCTTGCCTCAGATAGTAGCCCCTTACATCCAAGTAGCATTGTGTAATGTGAACAGACATCTTGCTGCTCAACTCCCTACATAATATCTCTACAAATTTTGCCCCAGATAGTAGCCCCTTACATCCAAGTAGCATTGTGTAATGTGAACAGACATCTTGCTGCTCAACTCCCTACATAATATCTCTACAAATTTTGCCCCAGATAGTAGCCCCTTACATCCAAGTAGCATTGTGTAATGTGAACAGACATCTTGCTGCTCAACTCCCTACATAATATCTCTACAAATCTTGCCCCAGATAGTAGCCCCTTACATCCAAGTAGCATTGTGTAATGTGAACAGACATCTTGCTGCTCAACTCCCTACATAATATCTCTACAAATTTTGCCCCAGATAGTAGCCCCTTACATCCAAGTAGCATTGTGTAATGTGAACAGACATCTTGCTGCTCAACTCCCTACAGATTATCTCTACAAATTTTGCCCCAGATAGTAGCCCCTTACATCCAAGTAGCATTGTGTAATGTGAACAGACATCTTGCTGCTCAACTCCCTACATAATATCTCTACAAATCTTGCCCCAGATAGTAGCCCCTTACATCCAAGTAGCATTGTGTAATGTTAACAGACATCTTGCTGCTCAACTCCCTACATAATATCTCTTGAAATTTTGCCCCAGATAGTAGCCCCTTACATCCAAGTAGCATTGTGTAATGTGAACAGACATCTTGCTGCTCAACTCCCTACATAATATCTCTACAAATTTTGCCCCAGATAGTAGCCCCTTACATCCAAGTAGCATTGTGTAATGTGAACAGACATCTTGCTGCTCAACTCCCTACATAATATCTCTACAAATCTTGCCTCAGATAGTAGCCCCTTACATCCAAGTAGCATTGTGTAATGTGAACAGACATCTTGCTGCTCAACTCCCTACATAATATCTCTACAAATTTTGCCCCAGATAGTAGCCCCTTACATCCAAGTAGCATTGTGTAATGTGAACAGACATCTTGCTGCTCAACTCCCTACATAATATCTCTACAAATTTTGCCCCAGATAGTAGCCCCTTACATCCAAGTAGCATTGTGTAATGTGAACAGACATCTTGCTGCTCAACTCCCTACATAATATCTCTACAAATTTTGCCCCAGATAGTAGCCCCTTACATCCAAGTAGCATTGTGTAATGTGAACAGACATCTTGCTGCGCAACTCCCTACATAATATCTCTACAAATTTTGCCCCAGATAGTAGCCCCTTACATCCAAGTAGCATTGTGTAATGTGAACAGACATCTTGCTGCTCAACTCCCTACATAATATCTCTACAAATTTTGCCCCAGATAGTAGCCCCTTACATCCAAGTAGCATTGTGTAATGTGAACAGACATCTTGCTGCTCAACTCCCTACATAATATCTCTACAAATCTTGCCCCAGATAGTAGCCCCTTACATCCAAGTAGCATTGTGTAATGTGAACAGACATCTTGCTGCTCAACTCCCTACATAATATCTCTACAAATTTTGCCCCAGATAGTAGCCCCTTACATCCAAGTAGCATTGTGTAATGTGAACAGACATCTTGCTGCTCAACTCCCTACATAATATCTCTACAAATTTTGCCCCAGATAGTAGCCCCTTACATCCAAGTAGCATTGTGTAATGTGAACAGACATCTTGCTGCTCAACTCCCTACATAATATCTCTACAAATTTTGCCCCAGATAGTAGCCCCTTACATCCAAGTAGCATTGTGTAATGTGAACAGACATCTTGCTGCTCAACTCCCTACATAATATCTCTACAAATTTTGCCCCAGATAGTAGCCCCTTACATCCAAGTAGCATTGTGTAATGTGAACAGACATCTTGCTGCTCAACTCCCTACATAATATCTCTACAAATTTTGCCCCAGATAGTAGCCCCTTACATCCAAGTAGCATTGTGTAATGTGAACAGACATCTTGCTGCTCAACTCCCTACATAATATCTCTACAAATTTTGCCCCAGATAGTAGCCCCTTACATCCAAGTAGCATTGTGTAATGTGAACAGACATCTTGCTGCTCAACTCCCTACATAATATCTCTACAAATCTTGCCCCAGATAGTAGCCCCTTACATCCAAGTAGCATTGTGTAATGTGAACAGACATCTTGCTGCTCAACTCCCTACATAATATCTCTACAAATCTTGCCCCAGATAGTAGCCCCTTACATCCAAGTAGCATTGTGTAATGTGAACAGACATCTTGCTGCTCAACTCCCTACATAATATCTCTACAAATCTTGCCCCAGATAGTAGCCCCTTACATCCAAGTAGCATTGTGTAATGTGAACAGACATCTTGCTGCTCAACTCCCTACATAATATCTCTACAAATTTTGCCCCAGATAGTAGCCCCTTACATCCAAGTAGCATTGTGTAATGTGAACAGACATCTTGCTGCTCAACTCCCTACATAATATCTCTACAAATTTTGCCCCAGATAGTAGCCCCTTACATCCAAGTAGCATTGTGTAATGTGAACAGACATCTTGCTGCTCAACTCCCTACATAATATCTCTACAAATTTTGCCCCAGATAGTAGCCCCTTACATCCAAGTAGCATTGTGTAATGTGAACAGACATCTTGCTGCTCAACTCCCTACATAATATCTCTACAAATTTTGCCCCAGATAGTAGCCCCTTACATCCAAGTAGCATTGTGTAATGTGAACAGACATCTTGCTGCTCAACTCCCTACATAATATCTCTACAAATTTTGCCCCAGATAGTAGCCCCTTACATCCAAGTAGCATTGTGTAATGTGAACAGACATCTTGCTGCTCAACTCCCTACATAATATCTCTACAAATTTTGCCCCAGATAGTAGCCCCTTACATCCAAGTAGCATTGTGTAATGTGAACAGACATCTTGCTGCTCAACTCCCTACATAATATCTCTACAAATCTTGCCCCAGATAGTAGCCCCTTACATCCAAGTAGCATTGTGTAATGTGAACAGACATCTTGCTGCTCAACTCCCTACATAATATCTCTACAAATCTTGCCCCAGATAGTAGCCCCTTACATCCAAGTAGCATTGTGTAATGTGAACAGACATCTTGCTGCTCAACTCCCTACATAATATCTCTACAAATTTTGCCCCAGATAGTAGCCCCTTACATCCAAGTAGCATTGTGTAATGTGAACAGACATCTTGCTGCTCAACTCCCTACATAATATCTCTACAAATTTTGCCCCAGATAGTAGCCCCTTACATCCAAGTAGCATTGTGTAATGTGAACAGACATCTTGCTGCTCAACTCCCTACATAATATCTCTACAAATCTTGCCCCAGATAGTAGCCCCTTACATCCAAGTAGCATTGTGTAATGTGAACAGACATCTTGCTGCTCAACTCCCTACATAATATCTCTACAAATCTTGCCCCAGATAGTAGCCCCTTACATCCAAGTAGCATTGTGTAATGTGAACAGACATCTTGCTGCTCAACTCCCTACATAATATCTCTACAAATTTTGCCCCAGATAGTAGCCCCTTACATCCAAGTAGCATTGTGTAATGTGAACAGACATCTTGCTGCTCAACTCCCTACATAATATCTCTACAAATTTTGCCCCAGATAGTAGCCCCTTACATCCAAGTAGCATTGTGTAATGTGAACAGACATCTTGCTGCTCAACTCCCTACATAATATCTCTACAAATTTTGCCCCAGATAGTAGCCCCTTACATCCAAGTAGCATTGTGTAATGTGAACAGACATCTTGCTGCTCAACTCCCTACATAATATCTCTACAAATTTTGCCCCAGATAGTAGCCCCTTACATCCAAGTAGCATTGTGTAATGTGAACAGACATCTTGCTGCTCAACTCCCTACATAATATCTCTACAAATCTTGCCCCAGATAGTAGCCCCTTACATCCAAGTAGCATTGTGTAATGTGAACAGACATCTTGCTGCTCAACTCCCTACATAATATCTCTACAAATCTTGCCCCAGATAGTAGCCCCTTACATCCAAGTAGCATTGTGTAATGTGAACAGACATCTTGCTGCTCAACTCCCTACATAATATCTCTACAAATCTTGCCCCAGATAGTAGCCCCTTACATCCAAGTAGCATTGTGTAATGTGAACAGACATCTTGCTGCTCAACTCCCTACATAATATCTCTACAAATTTTGCCCCAGATAGTAGCCCCTTACATCCAAGTAGCATTGTGTAATGTGAACAGACATCTTGCTGCTCAACTCCCTACATAATATCTCTACAAATTTTGCCCCAGATAGTAGCCCCTTACATCCAAGTAGCATTGTGTAATGTGAACAGACATCTTGCTGCTCAACTCCCTACATAATATCTCTACAAATTTTGCCCCAGATAGTAGCCCCTTACATCCAAGTAGCATTGTGTAATGTGAACAGACATCTTGCTGCTCAACTCCCTACATAATATCTTTACAAATTTTGCCCCAGATAGTAGCCCCTTACATCCAAGTAGCATTGTGTAATGTGAACAGACATCTTGCTGCTCAACTCCCTACATAATATCTCTACAAATCTTGCCCCAGATAGTAGCCCCTTACATCCAAGTAGCATTGTGTAATGTGAACAGACATCTTGATGCTCAACTCCCTACATAATATCTCTACAAATCTTGCCCCAGATAGTAGCCCCTTACATCCAAGTAGCATTGTGTAATGTGAACAGACATCTTGCTGCTCAACTCCCTACATAATATCTCTACAAATCTTGCCCCAGATAGTAGCCCCTTACATCCAAGTAGCATTGTGTAATGTGAACAGACATCTTGCTGCTCAACTCCCTACATAATATCTCTACAAATCTTGCCCCAGATAGTAGCCCCTTACATCCAAGTAGCATTGTGTAATGTGAACAGACATCTTGCTGCTCAACTCCCTACATAATATCTCTACAAATTTTGCCCCAGATAGTAGCCCCTTACATCCAAGTAGCATTGTGTAATGTGAACAGACATCTTGCTGCTCAACTCCCTACATAATATCTCTACAAATTTTGCCCCAGATAGTAGCCCCTTACATCCAAGTAGCATTGTGTAATGTGAACAGACATCTTGCTGCTCAACTCCCTACATAATATCTCTACAAATTTTGCCCCAGATAGTAGCCCCTTACATCCAAGTAGCATTGTGTAATGTGAACAGACATCTTGCTGCTCAACTCCCTACATAATATCTCTACAAATTTTGCCCCAGATAGTAGCCCCTTACATCCAAGTAGCATTGTGTAATGTGAACAGACATCTTGCTGCTCAACTCCCTACATAATATCTCTACAAATTTTGCCCCAGATAGTAGCCCCTTACATCCAAGTAGCATTGTGTAATGTGAACAGACATCTTGCTGCTCAACTCCCTACATAATATCTCTACAAATCTTGCCCCAGATAGTAGCCCCTTACATCCAAGTAGCATTGTGTAATGTGAACAGACATCTTGCTGCTCAACTCCCTACATAATATCTCTACAAATCTTGCCCCAGATAGTAGCCCCTTACATCCAAGTAGCATTGTGTAATGTGAACAGACATCTTGTTGCTCAACTCCCTACATAATATCTCTACAAATCTTGCCCCAGATAGTAGCCCCTTACATCCAAGTAGCATTGTGTAATGTGAACAGACATCTTGCTGCTCAACTCCCTACATAATATCTCTACAAATTTTGCCCCAGATAGTAGCCCCTTACATCCAAGTAGCATTGTGTAATGTGAACAGACATCTTGCTGCTCAACTCCCTACATAATATCTCTACAAATTTTGCCCCAGATAGTAGCCCCTTACATCCAAGTAGCATTGTGTAATGTGAACAGACATCTTGCTGCTCAACTCCCTACATAATATCTCTACAAATTTTGCCCCAGATAGTAGCCCCTTACATCCAAGTAGCATTGTGTAATGTGAACAGACATCTTGCTGCTCAACTCCCTACATAATATCTCTACAAATTTTGCCCCAGATAGTAGCCCCTTACATCCAAGTAGCATTGTGTAATGTGAACAGACATCTTGCTGCTCAACTCCCTACATAATATCTCTACAAATTTTGCCCCAGATAGTAGCCCCTTACATCCAAGTAGCATTGTGTAATGTGAACAGACATCTTGCTGCTCAACTCCCTACATAATATCTCTACAAATCTTGCCCCAGATAGTAGCCCCTTACATCCAAGTAGCATTGTGTAATGTGAACAGACATCTTGCTGCTCAACTCCCTACATAATATCTCTACAAATCTTGCCCCAGATAGTAGCCCCTTACATCCAAGTAGCATTGTGTAATGTGAACAGACATCTTGCTGCTCAACTCCCTACATAATATCTCTACAAATCTTGCCCCAGATAGTAGCCCCTTACATCCAAGTAGCATTGTGTAATGTGAACAGACATCTTGCTGCTCAACTCCCTACATAATATCTCTACAAATTTTGCCCCAGATAGTAGCCCCTTACATCCAAGTAGCATTGTGTAATGTGAACAGACATCTTGCTGCTCAACTCCCTACATAATATCTCTACAAATTTTGCCCCAGATAGTAGCCCCTTACATCCAAGTAGCATTGTGTAATGTGAACAGACATCTTGCTGCTCAACTCCCTACATAATATCTCTACAAATCTTGCCCCAGATAGTAGCCCCTTACATCCAAGTAGCATTGTGTAATGTGAACAGACATCTTGCTGCTCAACTCCCTACATAATATCTCTACAAATCTTGCCCCAGATAGTAGCCCCTTACATCCAAGTAGCATTGTGTAATGTGAACAGACATCTTGCTGCTCAACTCCCTACATAATATCTCTACAAATTTTGCCCCAGATAGTAGCCCCTTACATCCAAGTAGCATTGTGTAATGTGAACAGACATCTTGCTGCTCAACTCCCTACATAATATCTCTACAAATTTTGCCCGAGATAGTAGCCCCTTACATCCAAGTAGCATTGTGTAATGTGAACAGACATCTTGCTGCTCAACTCCCTACATAATATCTCTACAAATTTTGCCCCAGATAGTAGCCCCTTACATCCAAGTAGCATTGTGTAATGTGAACAGACATCTTGCTGCTCAACTCCCTACATAATATCTCTACAAATTTTGCCCCAGATAGTAGCCCCTTACATCCAAGTAGCATTGTGTAATGTGAACAGACATCTTGCTGCTCAACTCCCTACATAATATCTCTACAAATCTTGCCCCAGATAGTAGCCCCTTACATCCAAGTAGCATTGTGTAATGTGAACAGACATCTTGCTGCTCAACTCCCTACATAATATCTCTACAAATCTTGCCCCAGATAGTAACCCCTTACATCCAAGTAGCATTGTGTAATGTGAACAGACATCTTGCTGCTCAACTCCCTACATAATATCTCTACAAATCTTGCCCCAGATAGTAGCCCCTTACATCCAAGTAGCATTGTGTAATGTGAACAGACATCTTGCTGCTCAACTCCCTACATAATATCTCTACAAATTTTGCCCCAGATAGTAGCCCCTTACATCCAAGTAGCATTGTGTAATGTGAACAGACATCTTGCTGCTCAACTCCCTACATAATATCTCTACAAATTTTGCCCCAGATAGTAGCCCCTTACATCCAAGTAGCATTGTGTAATGTGAACAGACATCTTGCTGCTCAACTCCCTACATAATATCTCTACAAATTTTGCCCCAGATAGTAGCCCCTTACATCCAAGTAGCATTGTGTAATGTGAACAGACATCTTGCTGCTCAACTCCCTACATAATATCTCTACAAATTTTGCCCCAGATAGTAGCCCCTTACATCCAAGTAGCATTGTGTAATGTGAACAGACATCTTGCTGCTCAACTCCCTACATAATATCTCTACAAATTTTGCCCCAGATAGTAGCCCCTTACATCCAAGTAGCATTGTGTAATGTGAACAGACATCTTGCTGCTCAACTCCCTACATAATATCTCTACAAATCTTGCCCCAGATAGTAGCCCCTTACATCCAAGTAGCATTGTGTAATGTGAACAGACATCTTGCTGCTCAACTCCCTACATAATATCTCTACAAATCTTGCCCCAGATAGTAGCCCCTTACATCCAAGTAGCATTGTGTAATGTGAACAGACATCTTGCTGCTCAACTCCCTACATAATATCTCTACAAATCTTGCCCCAGATAGTATCCCCTTACATCCAAGTAGCATTGTGTAATGTGAACAGACATCTTGCTGCTCAACTCCCTACATAATATCTCTACAAATCTTGCCCCAGATAGTAGCCCCTTACATCCAAGTAGCATTGTGTAATGTGAACAGACATCTTGCTGCTCAACTCCCTACATAATATCTCTACAAATTTTGCCCCAGATAGTAGCCCCTTACATCCAAGTAGCATTGTGTAATGTGAACAGACATCTTGCTGCTCAACTCCCTACATAATATCTCTACAAATTTTGCCCCAGATAGTAGCCCCTTACATCCAAGTAGCATTGTGTAATGTGAACAGACATCTTGCTGCTCAACTCCCTACATAATATCTCTACAAATCTTGCCCCAGATAGTAGCCCCTTACATCCAAGTAGCATTGTGTAATGTGAACAGACATCTTGCTGCTCAACTCCCTACATAATATCTCTACAAATTTTGCCCCAGATAGTAGCCCCTTACATCCAAGTAGCATTGTGTAATGTGAACAGACATCTTGCTGCTCAACTCCCTACATAATATCTCTACAAATCTTGCCCCAGATAGTAGCCCCTTACATCCAAGTAGCATTGTGTAATGTGAACAGACATCTTGCTGCTCAACTCCCTACATAATATCTCTACAAATCTTGCCCCAGATAGTAGCCCCTTACATCCAAGTAGCATTGTGTAATGTGAACAGACATCTTGCTGCTCAACTCCCTACATAATATCTCTACAAATCTTGCCCCAGATAGTAGCCCCTTACATCCAAGTAGCATTGTGTAATGTGAACAGACATCTTGCTGCTCAACTCCCTACATAATATCTCTACAAATTTTGCCCCAGATAGTAGCCCCTTACATCCAAGTAGCATTGTGTAATGTGAACAGACATCTTGCTGCTAAACTCCCTACATAATATCTCTACAAATTTTGCCCCAGATAGTAGCCCCTTACATCCAAGTAGCATTGTGTAATGTGAACAGACATCTTGCTGCTCAACTCCCTACATAATATCTCTACAAATTTTGCCCCAGATAGTAGCCCCTTACATCCAAGTAGCATTGTGTAATGTGAACAGACATCTTGCTGCTCAACTCCCTACATAATATCTCTACAAATCTTGCCCCAGATAGTAGCCCCTTACATCCAAGTAGCATTGTGTAATGTGAACAGACATCTTGCTGCTCAACTCCCTACATAATATCTCTACAAATTTTGCCCCAGATAGTAGCCCCTTACATCCAAGTAGCATTGTGTAATGTGAACAGACATCTTGCTGCTCAACTCCCTACATAATATCTCTACAAATTTTGCCCCAGATAGTAGCCCCTTACATCCAAGTAGCATTGTGTAATGTGAACAGACATCTTGCTGCTCAACTCCCTACATAATATCTCTACAAATCTTGCCCCAGATAGTAGCCCCTTACATCCAAGTAGCATTGTGTAATGTGAACAGACATCTTGCTGCTCAACTCCCTACATAATATCTCTACAAATCTTGCCCCAGATAGTAGCCCCTTACATCCAAGTAGCATTGTGTAATGTGAACAGACATCTTGCTGCTCAACTCCCTACATAATATCTCTACAAATCTTGCCCCAGATAGTAGCCCCTTACATCCAAGTAGCATTGTGTAATGTGAACAGACATCTTGCTGCTCAACTCCCTACATAATATCTCTACAAATTTTGCCCCAGATAGTAGCCCCTTACATCCAAGTAGCATTGTGTAATGTGAACAGACATCTTGCTGCTCAACTCCCTACATAATATCTCTACAAATTTTGCCCCAGATAGTAGCCCCTTACATCCAAGTAGCATTGTGTAATGTGAACAGACATCTTGCTGCTCAACTCCCTACATAATATCTCTACAAATCTTGCCCCAGATAGTAGCCCCTTACATCCAAGTAGCATTGTGTAATGTGAACAGACATCTTGCTGCTACACTCCCTACATAATATCTCTACAAATCTTGCCCCAGATAGTAGCCCCTTACATCCAAGTAGCATTGTGTAATGTGAACAGACATCTTGCTGCTCAACTCCCTACATAATATCTCTACAAATCTTGCCCCAGATAGTAGCCCCTTACATCCAAGTAGCATTGTGTAATGTGAACAGACATCTTGCTGCTCAACTCCCTACATAATATCTCTACAAATTTTGCCCCAGATAGTAGCCCCTTACATCCAAGTAGCATTGTGTAATGTGAACAGACATCTTGCTGCTCAACTCCCTACATAATATCTCTACAAATTTTGCCCCAGATAGTAGCCCCTTACATCCAAGTAGCATTGTGTAATGTGAACAGACATCTTGCTGCTCAACTCCCTACATAATATCTCTACAAATTTTGCCCCAGATAGTAGCCCCTTACATCCAAGTAGCATTGTGTAATGTGAACAGACATCTTGCTGCTCAACTCCCTACATAATATCTCTACAAATTTTGCCCCAGATAGTAGCCCCTTACATCCAAGTAGCATTGTGTAATGTGAACAGACATCTTGCTGCTCAACTCCCTACATAATATCTCTACAAATCTTGCCCCAGATAGTAGCCCCTTACATCCAAGTAGCATTGTGTAATGTGAACAGACATCTTGCTGCTCAACTCCCTACATAATATCTCTACAAATTTTGCCCCAGATAGTAGCCCCTTACATCCAAGTAGCATTGTGTAATGTGAACAGACATCTTGCTGCTCAACTCCCTACATAATATCTCTACAAATTTTGCCCCAGATAGTAGCCCCTTACATCCAAGTAGCATTGTGTAATGTGAACAGACATCTTGCTGCTCAACTCCCTACATAATATCTCTACAAATTTTGCCCCAGATAGTAGCCCCTTACATCCAAGTAGCATTGTGTAATGTGAACAGACATCTTGCTGCTCAACTCCCTACATAATATCTCTACAAATCTTGCCCCAGATAGTAGCCCCTTACATCCAAGTAGCATTGTGTAATGTGAACAGACATCTTGCTGCTCAACTCCCTACATAATATCTCTACAAATTTTGCCCCAGATAGTAGCCCCTTACATCCAAGTAGCATTGTGTAATGTGAACAGACATCTTGCTGCTCAACTCCCTACATAATATCTCTACAAATTTTGCCCCAGATAGTAGCCCCTTACATCCAAGTAGCATTGTGTAATGTGAACAGACATCTTGCTGCTCAACTCCCTACATAATATCTCTACAAATCTTGCCCCAGATAGTAGCCCCTTACATCCAAGTAGCATTGTGTAATGTGAACAGACATCTTGCTGCTCAACTCCCTACATAATATCTCTACAAATCTTGCCCCAGATAGTAGCCCCTTACATCCAAGTAGCATTGTGTAATGTGAACAGACATCTTGCTGCTCAACTCCCTACATAATATCTCTACAAATCTTGCCCCAGATAGTAGCCCCTTACATCCAAGTAGCATTGTGTAATGTGAACAGACATCTTGCTGCTCAACTCCCTACATAATATCTCTACAAATTTTGCCCCAGATAGTAGCCCCTTACATCCAAGTAGCATTGTGTAATGTGAACAGACATCTTGCTGCTCAACTCCCTACATAATATCTCTACAAATTTTACCCCAGATAGTAGCCCCTTACATCCAAGTAGCATTGTGTAATGTGAACAGACATCTTGCTGCTCAACTCCCTACATAATATCTCTACAAATTTTGCCCCAGATAGTAGCCCCTTACATCCAAGTAGCATTGTGTAATGTGAACAGACATCTTGCTGCTCAACTCCCTACATAATATCTCTACAAATCTTGCCCCAGATAGTAGCCCCTTACATCCAAGTAGCATTGTGTAATGTGAACAGACATCTTGCTGCTACACTCCCTACATAATATCTCTACAAATCTTGCCCCAGATAGTAGCCCCTTACATCCAAGTAGCATTGTGTAATGTGAACAGACATCTTGCTGCTCAACTCCCTACATAATATCTCTACAAATCTTGCCCCAGATAGTAGCCCCTTACATCCAAGTAGCATTGTGTAATGTGAACAGACATCTTGCTGCTCAACTCCCTACATAATATCTCTACAAATTTTGCCCCAGATAGTAGCCCCTTACATCCAAGTAGCATTGTGTAATGTGAACAGACATCTTGCTGCTCAACTCCCTACATAATATCTCTACAAATTTTGCCCCAGATAGTAGCCCCTTACATCCAAGTAGCATTGTGTAATGTGAACAGACATCTTGCTGCTCAACTCCCTACATAATATCTCTACAAATTTTGCCCCAGATAGTAGCCCCTTACATCCAAGTAGCATTGTGTAATGTGAACAGACATCTTGCTGCTCAACTCCCTACATAATATCTCTACAAATCTTGCCCCAGATAGTAGCCCCTTACATCTAAGTAGCATTGTGTAATGTGAACAGACATCTTGCTGCTCAACTCCCTACATAATATCTCTACAAATTTTGCCCCAGATAGTAGCCCCTTACATCCAAGTAGCATTGTGTAATCTGAACAGACATCTTGCTGCTCAACTCCCTACATAATATCTCTACAAATCTTGCCCCAGATAGTAGCCCCTTACATCCAAGTAGCATTGTGTAATGTGAACAGACATCTTGCTGCTCAACTCCCTACATAATATCTCTACAAATCTTGCCCCAGATAGTAGCCCCTTACATCCAAGTAGCATTGTGTAATGTGAACAGACATCTTGCTGCTCAACTCCCTACATAATATCTCTACAAATCTTGCCCCAGATAGTAGCCCCTTACATCCAAGTAGCATTGTGTAATGTGAACAGACATCTTGCTGCTCAACTCCCTACATAATATCTCTACAAATCTTGCCCCAGATAGTAGCCCCTTACATCTAAGTAGCATTGTGTAATGTGAACAGACATCTTGCTGCTCAACTCCCTACATAATATCTCTACAAATCTTGCCCCAGATAGTAGCCCCTTACATCCAAGTAGCATTGTGTAATGTGAACAGACATCTTGCTGCTACACTCCCTACATAATATCTCTACAAATCTTGCCCCAGATAGTAGCCCCTTACATCCAAGTAGCATTGTGTAATGTGAACAGACATCTTGCTGCTCAACTCCCTACATAATATCTCTACAAATCTTGCCCCAGATAGTAGCCCCTTACATCCAAGTAGCATTGTGTAATGTGAACAGACATCTTGCTGCTCAACTCCCTACATAATATCTCTACAAATTTTGCCCCAGATAGTAGCCCCTTACATCCAAGTAGCATTGTGTAATGTGAACAGACATCTTGCTGCTCAACTCCCTACATAATATCTCTACAAATTTTGCCCCAGATAGTAGCCCCTTACATCCAAGTAGCATTGTGTAATGTGAACAGACATCTTGCTGCTCAACTCCCTACATAATATCTCTACAAATTTTGCCCCAGATAGTAGCCCCTTACATCCAAGTAGCATTGTGTAATGTGAACAGACATCTTGCTGCTCAACTCCCTACATAATATCTCTACAAATTTTGCCCCAGATAGTAGCCCCTTACATCCAAGTAGCATTGTGTAATGTGAACAGACATCTTGCTGCTCAACTCCCTACATAATATCTCTACAAATTTTGCCCCAGATAGTAGCCCCTTACATCCAAGTAGCATTGTGTAATGTGAACAGACATCTTGCTGCTCAACTCCCTACATAATATCTCTACAAATTTTGCCCCAGATAGTAGCCCCTTACATCCAAGTAGCATTGTGTAATGTGAACAGACATCTTGCTGCTCAACTCCCTACATAATATCTCTACAAATCTTGCCCCAGATAGTAGCCCCTTACATCCAAGTAGCATTGTGTAATGTGAACAGACATCTTGCTGCTCAACTCCCTACATAATATCTCTACAAATTTTGCCCCAGATAGTAGCCCCTTACATCCAAGTAGCATTGTGTAATGTGAACAGACATCTTGCTGCTCAACTCCCTACATAATATCTCTACAAATTTTGCCCCAGATAGTAGCCCCTTACATCCAAGTAGCATTGTGTAATGTGAACAGACATCTTGCTGCTCAACTCCCTACATAATATCTCTACAAATCTTGCCCCAGATAGTAGCCCCTTACATCCAAGTAGCATTGTGTAATGTGAACAGACATCTTGCTGCTCAACTCCCTACATAATATCTCTACAAATCTTGCCCCAGATAGTAGCCCCTTACATCCAAGTAGCATTGTGTAATGTGAACAGACATCTTGCTGCTCAACTCCCTACATAATATCTCTACAAATCTTGCCCCAGATAGTAGCCCCTTACATCCAAGTAGCATTGTGTAATGTGAACAGACATCTTGCTGCTCAACTCCCTACATAATATCTCTACAAATTTTGCCCCAGATAGTAGCCCCTTACATCCAAGTAGCATTGTGTAATGTGAACAGACATCTTGCTGCTCAACTCCCTACATAATATCTCTACAAATTTTGCCCCAGATAGTAGCCCCTTACATCCAAGTAGCATTGTGTAATGTGAACAGACATCTTGCTGCTCAACTCCCTACATAATATCTCTACAAATTTTGCCCCAGATAGTAGCCCCTTACATCCAAGTAGCATTGTGTAATGTGAACAGACATCTTGCTGCTCAACTCCCTACATAATATCTCTACAAATCTTGCCCCAGATAGTAGCCCCTTACATCCAAGTAGCATTGTGTAATGTGAACAGACATCTTGCTGCTACACTCCCTACATAATATCTCTACAAATCTTGACCCAGATAGTAGCCCCTTACATCCAAGTAGAATTGTGTAATGTGAACAGACATCTTGCTGCTCAACTCCCTACATAATATCTCTACAAATCTTGCCCCAGATAGTAGCCCCTTACATCCAAGTAGCATTGTGTAATGTGAACAGACATCTTGCTGCTCAACTCCCTACATAATATCTCTACAAATTTTGCCCCAGATAGTAGCCCCTTACATCCAAGTAGCATTGTGTAATGTGAACAGACATCTTGCTGCTCAACTCCCTACATAATATCTCTACAAATTTTGCCCCAGATAGTAGCCCCTTACATCCAAGTAGCATTGTGTAATGTGAACAGACATCTTGCTGCTCAACTCCCTACATAATATCTCTACAAATTTTGCCCCAGATAGTAGCCCCTTACATCCAAGTAGCATTGTGTAATGTGAACAGACATCTTGCTGCTCAACTCCCTACATAATATCTCTACAAATTTTGCCCCAGATAGTAGCCCCTTACATCCAAGTAGCATTGTGTAATGTGAACAGACATCTTGCTGCTCAACTCCCTACATAATATCTCTACAAATTTTGCCCCAGATAGTAGCCCCTTACATCCAAGTAGCATTGTGTAATGTGAACAGACATCTTGCTGCTCAACTCCCTACATAATATCTCTACCAATCTTGCCCCAGATAGTAGCCCCTTACATCCAAGTAGCATTGTGTAATGTGAACAGACATCTTGCTGCTCAACTCCCTACATAATATCTCTACAAATCTTGCCCCAGATAGTAGCCCCTTACATCCAAGTAGCATTGTGTAATGTGAACAGACATCTTGCTGCTCAACTCCCTACATAATATCTCTACAAATCTTGCCCCAGATAGTAGCCCCTTACATCCAAGTAGCATTGTGTAATGTGAACAGACATCTTGCTGCTCAACTCCCTACATAATATCTCTACAAATTTTGCCCCAGATAGTAGCCCCTTACATCCAAGTAGCATTGTGTAATGTGAACAGACATCTTGCTGCTCAACTCCCTACATAATATCTCTACAAATTTTGCCCGAGATAGTAGCCCCTTACATCCAAGTAGCATTGTGTAATGTGAACAGACATCTTGCTGCTCAACTCCCTACATAATATCTCTACAAATCTTGCCCCAGATAGTAGCCCCTTACATCCAAGTAGCATTGTGTAATGTGAACAGACATCTTGCTGCTCAACTCCCTACATAATATCTCTACAAATCTTGCCCCAGATAGTAGCCCCTTACATCCAAGTAGCATTGTGTAATGTGAACAGACATCTTGCTGCTCAACTCCCTACATAATATCTCTACAAATCTTGCCCCAGATAGTAGCCCCTTACATCCAAGTAGCATTGTGTAATGTGAACAGACATCTTGCTGCTCAACTCCCTACATAATATCTCTACAAATTTTGCCCCAGATAGTAGCCCCTTACATCCAAGTAGCATTGTGTAATGTGAACAGACATCTTGCTGCTCAACTCCCTACATAATATCTCTACAAATTTTGCCCCAGATAGTAGCCCCTTACATCCAAGTAGCATTGTGTAATGTGAACAGACATCTTGCTGCTCAACTCCCTACATAATATCTCTACAAATTTTGCCCCAGATAGTAGCCCCTTACATCCAAGTAGCATTGTGTAATGTGAACAGACATCTTGCTGCTCAACTCCCTACATAATATCTCTACAAATTTTGCCCCAGATAGTAGCCCCTTACATCCAAGTAGCATTGTGTAATGTGAACAGACATCTTGCTGCTCAACTCCCTACATAATATCTCTACAAATTTTGCCCCAGATAGTAGCCCCTTACATCCAAGTAGCATTGTGTAATGTGAACAGACATCTTGCTGCTCAACTCCCTACATAATATCTCTACAAATTTTGCCCCAGATAGTAGCCCCTTACATCCAAGTAGCATTGTGTAATGTGAACAGACATCTTGCTGCTCAACTCCCTACATAATATCTCTACAAATTTTGCCCCAGATAGTAGCCCCTTACATCCAAGTAGCATTGTGTAATGTGAACAGACATCTTGCTGCTCAACTCCCTACATAATATCTCTACAAATCTTGCCCCAGATAGTAGCCCCTTACATCCAAGTAGCATTGTGTAATGTGAACAGACATCTTGCTGCTCAACTCCCTACATAATATCTCTACAAATCTTGCCCCAGATAGTAGCCCCTTACATCCAAGTAGCATTGTGTAATGTGAACAGACATCTTGCTGCTCAACTCCCTACATAATATCTCTACAAATTTTGCCCCAGATAGTAGCCCCTTACATCCAAGTAGCATTGTGTAATGTGAACAGACATCTTGCTGCTCAACTCCCTACATAATATCTCTACAAATTTTGCCCCAGATAGTAGCCCCTTACATCCAAGTAGCATTGTGTAATGTGAACAGACATCTTGCTGCTCAACTCCCTACATAATATCTCTACAAATTTTGCCCCAGATAGTAGCCCCTTACATCCAAGTAGCATTGTGTAATGTGAACAGACATCTTGCTGCTCAACTCCCTACATAATATCTCTACAAATTTTGCCCCAGATAGTAGCCCCTTACATCCAAGTAGCATTGTGTAATGTGAACAGACATCTTGCTGCTCAACTCCCTACATAATATCTCTACAAATCTTGCCCCAGATAGTAGCCCCTTACATCCAAGTAGCATTGTGTAATGTGAACAGACATCTTGCTGCTCAACTCCCTACATAATATCTCTACAAATTTTGCCCCAGATAGTAGCCCCTTACATCCAAGTAGCATTGTGTAATGTGAACAGACATCTTGCTGCTCAACTCCCTACATAATATCTCTACAAATTTTGCCCCAGATAGTAGCCCCTTACATCCAAGTAGCATTGTGTAATGTGAACAGACATCTTGCTGCTCAACTCCCTACATAATATCTCTACAAATCTTGCCCCAGATAGTAGCCCCTTACATCCAAGTAGCATTGTGTAATGTGAACAGACATCTTGCTGCTCAACTCCCTACATAATATCTCTACAAATCTTGCCCCAGATAGTAGCCCCTTACATCCAAGTAGCATTGTGTAATGTGAACAGACATCTTGCTGCTCAACTCCCTACATAATATCTCTACAAATCTTGCCCCAGATAGTAGCCCCTTACATCCAAGTAGCATTGTGTAATGTGAACAGACATCTTGCTGCTCAACTCCCTACATAATATCTCTACAAATTTTGCCCCAGATAGTAGCCCCTTACATCCAAGTAGCATTGTGTAATGTGAACAGACATCTTGCTGCTCAACTCCCTACATAATATCTCTACAAATTTTGCCCCAGATAGTAGCCCCTTACATCCAAGTAGCATTGTGTAATGTGAACAGACATCTTGCTGCTCAACTCCCTACATAATATCTCTACAAATTTTGCCCCAGATAGTAGCCCCTTACATCCAAGTAGCATTGTGTAATGTGAACAGACATCTTGCTGCTCAACTCCCTACATAATATCTCTACAAATCTTGCCCCAGATAGTAGCCCCTTACATCCAAGTAGCATTGTGTAATGTGAACAGACATCTTGCTGCTACACTCCCTACATAATATCTCTACAAATCTTGACCCAGATAGTAGCCCCTTACATCCAAGTAGAATTGTGTAATGTGAACAGACATCTTGCTGCTCAACTCCCTACATAATATCTCTACAAATCTTGCCCCAGATAGTAGCCCCTTACATCCAAGTAGCATTGTGTAATGTGAACAGACATCTTGCTGCTCAACTCCCTACATAATATCTCTACAAATTTTGCCCCAGATAGTAGCCCCTTACATCCAAGTAGCATTGTGTAATGTGAACAGACATCTTGCTGCTCAACTCCCTACATAATATCTCTACAAATTTTGCCCCAGATAGTAGCCCCTTACATCCAAGTAGCATTGTGTAATGTGAACAGACATCTTGCTGCTCAACTCCCTACATAATATCTCTACAAATTTTGCCCCAGATAGTAGCCCCTTACATCCAAGTAGCATTGTGTAATGTGAACAGACATCTTGCTGCTCAACTCCCTACATAATATCTCTACAAATTTTGCCCCAGATAGTAGCCCCTTACATCCAAGTAGCATTGTGTAATGTGAACAGACATCTTGCTGCTCAACTCCCTACATAATATCTCTACAAATTTTGCCCCAGATAGTAGCCCCTTACATCCAAGTAGCATTGTGTAATGTGAACAGACATCTTGCTGCTCAACTCCCTACATAATATCTCTACCAATCTTGCCCCAGATAGTAGCCCCTTACATCCAAGTAGCATTGTGTAATGTGAACAGACATCTTGCTGCTCAACTCCCTACATAATATCTCTACAAATCTTGCCCCAGATAGTAGCCCCTTACATCCAAGTAGCATTGTGTAATGTGAACAGACATCTTGCTGCTCAACTCCCTACATAATATCTCTACAAATCTTGCCCCAGATAGTAGCCCCTTACATCCAAGTAGCATTGTGTAATGTGAACAGACATCTTGCTGCTCAACTCCCTACATAATATCTCTACAAATTTTGCCCCAGATAGTAGCCCCTTACATCCAAGTAGCATTGTGTAATGTGAACAGACATCTTGCTGCTCAACTCCCTACATAATATCTCTACAAATTTTGCCCGAGATAGTAGCCCCTTACATCCAAGTAGCATTGTGTAATGTGAACAGACATCTTGCTGCTCAACTCCCTACATAATATCTCTACAAATCTTGCCCCAGATAGTAGCCCCTTACATCCAAGTAGCATTGTGTAATGTGAACAGACATCTTGCTGCTCAACTCCCTACATAATATCTCTACAAATCTTGCCCCAGATAGTAGCCCCTTACATCCAAGTAGCATTGTGTAATGTGAACAGACATCTTGCTGCTCAACTCCCTACATAATATCTCTACAAATCTTGCCCCAGATAGTAGCCCCTTACATCCAAGTAGCATTGTGTAATGTGAACAGACATCTTGCTGCTCAACTCCCTACATAATATCTCTACAAATTTTGCCCCAGATAGTAGCCCCTTACATCCAAGTAGCATTGTGTAATGTGAACAGACATCTTGCTGCTCAACTCCCTACATAATATCTCTACAAATTTTGCCCCAGATAGTAGCCCCTTACATCCAAGTAGCATTGTGTAATGTGAACAGACATCTTGCTGCTCAACTCCCTACATAATATCTCTACAAATTTTGCCCCAGATAGTAGCCCCTTACATCCAAGTAGCATTGTGTAATGTGAACAGACATCTTGCTGCTCAACTCCCTACATAATATCTCTACAAATTTTGCCCCAGATAGTAGCCCCTTACATCCAAGTAGCATTGTGTAATGTGAACAGACATCTTGCTGCTCAACTCCCTACATAATATCTCTACAAATTTTGCCCCAGATAGTAGCCCCTTACATCCAAGTAGCATTGTGTAATGTGAACAGACATCTTGCTGCTCAACTCCCTACATAATATCTCTACAAATCTTGCCCCAGATAGTAGCCCCTTACATCCAAGTAGCATTGTGTAATGTTAACAGACATCTTGCTGCTCAACTCCCTACATAATATCTCTACAAATATTGCCTCAGATAGTAGCCCCTTACATCCAAGTAGCATTGTGTAATGTGAACAGACATCTTGCTGCTCAACTCCCTACATAATATCTCTACAAATTTTGCCCCAGATAGTAGCCCCTTACATCCAAGTAGCATTGTGTAATGTGAACAGACATCTTGCTGCTCAACTCCCTACATAATATCTCTACAAATTTTGCCCCAGATAGTAGCCCCTTACATCCAAGTAGCATTGTGTAATGTGAACAGACATCTTGCTGCTCAACTCCCTACATAATATCTCTACAAATTTTGCCCCAGATAGTAGCCCCTTACATCCAAGTAGCATTGTGTAATGTGAACAGACATCTTGCTGCTCAACTCCCTACATAATATCTCTACAAATTTTGCCCCAGATAGTAGCCCCTTACATCCAAGTAGCATTGTGCCTTGTTTGGAGTGAAAAGCAATAAAAAAAAATTTTTTTTTTTAAATCATGTTACTTACAGACACCCAATCTTCAAGTGGCTGTTTTGTTATCGTCAAGAATTCTTCTTTGATTTGTACCAAGTCTATTTCACACCGGGATACAATGATACGGACTAGTGCACTGTCGTCCGTTCCAGCCCCTTTCATTGCCTTCTGCAACTGTTGAGCAAAGTAGTTGGCTTTATTTTTCACACAACGGACTGGAAAACAAATAACAAATTGCAGTTTCACAATAAAATTTTAAAACTTTTAACGCATAAAAGTACAAAGAATTAGTAGAATCATTGAAAGGAATCCAAATTGGTTAAAAAGAAGAAAAATGGGTTCTTGATGATATTTATGAGATTAGATATTTTTATTGACATTATAGTTCGCCTAACAAGTGAGATAATGTGTAATTATTTCCACAATCAGCCAACACCACAACCAACACAAACCATGGAAGCATCAGACTGGAAGCCTTAGGTACGAATTTAATCTTCCTTTGGGCTCATCAATGGGACAAATAACTTGAGTCCAGGTTTTCCAGTTTGTGGCTTTCATGCTTTGTGTGGGATGCGGCATTGTTTGATTGTACGTGTGTGAGTATGATTTAAAAACAATGAATACATTTAAAAACTATACATACATATTCCAAAGACAAACCAGTGGTTTCATTGCATCGGAACAATCTTCTGTGGTTAACTAAAAGCCTATACAAATGATCAGCATCATTTGGAAAGAGAAAAAATATGATACTAATGATTTGTATAGGATTTTTGTCAACCACAGAAAATTGTTCCTATCCAATGAAACCGCTAGTTTGTCTTTGGAATATGTATGTATAGTTTTGAAATAAATATTTGTATTTAGCTCTCACATTTGTGATCGAACACTTTATTTGAGTTTTTTCATCACATTCTGACACCCTATATATATATATACACACACACACACATATATATATATATATATATATATATATATATATATATATATATATATACTAGCAAAAGTATATATATATATATATATATATATATATACTAGCAAAAGTACTCGTTGTTGACTGGGTTCAAAAACAGACTACAGAAAATGGACTCTGATTTATTAAAGTATGATAGGTTATGAAAAGGAAGGGTTGTAAAGAGATAGCTTCGAATTTGGGGGTATCAAAACCAAAGCAAAATATGATGAAAGTAAAAATAAAATAGATAAACCCCATAATTTATTATACCATATCTGTTCACACTGAAACACTTATCACAATATTCTGTGGATCTATATTAAAAAACCTTGTTAAACTTATTGACATATTTCCATTCTATGAAGGTCAGGTGCGAACGAACACCCCATAATTTTATTATACCATATTTCTTCAAACTGAAACATAATTATCAAAGTATACTTACGCAGATAGATATGAAAAGTCTTTATTAAAGTTTGTGCCTATTTCCATTCCATGGAGGCCAGGCGCGAATGCAGACCCCATAATTTTATCATACCATCCCTATTTAGGTTAAAACATACTTATCAAAGTATTCTTATGTACATCTATATCAAAAACACTTGTAAACTTTTTTTTTAATTTTTAAATTTTTTACTTCCATACTTTGTGGACCAGGCGCGAACGCAGACCCCACAATTTTAATGAACCACCGTTCTGCCAGATCAAACATACCCATCCCTGTGTCTCGATACATCTTCTATCATTATATGTAATCAGTTTTTTTTTAAATAGTCAACCATATAGGAGCCTATTCGTGACCACACACACACACACACACACACACACACACACACACACACACACACACACACACACACACACATTCAGCTTTATATTATAGATATATGCCTTGAAAACTATATAAAAAATTTTTAAATTTAATTTTTAAACCTTCATTGGAAAATTATTTTGTCGGTAAGTCATTTAATCTCCTGCAATCACTAAATCAACTTGTTTTTCTCAAACTCACAATAGTTCTAAGTTTTCAGGAATCATCAGTTGTTTACCGTGAAACACTGTTTTGGGAATTTAAAAATATAAATAGATAACAAAGCAGCTACACTCCAAATTCCAAGAAGTTATTCGTCTTTCCATTTACTTCTTTCAACATATCAAAACGTCCACTTTTGACAGCACCAGTTTCGTAGTGCAAGAAACAATCATATAGTTATTATGTCAATTTTTAATATTTTCTTTTGGAAGTTAAAAAGTTTGTACTTTTCTCAATAGTCAGTGCAAAAATACTAAAAATTGACATGATAATTATATTATTATTTCTGTGCTACGAACCAGGGGTGTCAAAAGTGGATGCTTTGACATGTTGAAAGAAATAAACGGTAAGATGAATAAGATCTTTAAATTTGGAATATAGATGTTTTATCATCTATTTCTTTTTGATCTGTAGTTAAATATAACAAACATCGACCCTTATAAATAAAAGGATCTGTATAAATAAAGGGTGAAATATAATTGAAAATGCATATTTTTTATTTGTATATATATATATATAAAATATATTTTAGTCATCGACATACAGACCTGTTTCGTTGTATCACAACTCATCAGTGCCGCTAGACTAACACCTCTCCCAAGCCGAGGATCGAACCTAGAACCGTCGTGATGACAGTCGGCAGTCCTATCCCCTTGACTACGGAATCGGTGGCCGAAATTAACTTGTCAGAACGATTATTTAAATAAACATTCGTCTGCTACTCGTAGAGGGCTCAAACGTTTGTTTGTAAACAAATCGCGAGCTTCGCATTATTTCAGCTAAATTAAGTAGCGAGTAAGATAATTTACAAGAGTGCTCTACCAAAGAGGGGAGCTTTATAAAATATATTTTAGTCATCGACATACAGACCTGTTTCGTTGTATCACAACTCATCAGTGCCGCTAGACTAACACCTCTCCCAAGCCGAGGATCGAACCTAGAACCGTCGTGATGACAGTCGGCAGTCCTATCCCCTTGACTACGGAATCGGTGGCCGAAATTAACTTGTCAGAACGATTATTTAAATAAACATTCGTCTGCTACTCGTAGAGGGCTCAAACGTTTGTTTGTAAACAAATCGCGAGCTTCGCATTATTTCAGCTAAATTAAGTAGCGAGTAAGATAATTTACAAGAGTGCTCTACCAAAGAGGGGAGCTTTATAAAATATATTTTAGTCATCGACATACAGACCTGTTTCGTTGTATCACAACTCATCAGTGCCGCTAGACTAACACCTCTCCCAAGCCGAGGATCGAACCTAGAACCGTCGTGATGACAGTCGGCAGTCCTATCCCCTTGACTACGGAATCGGTGGCCGAAATTAACTTGTCAGAACGATTATTTAAATAAACATTCGTCTGCTACTCGTAGAGGGCTCAAACGTTTGTTTGTAAACAAATCGCGAGCTTCGCATTATTTCAGCTAAATTAAGTAGCGAGTAAGATAATTTACAAGAGTGCTCTACCAAAGAGGGGAGCTTTATAAAATATATTTTAGTCATCGACATACAGACCTGTTTCGTTGTATCACAACTCATCAGTGCCGCTAGACTAACACCTCTCCCAAGCCGAGGATCGAACCTAGAACCGTCGTGATGACAGTCGGCAGTCCTATCCCCTTGACTACGGAATCGGTGGCCGAAATTAACTTGTCAGAACGATTATTTAAATAAACATTCGTCTGCTACTCGTAGAGGGCTCAAACGTTTGTTTGTAAACAAATCGCGAGCTTCGCATTATTTCAGCTAAATTAAGTAGCGAGTAAGATAATTTACAAGAGTGCTCTACCAAAGAGGGGAGCTTTATAAAATATATTTTAGTCATCGACATACAGACCTGTTTCGTTGTATCACAACTCATCAGTGCCGCTAGACTAACACCTCTCCCAAGCCGAGGATCGAACCTAGAACCGTCGTGATGACAGTCGGCAGTCCTATCCCCTTGACTACGGAATCGGTGGCCGAAATTAACTTGTCAGAACGATTATTTAAATAAACATTCGTCTGCTACTCGTAGAGGGCTCAAACGTTTGTTTGTAAACAAATCGCGAGCTTCGCATTATTTCAGCTAAATTAAGTAGCGAGTAAGATAATTTACAAGAGTGCTCTACCAAAGAGGGGAGCTTTATAAAATATATTTTAGTCATCGACATACAGACCTGTTTCGTTGTATCACAACTCATCAGTGCCGCTAGACTAACACCTCTCCCAAGCCGAGGATCGAACCTAGAACCGTCGTGATGACAGTCGGCAGTCCTATCCCCTTGACTACGGAATCGGTGGCCGAAATTAACTTGTCAGAACGATTATTTAAATAAACATTCGTCTGCTACTCGTAGAGGGCTCAAACGTTTGTTTGTAAACAAATCGCGAGCTTCGCATTATTTCAGCTAAATTAAGTAGCGAGTAAGATAATTTACAAGAGTGCTCTACCAAAGAGGGGAGCTTTATAAAATATATTTTAGTCATCGACATACAGACCTGTTTCGTTGTATCACAACTCATCAGTGCCGCTAGACTAACACCTCTCCCAAGCCGAGGATCGAACCTAGAACCGTCGTGATGACAGTCGGCAGTCCTATCCCCTTGACTACGGAATCGGTGGCCGAAATTAACTTGTCAGAACGATTATTTAAATAAACATTCGTCTGCTACTCGTAGAGGGCTCAAACGTTTGTTTGTAAACAAATCGCGAGCTTCGCATTATTTCAGCTAAATTAAGTAGCGAGTAAGATAATTTACAAGAGTGCTCTACCAAAGAGGGGAGCTTTATAAAATATATTTTAGTCATCGACATACAGACCTGTTTCGTTGTATCACAACTCATCAGTGCCGCTAGACTAACACCTCTCCCAAGCCGAGGATCGAACCTAGAACCGTCGTGATGACAGTCGGCAGTCCTATCCCCTTGACTACGGAATCGGTGGCCGAAATTAACTTGTCAGAACGATTATTTAAATAAACATTCGTCTGCTACTCGTAGAGGGCTCAAACGTTTGTTTGTAAACAAATCGCGAGCTTCGCATTATTTCAGCTAAATTAAGTAGCGAGTAAGATAATTTACAAGAGTGCTCTACCAAAGAGGGGAGCTTTATAAAATATATTTTAGTCATCGACATACAGACCTGTTTCGTTGTATCACAACTCATCAGTGCCGCTAGACTAACACCTCTCCCAAGCCGAGGATCGAACCTAGAACCGTCGTGATGACAGTCGGCAGTCCTATCCCCTTGACTACGGAATCGGTGGCCGAAATTAACTTGTCAGAACGATTATTTAAATAAACATTCGTCTGCTACTCGTAGAGGGCTCAAACGTTTGTTTGTAAACAAATCGCGAGCTTCGCATTATTTCAGCTAAATTAAGTAGCGAGTAAGATAATTTACAAGAGTGCTCTACCAAAGAGGGGAGCTTTATAAAATATATTTTAGTCATCGACATACAGACCTGTTTCGTTGTATCACAACTCATCAGTGCCGCTAGACTAACACCTCTCCCAAGCCGAGGATCGAACCTAGAACCGTCGTGATGACAGTCGGCAGTCCTATCCCCTTGACTACGGAATCGGTGGCCGAAATTAACTTGTCAGAACGATTATTTAAATAAACATTCGTCTGCTACTCGTAGAGGGCTCAAACGTTTGTTTGTAAACAAATCGCGAGCTTCGCATTATTTCAGCTAAATTAAGTAGCGAGTAAGATAATTTACAAGAGTGCTCTACCAAAGAGGGGAGCTTTATAAAATATATTTTAGTCATCGACATACAGACCTGTTTCGTTGTATCACAACTCATCAGTGCCGCTAGACTAACACCTCTCCCAAGCCGAGGATCGAACCTAGAACCGTCGTGATGACAGTCGGCAGTCCTATCCCCTTGACTACGGAATCGGTGGCCGAAATTAACTTGTCAGAACGATTATTTAAATAAACATTCGTCTGCTACTCGTAGAGGGCTCAAACGTTTGTTTGTAAACAAATCGCGAGCTTCGCATTATTTCAGCTAAATTAAGTAGCGAGTAAGATAATTTACAAGAGTGCTCTACCAAAGAGGGGAGCTTTATAAAATATATTTTAGTCATCGACATACAGACCTGTTTCGTTGTATCACAACTCATCAGTGCCGCTAGACTAACACCTCTCCCAAGCCGAGGATCGAACCTAGAACCGTCGTGATGACAGTCGGCAGTCCTATCCCCTTGACTACGGAATCGGTGGCCGAAATTAACTTGTCAGAACGATTATTTAAATAAACATTCGTCTGCTACTCGTAGAGGGCTCAAACGTTTGTTTGTAAACAAATCGCGAGCTTCGCATTATTTCAGCTAAATTAAGTAGCGAGTAAGATAATTTACAAGAGTGCTCTACCAAAGAGGGGAGCTTTATAAAATATATTTTAGTCATCGACATACAGACCTGTTTCGTTGTATCACAACTCATCAGTGCCGCTAGACTAACACCTCTCCCAAGCCGAGGATCGAACCTAGAACCGTCGTGATGACAGTCGGCAGTCCT
The DNA here is from genome assembly GCF_053919585.1 of Euprymna scolopes. Lineage (NCBI taxonomy): Eukaryota > Metazoa > Mollusca > Cephalopoda > Sepiida > Sepiolidae > Euprymna > Euprymna scolopes. The sequence continues at coordinate 39,007,907 of NC_136505.1, read as the reverse complement.
ATCCCCTTGACTACGGAATCGGTGGCCGAAATTAACTTGTCAGAACGATTATTTAAATAAACATTCGTCTGCTACTCGTAGAGGGCTCAAACGTTTGTTTGTAAACAAATCGCGAGCTTCGCATTATTTCAGCTAAATTAAGTAGCGAGTAAGATAATTTACAAGAGTGCTCTACCAAAGAGGGGAGCTTTATAAAATATATTTTAGTCATCGACATACAGACCTGTTTCGTTGTATCACAACTCATGGTGGAATGATAAATTTTTCACCCTAAAGAAAACAACACTACAGCTTTATTTTAAAACTTTTATTGAAAAAATCAATTCAGTAACTTGATTATGTAATAGAGCTGACATGTATTCAATGTAACCGCCTTTAGCCTAAATTACTGCCTTGGTTTGGGTTCGGAACTGGGAGCATGCCTTTTCCACAAGTACCGGCGGGAGCTTGGCGAATATTCAGCGGGTGGCAGCGATCAGGCTGACTTTGGTGGTGTGAGAGGTCATGTAAATGATGTTCTTGACGTATGACCAAACGAAGTAGTCCAGCGGGTTTAGGTCAATAGGAGAGAAGAGGGGCCAGTGTGAAAAGGGTACAAAGTTGTAGCACTCCTTCTGAAGCAAAGCCTGTGTCTCTTTGGACTTGTGTCCCGGTGTCAAGTCCTGCTGCTACATCCAGGGTCTGCCAGCGGCCACCTGATTGCACCAGGGGATCACCACACTCTTCAGCACATCCAGGTACACTTTGGTGTTGATTTCTAAGCTGACTTCGAAGATGTGAGGTGGCATGATATGACCCTCACTTGAAACCACATGAAAGACCTTCACCATTGAACCGTCCAAATTTGTATTTTGAGGGTGCTGACAATGGTCCTGTTGTAATAACTTGGATCAGTAGAAAGCATGAGTTGTACAGTGGCTCATCTTCGATCTTGCCTGTTGAACATTGTGTCACTTTCAGACATGATAGAAGGCTCCTATCGCTCTTAGAATTTGTACACAACTAGCCAACTAGTAAATGGTCTGTAACGAAAACAAAAGGAAATGGAATCACATCTTTTCTAGTGAGACAATTTTATCATTCCACCCTGTAATAGATGGTCTGTAACAAAAACGGAAAGCCTGTTTTCATCAAACGGAAATGGAATCATGTCATCTTTTTTAGAATGACAATTTTATCATTCCACCCTATATATATATATATATATATATATATATATATATATATATATATATATATATATATATATATATATATATCGTTAGTAAATAATTCCAGTATGATAAAATATTTATAACATTCATATTATTTCATTAGTTGTAGGGTACATCTTACACATGTTTCGTTGAATGGTAAAGATTGACCAAACAACTCATCAGAGACCCATATAAATCAATGAGAAAAATAGTTTGTTTTTTATATATATATATTCAATAGAAAAACTTAAATGTATAGAAATTCAATGGAAAAAGTTAAAATAAAATGATTTAAAATCTAAAATCTATTTTAGCTAAAATATTAGACAAAAATAAATAATGAATGAAATGATGGATTAATAAACGTAATTCAATTTTTATTTTCATCATCAATTTTCTTGTTTGTTAATTGCTCTATCTAATATATTAAGCTTTTTTTCTCTTCAGAGGAAATAATGAACAAAATAAAAGTGTAGAATTACGATAAAAAATTGAAAACTTATCAGAGCATCTTAGAATACCACGTTCACATGTAACAAAATTGCTGACTTCTCTCACTCTCCCTTTGAGCCATGTGACATCACATGCGTTTCTATCAATTCATATAGACCCAGCAATTCTAACCACGTGTTCAGAAAGCTGACCTAGACTGAACTTTAATTTCTTGTTGTTAACCAATTAAAGTATTATTTGGAATACTGTTCTCATCCTGAGTGTTATTTACATAATGTTTCGACCAATGAAACTGCTGATATACTTCAAATATATCTTGTCAAACTCAGGAATCTGTATAGAAGTTTGAACAGAACCCTTTATTTAATCCATAGCATGCTTTCATTCTGTCAGCTATGACCAGGTAAAACTGAGTATCACCCGCACTGAGGATTGAACCTCCAACCTACAGAAGACTGCTACAACTGAATTTTGCCGAGTATTTTATGCGGACAATTCTAGTATGAATTTTAGAAGCCTTAAAGCGATTAGTTTTTAGATGTATCATCTTACTATTTAACACTATAAACCTCTACTGATTACTATATATATATATATATATATATATATATATATATATATATATATTGACGCACCGCAATAGAGACAGACTCCAAAATATCTATTGCGGTGCGTCAACCTTCTTTGTGCCGGCAAAAAGAAACATCAAACGCATTGTTTCTCTTTGGGGAACTTTGAATCTTTTTTCCCGCTTTTTTTTTTTTCCTCCCTCGTTGTGTCAATATTTTAATCGTTTTTAAACGTTAATAAATTTATTTTAGTGTCCCCGTACTTTTGGCACATTTAATAAGTTCCCCATTAGAACTCTTTATTTTTCGACACAATATTATTTTGTTCGCTATCGATTTTCTCCTGACGAGATGATAGCCGAAAGAGCTCTCGAGAAACTTCCGCTTATTATTTTTAAAACTATATATAAATTCTGTACCTCTAAACATTTATATATATATATATATATATATATATATATATATATATATATATATATATATATATATATTGGCCAAATTGTTGTGTAAATAACACTCAAAATGAGAACAGTAATCCAAATAATGTAAACTATCAATCTTCATCTAAAATTTTCTGTTTAGTTTACATACTAGTGGGTTGACTCACCCAATATTTAACACTGTGAGATGAATGTTCAAAAAACATGGTCCCATGATCCATCCATCCAGCGCGGCTGCAGCTGAGATTGAACTCATTATACGAATGTGTAGTGTAATTAAAATCTTGTCGATAGCTAAATACTTCATGCTTCACCAGAGCTATCAAGAGTATTTTTTATCATGATACCATCACTAGATGGGTTGCCTACCACGGCTTAAGAGAGTCCCATCTACTCTCGAGAGAAGGATAGACCATGCCAGTTTCTCAACCTGGTATTTTACAGCGCCTTACCTTCCCAAATAGTAACCCATCTGGTACTGGTCAGGCTCAATGTTGCTTAACTTTATACGGTGACATACGAGATCTTGTGAAATCTCATGATATATAACTGAAAAGAAGAGAAATGAAAAACGATTTACCTATAGTAAGTGTGCCACGGAGAAAATCTCCGGAGAGTTCACTCTTTAGAACTTTTTCAATGTCTTTTTTTGATAGTTTCGCATATTCTTCAAAAACTGCCCTTAATTGAGGAAAACTGCGGGTGACAAGAATTGTGTGAAACTTGGATTCATCAGTTCCCCATTGTTTTTCTCCGGCTTCAAATAAAGCTTTGGCATCACGAACCGCTTGATTTCTATCAATTTCTGTACTTTCACTTCGGTTTGCTGACACCATGGACACTAAAAGACGCTTCAGGTAACCAGAGGTCTCTGAAATCACATCCTTTTCCAAATCTCGATTGAAAACTGAAACAAAAACGAATAACAATTATTGATACTGGCAAATATATACGATCTCTCTAGCCAGAAAATGTAAATTTTGATTTCAACCTAAGCGAAATCAATTAGTTGAATAAGATATATATTACATTCATAAAATGAAACATAAAACTACAAAAAACATTCCCACAATATTATAGCTACTAGATGTAAGGGCGCATAATGTGGGCTATATTTAATTTAATTTAGTTTTAAGCAAAGAGGATAAAGAGGAGGTGGAAGCCCTTCATGAAATTCATAAACACTTTGAAGTCCAGCAATAACCAAGCTCTCTCTGATTCCCTCTTTAGCACGTGGTGTAATGGGGAAAAAGGTGACTAGTTAATTTTAATGTATCTAAAACCAAGCTCTCTTTTTTCATTGTCAACACTCTGACCCCCATCACACCACAACTGAAATTGGGGAAGCACCATGTTCTGACAAGCTTCTGAGACTGATCTTCAGTCTTGATTTGAAATGGAACACTTACATCAAATCCATAGTTGGATCATTCTACCGTTCCAGTAGATATCTCACTGCTGATGCAATCCTCTACCTGTACAAGAGTCCTAGGATGGACTACTGTTGCCACATCTGGGCAGAAGCTGCCTTGATAGAGTTGAAAACCGGCTCTGAAACCTGATAAGTGATGCCCTTTTCTCTTCCCTGCAATCTCTTTTCAACAGAAAAGACGCTTCGAACCTGTCTCTGTTCTATCATTATTTTTATGTCAAATGCTTGTCTGAGCTCCAATCTATTTATTTGTTTATTTTCTATTGTTTTTGTTAGTTTATTATTAAACTGTAGAAGAGAAATAGCAAATAACTGTGTTCATAAGATAAAATTTACTCTAGGATAGCGATACAAAATAGTTTTAAAACTAACAAAAACAATAGAAAATAAACAAATTAAATAAACATGAATATACATAAACGATCACACATATATGTATGTATGTATGTATATATATATATATATATATATATATATATATATATATATATATATGTGCATATATGTATGTACACATATATATATATTTATATATAAACTAACAATAAAAAAAAACAAAAAACACTAACCTAGTTTTAAAACAGATCCTTTGTCCGATAAAATGCATGCCCATTGGCTGATAGGAAGGGCGCGGTGGATATATATATATATATATATATATATATATATATATATATATATATATATATATATATATAGTCTTGGAAGTTTTTTAACCTTGAAAACTATATAAAACATTTATTATTTAATTTTTAGATTTTTTTATCATTAGTTGGAAAACTATTTAGTCAGAAAGTCATTTAATCATTTGCAATCACTGTGTAAACTTGCTCTCTCGAATTCACAATAGTCCTAATGTTATTTAAGGGATCATCAGTTGTCCACCATGAAACACTGTTCCAGGGATTTCAAAATAAAACAGTATATTAAATCATGGCTCCCCAGCAGTGCTGATCAAACACCATCTTCCTTAATTACAAAAACAAAAAATTTGTTTTTTGTTCCAAATATTGGATCTAGTTTCTTGCTCCAAATTAATTTTGCTAACCTATTCATCCTATCAAAAAATGTCTTCCTAACCTGTGACACTCGTCTTTGTCTTCAAATTCAAAATGGATATATTTTTTTAATTTACCAGTCTGTTGTATTTTTATGATTCAGATGAATCCATTATACTACTTATCACTCCCTATATACGGCATAATCTTGTTGACACACTGGTTCTCATCAGATCACCAAAGTTAGGCAATGTTGAGCCTGGTTAGTACTAGATGGGTGACCATTTCTATAGTCAGTCAAAGACTTAAGGAGCCTGTGTTTTTTTTTTTTTAATTTATCACCTCCTACTATTATTAGTATTTCATTTATATATTTAGATTCTTATTTACTTATTAAAAATAAATAAAAGTTCAAAATATTCATATATATATAAAAAATATTTTGTATACATTACTAATGTAGTGTATATGAAGGATTGACTGTTAATAACAATCTTCCTTTCAAAAACATTATATGGAACTGATGTCATCGCAAGCAATTTAATTCAATCCAAACAACAAACAAAATGATTTCCCCTCCAGTTTCAGTGTAATGCATTTTCTTTGCGATGCGCCTCGGCTCCATTGTTATGACTGTGTTGATGGCCTCCAAATCCCCTTTTATCTTGGAAAAAAGTAAAAAGGTAAGAGGAGAAAGATCAGGTGACTAGGGTGATTGTTCCAATATGGTGATGCTCTTGCTGACTGAGGAACTACTGGATTCCGAGGTGTATTGTTATGGTGAAGAAGAAGAAGAAGAAGAAGAAGAAGAAGAAGAAGACAAATAAGTTGAAAAAGAAGAAGAAGAAAACAAAGAAGTTGAAGAAGAAGAAGACAAAGAAGTTGAAGAAGAAGAAGAAGACAAATAAGTTGAAAAAGAAGAAAACAAAGAAGTTGAAAAAGAAGAAGAAAACAAAGTTGAAGAAGAAGAAAAAGAAGACAAAGAAGTTGAAGAAGAAGACGAAGAAGTTGAAGAAGTGTGAACAAAAGATTTCAGAAAGCTAAAATTAAAATTATATACTTCCAAGACAGATGATAACACACTCTGCTAATCTCTCTTTCGCCTATTGCTCACACAGCACATCCAGTTTCATTACTTTTTAGACTGACATTATCTATATATCTATAAAAGTGAACGTGTCTGTGTGTGTGTCTGTGTGTCTGTCTGTCTGTGTACATTTCCCTACGCAATAACTGTCAATTTTTAGTCTATAGACTCGAAATTTGAAATACCGGGTACTGAGATTTGGGAAAATTGATGTGACGGGTGTCAGCCAGAAATTTGGCTGTTAAGGGGTCTAATTTCAACGATTTGACCTTTAAGAACTCTACCAAACTCCTCCGACAATTTTGGGTCTAGACACTTGAAATTTTAGATATAGGTTCCTTGAACCTGGATCTAACTTAATAAAGTGATTTGAGCCCGAAACTATAAATTTTAAGGGGTCATAATAGGGGTCAAAGTTTTTAAAAAATTGACCATTTTTTTGTTTTTTTGCTTTTTTTGCACAGCATACACCTCCAAACACCCGAGCAACGCCGGGCACCCCTGCTAGTATATAATAAAGATGCAAAAATATACTTACTTTTCTGTGGGTATTTATGAAGGATGGTAGCAATGCAGAAAAAGCGGAATGGTGAAAACAATGTATAAAGAAAAGCAATCTAAAGACATTACGCCATTCCAGATATTTTTCATTAATATTTTGCAGTAAATTCCATATGTAAAGATTTTAAATGTGAAAGATCTCTTGAAAAATAAACAGATTTTTGCAAAGATTCGTTATCCAAATGACACCTTTGATTGTTTGTTTATTTGTTCATACTTTCTTTCACCCATTCGGTTTTTCTGCATTGCCACCAGCCTTCATAAATACTCACACACTTGTTTACCAGCAATGCTGCAAGTAAACTACCTCTCCCTTGTCTATACTTACTTTTATTGTATGTCGACACTATCTGTTTAATCTGTGCATTTGAACGTGTGCATAAAATCTCTATTAAAATGTCTTCATCCGTACCAAAATTCTGAAATGAAACAATTATTCTGTATTTATTATTTCACCATCTCGGTAAGTGAGCAGGTGTATTGCCATGGTGAAGAAAAGAACGTGTCAGGGAAAACATGTGACAAACAAAGGCAAAGTTTGCCGAACCCTAAGATTACCCGTATATACAAGGTGATCTTTCTAAAATACCACCTGTGTAATCATTAGAATAACATCCCTATTATAAAATAAACTTTGTGGTTTATTTTATTTCATTCTTTGAATTTTTTTCTGGAAATTGCTTGAGACGAGGCATAAAGCCATTTGATGTAAGGAGCTAACAAGAACGAAAGCTGATTATTGCAAAGACAGAAGATGCCTATTAAGCTTAGTCTTGAAAAAAGATCAAGGCTGTAGGTAGAAGGAAAACAGTGAACAGGAAGAGAGTTCCACAAACTTGCAGTCCTTGGAATGAAGCTACTGGAATAGGAAGCTGTATAACAATGAGGTATTAAAACAATGAATTGATGAAGACCGCTAGACCAACAAATTGAAGAATCTGGAACAAAGGAAGCAGGGAATAGATCAGACAATTCTGAGGAATACATGCTATAATAGCATTTGTAGAAAAAACTGAGACTAGCAACATCACGTCTGTAAAAGAGAGGTTGCAGTAAAGAAAAAAGTGTGAGGCCAATTAAATTACAAACATGTTTCTGCAATTTATCAATGTGGTATCATTTTCGTTTTTAATTTCACCTGCTCTCTGCCCCAAATACCACCCATAAAATCGTTAATAAAATTCACAATCTAACCATATTTATGTTTCTGAATTTTTTAGATGGAAGATTGGTTATTCGCCTAATTTGTATTATTTGGATTCTTTGGACTACTGTTCTCATCTCAAGGACCCATGGTGCACTGGTTAGAGCATTTGGAAAAATCAATTGTAAAAATGATATTCTCCTGAAGGTTGAACGTTCAATTCTCAGTGTGGGCGACTGAAAACTACACTTATGATCTACTTAGGCCCTCCATCCAGTCATGGCTGACAGAACAAGAGCATGCTACCCTCGTGAAGTAAATAAAGGGTTCTATTTGAAATTCTGTCCAAATTCCTGAGTTCAACAGAAACATTCCCAAGTTCGACAAGATACACCTGAAGAAGGTCGGAGGTTACATCAACCACAACATTGTGAAAATAACATTCAAGATGAGAACAGTAGTCCGAAGAATCCAAATAATATAAATAATATGACCAACCGTATTTGGTACAAATAAACTTCAGTCTATACGTTGTGCACCTGACTTGTCCACCAAGTTTCAATCTTAAATATCCAACAGTTTTTGTTTTATTGCCATTGAATGACAGGCAAAATTGTCTATATTTTTGGTGCATCCTTGTTTTTTAACATTACTCTGATTTTGACTGCAACAGAATAATCTGAGGGTGTTTTGATAGAAATTATTTTTTAGATAACCCCATTTATAAAAATCTGGGGTTAAAGCCCAGTGAGTATAAAGCTTATCTAGGAGTATACCTCCTACTTATGAGACAGTCATTAAAATGTTCCTACATTTTATTGAATGAAGATAAACTAATATTAAAAAAAAGAACTGCTAAAGAGTTGTAGTGCAAGTTGACCCAAATTAAATGCCACCCATGGAGTCTTTAATAAAATTCACAATCCTTTCTACTAGCTAACCATATCTGATGTGAATAAACTTTAATCAATGCCTGATTTGTCCATCAAAGTTTAGTTATGAATGTTCAAGAGTCTTTTGGATGGTAATAGTCCTTATCAGTTCAAGAATATACATAGAATTGCTTTTATAGACACTAGCAGGACCTGTGGAAATTCCACAATGGAGTCTTTCATATGTAATATATTGCTACTGGACATTCAGCGTGAATGGAGACACTGCAATATTATTCTAGCCCTTTTGTTAAAACTGTCAAATTATTTAAGTCATCTGGTTAATGTAATGTCAGAATATATCTGGTTATTACGTTCACCTCCAATATTCTTATAGGAGTCTGTGACATATTTCCATTGCATGGACTCCTGGTGCGAATGGAAACTCCATGATATCAATACATCATCTTTAAACACAGCAGATACCTTTGGATCGTAGCCAGAAGACCAAGTAGGTATATTTAAGTTTCATATATGACCCAAAAGCGACATCATTTATTTTATTTATTTTTTTTTTTACATTGTGCCTTCGATGATTGGGAGATCCCAGTTATTAAAAAGAAGGATAGAATGGGGTTAACATACTACGAACATTAAATTAGCATATCTATATACTAATTTAATGTTCGGAGTATGTTATAACCTTCTATCCTCCTTTTTAATAAATAGGATCTCCTGATCAAATAATTTATAATATGGAAACCATGACATGTGTACGTATGTTAAAAGTATTACAGTATTAATATATAGATTCTTTTGGCTAGGAGAAAAGTGTATTATCTGTTTTGATACGACACTTCATTGCCAAATTCTATTTTTACTCAATCAATTAAGCTTAAAACTGTTTTATTTTAAAACTATTTATAAAACCTATTCACCAAGTTATCTCTAAGAGATTTTAAATTCATTTTTTTAAATTTTTATATATATATTTTTTTAATGGAATTCGTTTCATAAGCAGTGGTATGAAGTCACTTGATGTAAGAAGAATTAAAAAAAAAACAGGAGATGATTAACACAAAGAAAGGACATGTCTATTGACCTAAGTCTTGAAAAGACCAAGGCCATAGGTGGGAGGAAAACAGTCAGCTGGAAAACTGCAGTTCTTGGAAAAAAGCTACTGAAACAGGAAAAATGTATTATAACGAGGTATCTGAACAGTGACATAATGAAGACCACTAGACCAATAAGTCAAATGAGCTGAAACAAATGAAGCAGAGAATAAATTAAACAATTCTGAAGAACACATGCCATGATATCTATGAAAACTAAACTCCAGTTACACAAAAATGAATAAATTTGCATTCAGGTATTATTTTAAACTAGTAGGAATCTGCTAAAATTCTAAGATATTTTTTCCATGTTTTATATAAGTTGCTGTTTTTAACAATATTCCTTTTGAAATACTAATTGTCTGTCATAGAAAATGCAGGTTTCTTTTACTATTCACATAGAATCGAAAAAGTTGTCAAAAAAACAAATATATAACAAATGTTATCAAAGGCAAGATAAGTTACTTTTCTATCTAACTGGATAAGTTTTTAGTGTTTTTATTGAATGTAAAATATTTATTCGGTTCGAAAACCATACAATGTTTATTGATATATTTAAAAAAGAAAAATGGCGGTGAGGTCTCTGTTGAACACATTAAGTTTGGGAAAATGAATTCAAACTAAAAAAAAATATGCAAAATACTGTTAGAAACTCACTCAATATATGTCAGGTTATGTCACGGTAACATATACTGTATGATTTTCGAACCGAATAAACATTTTACAATCCAAAACTTATCCAGTTAGGAAGAAAAGTAACTTATCTTGCCTTTGAAAACATTTATTTATTATATATTTGTTTTTTGACAACTTTTTCGAATCTATATGTATAATAAAACAAACCCAAAAATTCCTTATGTAATGTAATGACCCTTTAGGCTGTGATCATAGCGTAGTATCTGTTAACTGTGGCAAGCGGGAGCAATGGTCAAAACATTATTATTACTGTTATTGTATTCTTATTAATTGATTTGAGCGACGGATGGTCGCTGGATCAGTTATTATGATTAGAAGAATAAACAATTAAATTGGGGAAGAAATGATTGATGTGTGAATCGCAAAAGGAATGTGAAAATAGAAAATATATGTAAACATTATTTTGAGTTTTTGAATAAACAAATAACTAGTTGTGGATTAGGTTGGTCTGAGACACGTAATTAGGTGACGTAAGAGAACACGTGATGTAGTTAGTTTTGGAGAGATTCAGAGAGTTGAGGATTGACCACCAGAGCAGACAGATATCTAGACAGGGGTGGACAGACAGCTAGGAGCGGGCTGTAAGAACAGAAAATATAAACTAACTGCAGATCCTGTGAAAACCATTTGAGACAACTGTAATAAATTTATATTATAAAAATATAAAGAGTTGTTTTAATGGTTTCACAAATAAGAACAGATGTCTCAATTAGATGGTGCTGATCGCTTCATGGTTCGTCACGGAGTAGCGGGAAGATACAGAAGAACTCTTCAAGAAAAAAAGGTATGAAGCATATATTATTCTTCTTACATATGAGCTGTAAAAATATCCCGTGTGATAAGTCTGATACAACATGATTCAGTTTACACGTCAATATCATGTCCTCCTGGCTAAACAACATACATACGATTTATACGTTTATTATCTGTCTGTTAAAAGAACAATATCTCACATCTACTAGATAACTCATGACACGTTTTAATATATCATCTCCTCAAATATAAATCAATATACAACACTTAGAGAAACATTAACTCAGGTTTTGTACAATAATAAGCTAAAACTACCTGCCGTCCGATAGCTATTCTTACATTAAATTTCTTTAATATAAATCTATTGTCATTTTAAAAACTAATAGTTTTCATTGAAATTACCTCCCTTGAAAATTAATTAACATAGAATTTTAAGTTTCCTTTCATTTCTCTACACGAAATGTTAAGTCTAATTTAACTCTTGTAAATATTTTATTCATATTTACGATTAATAAATACAAGATTACTAACCAAGAATTGGCTGTCAACAAGAGTTTTTTTTTGTTTTGTTTTTTTACATAAACCAAGTTAGGCAATTATGAATTAAGAAACTGTAAGAATTAAGATTCTACACTATAGACAAATTAACTGGCATCCAACCTTTTTCAGGTGTATTATGTGAAACTTGGAGAATTTTTCTGTTGAATTCAGAAATCTGTTCGAAATTTCAAACCGAACCCTTCATTTAATCCATGGAGGTACCATGGTCTTGTTTCACCTCCCATGATGAGGTAGAAGTCCTAAGTAATTCTCAATTGTATTTTGAATGTCACTCACAATGAGGATTGAACCTTCAACCGCCAGAGGAGTGCCACTTAAAACTGTATTTTACCACAAGAATCCATGGCATAATAGATAATAAAGTACAAGGTAAATTCAGTTGTAAGTGACACTCCTCTGAAAGTTGAAGGTTCAATCCTCAGTGTGGGCGATACTCAGAATACAATTGCGAATCAATCTTTTACCACCTTTAATAATGATTTGAAATAAAAATATGGGTCAAACAACATTGTGTTTAATAAAATAAAATAGGATAGAATATTTATGTTACATTTGATATTTTCTATTGTTTATTATGGACTGTTCCAATCTTCTATCAAGTCGGTGCACAAGTTTTTTGCTGGTTTGTAGAAAGGCATTTTAAACCATGGTAATTTATTTTATACGTATTGTTATTGCTTAAATATATCACCATGATTAATTTATAATTTTTTTCTTTTAGATTATTGAAGCATAATTCATATTTTGCTGCAATATTCTCACTCATGTCGACCTGAAAACCAGCTTCTTTAATCAACAGAAAGAGAGTCATCTTCCACCATTATAATGCTTATCCTTACACAACACTACCGACCAAACATCTCGGAGAATTTGGTTGGGAAATCTTGTTTCTTTCTGCATATTCTTCTGATTTATCTCCCGTGGATTATCACTTATTTTGAGGATTACAAATCATTTAGAAGGACGAGTTAACATCACGGGAGGAGATTGAAAATGAGTTAGATTCGTATTTCACATCAAAACCTAAAGAATTTTACAAGTAAGGCATTTATACGCTCATTGGCAGGTGCAATAAAGTTATAGAGAGCAAAGATTGTTATTGTTATTAATAAAAGTTTGCAAAAATAAAAACAGTTTTTCATTTTCAAGATGGAATTTTAAATCAGCAAAAACTTTTGCACCATACTAATAATTATTAGTTTATTTCACAATTTTGTCTAAATTAAAAAAAAAAGTATGGCCGTTTTACCTTCATAGCATTACGCAAAAGATCTGCATCAAATTCGGCTGGTTTCATACACAGTGATTTCACACAATCCTTGAAATTTCCACTAAGCTCGCCTTTCAGTTCTTTAACAAGGTCCTAAAACGAAGCCCATAGAAAAACATGTGTGAACAAAACTCAATAAATTACTGTGATAAAACAGGTGATAGACTGTTGTCCTATCACAAACTTGGTTAGGACCGTCTATTTAATAAAAAGAAACACAGTTACAAGGTGCCTTTAGTAAGTTTCCAGACTTTTTATTTTCGTATGGGTACTTTTATTAATAATACACACATGAAACTCTAGTCTCGTTCGAAGTAATCTCCTCCAGCTGCAATGCACTAGTTGTACCATTCCAACAACTTCTGTAAGACCATTTGGAAGTTCTCTTGTGTGAACGTGCCAATGACTCTTGTCACAGCCTCTTTCATCTCCTCAATTGTCTCATAGCGACAGCTTCTAAGGTTTTCCTTGAGCTTAGGGAATAACCAAAAGTCACAGAGAGCAAGGTCTGGACTATACAGAACTGTCTTGATGCTCATCTTGGTCAAATAGTCTGTGATATTCTCTGAGCACCCTTGGGACAAACTGCTGCATCTTCAGTTCCTTGCGAATAATTGAGTGTACAATTCCCATACTGACATCAAACTGTGCACTATTGTCTCTATAGATACACAACAGTCCTTATCCATGAAATTCTTTACTTGGCAAATCAACTCTGGTGTTCTGACTTCCTTACTCTTCCCAAACCTCTGATCATCTCTCACAGACTCCCTTATGCCACTCAAAAACCGATGCACGATTCATGCAAGATGGTTCAAAAGTAGTCTGAAGCATTCCATACATTTCTGTGTCATTTTTTTCTAAGTTTAAAGCAGAATTTTATTGCATATTGTTCTTTTAAAGTGTCTTCATGTCCAAATTGCACTTTTGAAATTCACCAGCAGTGACAATCAGGCTTTAGTAGAGTGTATTCCAATTCCTGCTGTAGCTGTTTGTTTCAACCTGAAATCATAAAAATTGGTCAGTCATCTCATAAGATGTACAGCAGTAACATACTGAATTTTCAATAGTCTAGGAAAATTTTTGATGTCTGTATAAAAATGTCTGGAAATTTATTTAAGGCACCTCGTATCTTGAAGATGCCAACTATGTTATGGCGACCAAATGTTTTATCATGCGTATTGATTGATGATGTAAAATATGGTGTATTATTTTAGCTTGTTTTATTTTTTGTTTTTGTTGCAAATAACTTTTTTTCTAACCATCAAATATTGTTGAATACTATTGAGGTTATTGAGAAGCTTTATCTTGGTGATATCATTGGAGCACATCGGGAATCAAATATTAGTGTTATTGCAAGAATTAGAAGTGAATGACGTTCAAGGAACTTCTGCTATTGCTAATAAGCAGAGCATTACCATTGTTGAGCAAGGGGAACGTCTATCAAGCATGTGTATGTACTGTGATGATGTATGGAAGTGAAACCAATCAAAGTTGAAGACATGTGTTGCATGAAGAGAGATGATATGAGAATGACACAATGGATGTATAATGTGAGTTTTAAAGACAGGATTAGTTCAGAGAAAGATTAAATGTACACTATAGAGAGATGTTTACAGAAGAATAGATTTCAACGGTATGGCTATGTTGAAAAAATTAAATGAGAGTTCTTGGGTTAGTAGATGTAGAACAGTTGAGATAGCAGGTTCAGTTCACAGGAGAAAGTTAAGGAAAACATGGGAGGAAGTGATAAAAATGGATCTGAGAGAAAGAGAGATAAAGACCTGGTCAGAGATAAATTAGTTTGGAAGTTAATTGCTGTTTTTTTTTTCTTTTGTTTGTTTGTTTTTTTTTCTAATTTTTGGATTATTAGAAAAAATTTCACAAACACATAAATACACTTGATTGGGGGTGAGCCAAAGATAGTTTTACTGGTAGTTATAAAATCAATATTTATGATTTTATCTTTAATATTAGCAATGGAAAATTAGGTTTTAAACAAAAACAAACAAATTGGATAATTAAAAGGATCGTTTTTGGCATTGGAAAATAGGTACAAATATTTCCAATTCTAATACTAACATCTAAAAATGTTCTGATTTTTCCAATTCCCGATTCTGATTCCTATTGACTGCCCCAATATTACTCACTCCACACCACCAAGAAACACTATGATGAGTATCAACTTGCCAAGAGTTTATGCCCTCTGTGATCTTTATGTGGCAGTTTCCTCCAAGATACCAGATTAGGGTTCGTCCCTGACTACTGGAGGACTTCTAAATCTCAACTTCCACATGTCTATACCAACAGACTTTTTTCAGTATTTGTACAGTTTAATCAAGACATTAAAAAATGAAAATATCAAAAAAAGTTTAAATTGTACATATCCTTTATGGAATGAAGTTCTCCGAAAAAAATTTCACTTAATTTCATCAAGTAGTTTTTTATTTACAGCAAAAAAAACCCCAAAACAATTTGTTATAATACTGAGCAAAAGATTAGATTTTTAGGAAGGAAAGCTAGTATTAAAGATGCGGAGGAAGTGTCTGCGCTTTAAATTGAGTTATCTCCCTGTGGCGGGCTAAAAAAATTCAAAGATATCTACCTTCAATGTGCTGTCATAAAAACGTGTTTTTCCGCTGTAAAAAGACCCCAAAAAATACTCAATCAAATTAAGTGAATTTTTTTTCGGAGATCTTCAGTCCAAAACCGATACATACAATATAACCTTTTTTCGATATTTTCATATTTTTTAATGTCTTCATTAAACTATACAAGTGCCCATATTTTCTATATAAAAGACATCAAATGTTTATGAGACCAAGCTGTTTCAGTAGATCTTGTGACCATACACCCAGACTCCATGGAACACTGCCATGTTTTGTCAGTGAGTAATCTCTGATGATGCCCAGTGTGAGAACTCCTAGTGAGTACAAATAATAATGCTTATACAACATACATGTATCTATATATATATATATATATATATATATATATATATATAAAGTACTAGCATTCGCATGTGTGTGTGTATGCACAACTCTCCTACAGCCCACGGTCCTGGATATGACCTTAAACTATATCCAATGGTGAGGCTCCAGCTTGTGGGCTTTGGGGAGTGTGGAGCTACCCTTTAATTGCCATTGCTCCTAGGTCTACTCTGACCCAGAGTGGTAGTAACTGTTAGGGTTAAATAGAAACCGCCTTAAAAAAAACCAAATATATTCTATTAAAAAAAATGTCTTCAAAATCACTGGATTCGGCATTAAATAACCTGAAAAGGGTTGATATGCCGTAAAACAAAAACAACCAAAAACTTACAGCCCACATCATTGGACCGGTCGTCACCAAACCTGGTATGGTGATGGTCTCCCACCTAGGGATGGTGCACACCATTTTTCAAGGTCAAGGTCAAAGCGCGAGTATCTTTGCTAGTATGTTATAAAACCTCTGAAACCAAAATTTTAAATTTAAAACTCATTCTCTGCATACTAATCACAATGGTCTTCTTATGAGCATAGCCACAAGTTTTGTCTATGCGGTAATATGGTATATAGATACTTATATATAGATGAGAAATGTTACAGATGTAATGTCTAACATATTAAGTTATCTTAAGTTGGATTTTCAAAGTCAGACCCAAATAGCATTTAAGTTTGCTTCTGACTCGAAAGAGAGTCTGCAGTTCTCACGCATAATCATCAAGCACAAAAGCAACTGTGAGTCGCCATTTTTTTTTGTCAAATGATCGAACCCTATAAAGCACATACACACACTAGCCAGGTAAATTATAATTTTCCCCACAGCAAATAACTAAGTCAAACTAAATCTAATCCACATTATGATCTATTATGCCTAGCAACTCTGTTCCAAAATGCATAATGATCGGTTAATTAGTTTAGAAGTGAATCATATACATATAAACCCATAAACATATATACATACCTAACTTTATATATATATATATATATATATATATATATATATATATATATATATATATATATATATATATACAGCATGAATCACTAGAAAAAAAGTCATTAATCAAATGTACATGCTAAAATCCTACCTTGCCGAACATAGTTTTGAAGGTCTGAATTATTTCTTGGCGTTGTGGGTTAGACCTGTAAGCCAGGACATTGATAATTGCGTCTTCATCAGTCCCTGGAAATGATGACAATAAATTGAAAAAAAATATTGCATAATAAAATATATTTGATGTGGGTTAAGAGTATATTTCACATAATTATCTCCCCTTTTGGTTCTTTTTGGTCCTTGTATAGAATTCTCCCTATATTAAAAAAAATCTGTAAGAGGTATGTATCTGTAGATGACTGGTGGATATATTATATATATCCCCCAGTCGTACAGAATAGGAAAGATGAATTGAATTGAGAAAGGAACGAACGTTTATTGAATTAAATGAACTAGAATTTATTTCGTGAAGAAACAAATTAAATGAAAGGGTACAGACAGCACGTGTTTAGTTTGGCGTGTGTCTCTCGCTGTTAACTGGTGAGAAGGAAAGTCTATTGTTGTAGAGAGAGAGAGAGTGAGAAAGTCAATCCAGTTTGGCTCGCGTCTCTCGCTGTTAGCTTGTGAGAGGGAAAGTCTATTGTTGTAGAGAGAGAGAGAGAGAGAGAGAGAGAGAGAGAGAGAGAGAGAGAGAGAGAGAGAGAGAGAGAAAGTCAATCCAGTTTGGCTTGCATCTCTCACTGTTAGCTGGTGAGAGGGAAAGTCTATTGTTGTAGAAAGAGAGAGAGAGAGAGAGAGAGAGAGAGAGAGAGAGAGAGAGAGAGAGAGAGAGAGAAAATCAATCCAGGCCATGGACAGAGAAAGTGTGTAAGGTGTACGTACTGTCTGTTGACTCTTGCCTCACACATAGTAGCAGGGGACGTGATATGTGAAGGCGCGCGCCCCGAAAGGGAGCGGTTGGTCCGTCGACCGCTTAGGTCGGGAGCCGAATCGAAAAGAAGGAAAAAGCTCAGGTCTCTCACTTTTGTAGTTCTTTCCGGGCGTATGCGTGTGTACATGTGTGTACGTTAGCGTGTGTGTGTATGCACATGAATGTGAGTGTATGTACGTGAACGTGAATATATGTACATGTGTGTACGTGCACACGTATGTTTGTGTGCACGTATGTGTATGACAAGAAACGTGGTTTGAAATGTGAACGCATGTTTTTGTGTGAGACTAGAAAAGGCTCGCACAATACTCATCTTCCCAGAAAAAAAAAATATGCAGTATATATATATATATTTTTTTTTAAATAAGTAATGTTTTGGGCAATTGACTTTTTGTCCTGTTTTTTTTTTTTGCTGTTGATGTGATTGTTTAAAAAAAACGGAGTGTGTTCATAAAAAAAAGTATTTACTTACGCGTGAAAAAGGCGTTTACACTTTTTTAAGGGTGACATTTGTTTATTTTATTTTTTTTTTTTTTTGTACTGACATGTGCAACGAGTTGCTTGGATAGTGAAGTGAATTGTTCATTTGGAAGGAAAATTTTGTTTGTGTTGACATGTGAGTCTGCAGCAGTGCATGCACATTACCTGCATGGGCGCCCGTTGCACATTGCACATCCGTTTGTGTTGAACGGTGAATGTCCAGTTGACGGCTGTAAACAAAACTTTCAGTTGTGAGTTTATGTGCATGGTGCATCTCAACTGGTATTTTTGATTCAACTTCTTCCTATGTGTTGATAGGGATGTCCTGTTATTGTTACTTTGTTGTTGCCTCTGCTGTGCGGGAGAGAATGTGTATAGGCCCATGTGATTTTGCTCCTCGCGTTTGTTGCAGGGTAATGTCAGGAAACCGTGGAAAATGTTTGTCGA
The DNA here is from genome assembly GCF_053919585.1 of Euprymna scolopes. Lineage (NCBI taxonomy): Eukaryota > Metazoa > Mollusca > Cephalopoda > Sepiida > Sepiolidae > Euprymna > Euprymna scolopes. Next base: position 38,988,927 of record NC_136505.1, on the reverse strand, counting down.
GCTCAAATTTTTCTTTATATTCGGTATGAAGTCGACAGCTCTGTGTTTTTTTTATCTAAGCTGAGTCTGACAAGGGGTTTCGTCATTGTTGTTTGTTGAGATTCTTGTCGTAGTAGTTCACTTGTTTTTCTTTGTTGAAATGTTCGTGTTTTTTTGTTTATCAAATAAAACGCCTGTCTCCCTCAAAATAATTAATAAAAAAAAATAGGGTCACCATGCGTGTTCGTTTCACGTCAGTCGTTCGCCAGTTTGTTGCGGGACTTGTGATACAGAAAGAAATGCGTGTTCATATCACGTCAGGGTTACCAATTTGTAGTTGACTGGTAGATATATTATATATATCCCCCAGTCGTATAAAATATGAAAAATGAATTGTATTGAGGAAGAAATGAACAACATGTTAAATTGAATTAAACGAATTAGAATTTATTTCATGAAGAAACAAATGAAAGAAAAGGGTACAGCACGTGTTTAGTTTGGCATGCGTCTCTCGCTGTTAAGTGGTGAGAGGGAAAGTCTATTGTTGTAAAGAGAGAGAGAGTGAGAAAGTCAATTCAGAGAAAGTGTGTAAGGTGTACATACTGTCTGTTGACTCTTGCCCCACACATAGTAGCAGGGGACGTGATGCACATGGGCGCGTGCACCCCGAATAGGAGCGGTTGGTCCGTCGACCGTTTAGGTTGGGAGCCGAATCGAAAAGAAGGAAACAGCTCAGGTCTCTCACTTTTGTAGTTCTTTCCGGGCGTTCTTCACGCATGTGTTGATTTCCTTTAAGAGGAAGTGACGTTGTCCGTGTGTGCGTACATGTGCGCGTATGTATGCATACATGTGTGTACGTTAGCGTGTGTGTGTATGCACATGAATGTGAGTGTATGTACGTGAACGTGAATATATGTACGTGTGCGTATGTGCGATACAATTTTCAGTTATATTTTATGTTTATTTTTTTCACCCCCTTATAATAAAAATATATAAAAATATGTAAACTGTTTTTATAAATCATTTTTTTTTATTTTTTAATCACATATCTTTATATAATATATATATATATATATATATATATATATATATATATATATATATATATATAACATATTAACTTAATTAAACATAGTTATTTAAAAAGATATGCGATTAAAAAAAAACAATTGAGAAAAAGTTTATGCATTTTTATATATCTTTATCAATTTATAAATTTTTTGTTAATATATTTTTTCAAACATATTTAGGTTTTGTTTTTTTTTTTTTTTTTAAATATAGTTAGTTTTTTTATTTAAACCTGCGTAATCTATTAATCTTTTTTATCAATTATTTTTTTAACTTTTAATCGCATATCTTTTTATCAATTTTTAAAATTGTTTAATCGCATATCTTTTCAAACAACTATGTTTATGTAAGTTAATATGTTATATATTTTGTTAAACTATTTGAATATTTAAAAAATACAATTATTTACAGAAATATGAAAAAAAAACTATGAATGTGCCACAATTTTAGCAGTTAAAAAAAGGTGAATGTGCAACAAATAGTTTAAAAATGTGAATATTTAACATATGATAAAAACACTAAATTCAAACAATATAATAAGTACGAATCCAGTAGATGATATTTCCAAAACAGTTATTTTTAAATTGGCGATACCACAGAAATTACTATAGGTGACTGTGGAAATTTTTTGAATTGAAAATTGTATCGATTCTGTGCTTCCATACTTAAATGGAGAGACGCGGGTGCCAACTTCCGGTGTGCTTAAAAGTTAGTGTCTCCTTTTGTGCACCATTACCTAATATTTTATTTATTCTTGTTTTTTAATATAGCGAGAATTCTGGACAAGAACCACTTTTTTTTTAAAGGGATTTTAAGAATGTTGATACTTTATATACAACATGACTTCTCACATGAGGAATGGCGTAAGCCAATTTATATGTGTATACGAAGGAAAATTTCGTTCTGACTTACCTAATCCTTTCATCGCATGCTGTAACACTTTACAATCATATTCTGCATTAAAGTCAGCATAGGACTTCACTGTACCTTCTTGCTGTAATAACAAATAAATAATAGTAAAAAAAGGTCAAATAAATTTTATAAGGCCACCATTCGCCCACGTATGAAGTACTGTTATCACATTTGAGCTGGTGCATCTGCTACCAGTCTCTCACTCCTGGACAGAGTTCAAAAGAGCATCACTAACCTAATTGATCCCAAACTGTCAGCTAGGCTTCAGTCTCCGTCCCATTGACGAAATGTTGCATCCCTCTGCCTGTTTTTTTGTATATTGTTCAATGCAGACGTTATATTTGGAGACCCTAAGCCAGTAAGTAAAGATTATGCTAACTAGTATGAATTTTTTGCTACAATCTGTCAGCAAATGGAAATAGACCCAGTGCAACTTGCATGCAATAACAAAGAAAATAATAGTAAAAAATAAAAAATCAAATGTATTTTATAAATAAATCACATTCAATGCAAATCTGAAATATTGTGGATTAGATCTGTAAGCTAGAACATTGATAATTGTATCTTCATAAGTCCCTGGAAATGACAAGAAATTAAAAAAAAATTTGGCGCTTCTTCACTATTAGAACGAAATTTCGGAAATTGTAAAACTGAATTTCACATGAAAACAATCGTATCTTCGCATTCCTTGTATTTTTAAGATGATTATATCCAAAAATTACGAAAATCTATAAGGTAGAAAATTATTTATTAAAGAAAATAAAAAATAGAATTTGATGAAAATGATCGTAAGACACAGGACAGTTCAAAATGGAGGTAATTTTCCGTTTCAATTAAATCAAGTTGGCCGCAATTTTTCACCTGCTAACACGATTAAAGTTATTTGTTTTTTAATAATTCAGTAATATTCAGGTAATTTCGACTGCATAATTTAAAAAATACCATTGTAATTTATTAGAATTGCTAAAAACAAAAAATCAGTAGAAACCATTGTTTTTTATCTGAAAACTCCATTTATTGACTACAAAATTTCGTCCTAATAGTGTAGAAGGACCGAAAATATTGCATAATCAAATGTATTTGATGCAGGGTTATTTCTCATAATTATCTCCCCTTTATCCACCTAGCGCAATAACAATCAAAATAATAATAAAAAAAAAAGTCAAATAAATTTTATGATACATAAAATATGATGCAAATTTGTTACGGTGGAAGTTAGAAAATAAAACGGTTTAAAATCGCTTGTGCGAGAAAAGAAAACTTACAATAATGTCTTCAGTTTCCATTTCAAAATAAGAATCGGATTTCGGGATTTTCTTCTTTGATGGATCCACCTTTTTGGGTGGATCCGATTTCTTGGGTGGATCCGATTTCTTCTGCTTTGTTGACTTGACTTTGAATTCTGAGACTCTTTGGTTGTTCACTAAAATAAAATGGAAGTAATAATACTGATTAAATAAATAGGAATATTAACCATTTTATAAAAAAAACATGTTTTATCTATCTCTCCTGAACAATCATCATCATCGTCACCGTCATCGTCATCATCATCATCATCATCTGTCTTCTATCAGCTGCCTCAGATCTTCAGGTTCACAGTTTGTGTCGTGTGCTATCTGCTGGATGTACGTGGATTTAGGTCATCCTTTGCTTGCGCGTCCATGCCGTGGAGTCCATAGCAATACATCACTCACTAATTCATGCTTGCTTCCCAGACAATGATCGGCGAATCGTAGGCATTTCTCCCTGATGGTATTAGATATGGCAGGTAGGTTCCCATAAAGTTGCTGCTTTGTGGGATGATTTTGCCAAGATATATTTAATACTGTTTGTAGCATACAGGTGTATGTGTCGTCTAGTTTTCTTTCCAATCTTTTGGTAAGTGTCCAGGCTGTAGCGCTGTATACAAGGACAGACTCTACCACTGCCCTGAAGAACTGCCTTTTCAGTTTGTCAGTTAACCTTGAAGTCCGTACTAAATGTAGCCCATCCAATGTGGCCCATGCTTTTGATATGCGAATATCGATATCTCTCTCTGTGGAAACTATGTTGCTGCCCAGATACGTAAACTCAGCAACTTCTTTAAGTGTTGTTCATGATCTCTCCTAGCACATTGAAAGTCATAAACTTTGTCCTGAACACTAGCCCAGTTTACTAATAATCCCAACAAGCATTTATTTCTTAAACATTTATAGCAATAATCTAAAATATGTTTCATCTCTACTGGACATGAGTAGTGGAAATAACATTTGGTCTTTAAAAGATCGAAGGAAAATATGACAAAACAAAGTGAATCAGCTTCCTCAACTGGATATACATATATATATATATATAGATATATATATATATATATATATATATATATATATATATATATATATATATATATATACTAGCAAAAGTACCTGTCGTTGACTGAGTTCAAAAACAGACTACAGAAAATGGACTCTGATTTATGAAAGTATGATAGATTATGAAAAGGAAGGGCTGTAAAGAGATAGCTTCGAATTTGGGGGTATCAAAACCAAAGCAAAATATGATGAAAGTAAAAATAAAATAGATAAACCCCATAATTTATTATACCATACCTGTTCACACTGAAACACCTATCACAATATTCTGTGGATCTATATTAAAAGCCTTGTTAAACTTTTTGACATATTTCCATTCTATGGAGGTCAGACGCGAACGAACACCCCATAATTTTATTATACCATATTTATTCAAACTGAAACATAATTATCAAAGTATAATTATGCAGATAGATATGAAAAGTCTTTATTAAAGTTTGTGCCTATTTCCATTCTATGGAGGCCAGGCGTGAACACAGACCACACAATTTTATTATACCATCCGTATTTAAGTTAAAACATACTTATCAAAGTATTATTATGTACATCTATATCAAAAACACTTGTAAACGTTTTTTTTTTTAATTTTAAAATTTTTTATTTCGATACTTTGTGGACCAGGCGTGTACAGAGACCCCACAATTTTAATGAATCATCATTATGCCAGATCAAACATACCCATTCCTGTGTCTCGATACAACTTCTATTATTATATGTGATCAGTTTTCTATAATAGTCAACCATATAGGAGCCTATTCGTGACCAGACACACACACACAGACGTTCAGCTTTATATTATAGAAGATATATATATAATCAGTTTATTTATGTATATATATATATGTACACACACACACACACATATATATATACATGCATATATATATGCATGCATACATACATAATGATGATTGCTTGATCTTTATCATATTATATTTCACAGATGATCATCGTCCCGCCCAACAAAAACCCAACCATCATTTGAGAACAAAGATGAGTCGAGTTGATTTGAGAAGACATCTGTACATCGGTGGATTATAGTGATGGATGCTTGTACAACACATACATCATTTTCTAAATCTTGGCCAGCATCTAGTGACATGCAGGTGTGAAATGACTGTTAGCCATGTCGATCGCAGGTTTTCCATCAAAGATTTCCTTTTCCTAGAAAGGTCACTTTCACCACAGCTTATGGGTGTCACTTCAACACCCTACGCCATTTACCCATGGTTGGGACTTAGATTGCTGAGAACCAGAGCATATTCCACACATCGGTGGATCATGCATGCCTCCGCAGTATAATAACCCTCAGATGAAGGCTAACATGGGTGACCCTGAAACTATGCATGGCAGAGGCGTTCATCTCTCTGAGGTAAATTATGTATACCCGCACACTATACTATACATACATACATACATACATACAGTGCCGGCAAAAATAAAGTCCGCACTTGTAATTTTTTCAAACATTGCTAATTTAAACTAAATTTAATGTCACTAGTTAAACAATCTCATTTGATTCGCCTTTTATTCCTCTATAATTTTACCTGGTCATATTTGATTTTTAATTGAAATATTCTAGTGTTCACGTTAATTTAAAAGAAATAACTTCAAATTGAGGAGGCAAAAAGAAAGTCCGCAGCAACAAATTCACTTAAAATCAGCTTAAATTAACACCTCTAAATCAGTTTAAAATATCCTCCAACAGGCAACAAAGCATCTCTAATCGTAATTGTTGTTGTTCCAGTTTATACAATGAACAATTAGTCCATATGCCACTTAGTGATCGTTAAGAGCTCATTAATCTTCACCTTTCTGGTTTATCCGATCAAGAAATCAGCCACAGATTGAAATGTGACGAGAAAACGGTACGAAAGACTGTGCAAACGTACTAAAACACCGGCAGTGTTCATGATGCCCTGAAATCTGGTCATACTAGAGTTACTTTCAACAGGGAAGACAATGCTATCAAGATCCACAGCCTAAGAAACAGATTTGAAATGGCTTCCCAAATTCAACAACAGTGCAATCTTGTTAAAAAGTGCTCTCTTTCTACTGTCAAGGAATTTAATTTGTAAGGAAATGTTGCAAGACGCAAGCCAATGCTTTCTGTAAAGAACAGAAAGTGCCGTCTGGACTTCGTCAGATGCAATGAAGATCATGACTCTTCATATTGGTCAAAAGTGCTTTTTAGCGACGAAAACAAGTTCAATAGGCAGTGATGGTAGGCAGTACGTCCGTCAGAGGAAAGACGAAGAATTTTATCTTAGGTGCACAGTTTCAACGCTGCAAGGTTCAGTTTTAGTGTGGAGCATTATTAGTACCAATGGTCCAGGGCATATAGTTTGCTTGCAAGGTCGAATTAATTTGACCAAATACATTAATATGTTGACTGATCATTTTTTACTCTAGTTTGGTCGGAATTTGGATGATAATCCCATCTTCATGCAGGATAATGTGCCCATTCACACAGCTGGCAATGTCAAGAGGTTCCTGGAAAAGCATAATATCCCGTGTTCGGATTGGCCTGCACAATCTCCAGACCTCAATCTTATCGAAAACGTATAGCATTACATCAAGTAACAGCTACGCAATGCTAAAATTTCAAATTTGGAAGAACTTTGGACAAAAATTAAAGAAAAGTGGGATGCCCTTTCCCTGGAGTATTGCTGCAGACTAATTTAAGGAATTCCCAAAAGATTGCAGGCTGTCAAATTGTAGAAAGGCTATGCTACTAAATATTAACTAGTTCATTGTGTTCCTGTTGTATTTGTGTTGCATTAATGTCCTAAAGTTACATTTAAATAACAATTTTCCATTGTGCAGACTTTCTTTTTGCCTCCTCAATTTGAAGTTATTTTTTTAAATTGATGTGAACACTAGAATATTTCAATTAAAAGTCAAATATGAACAGGAAAAATTATAGAAGAATAAAAGGTGAATCAAATGAGATATAGGTTGTTTAAACAGTTATATTAAATTTAGCTTAAATTTGAAATTTTGGAAGTCCAAACTTTCTTTTTGTCGCCTGTGTACATACAAAAATATGATGAAAATAATGGAAATAATATTCCAATGAGATAGAAAGATGAAAAAGGAACAAACTAAGTTATCTGTTCATCCTGGGTGAATAAATTGAAGAAAATAAAATACCAGTACAATATTTGAAAATATATTTGTTGTACTGAAAAGCATGACTTTGCTATATTTCAGAATGAAAAGAAGAAATCGTTGGAAATTCAAAAACGTTATAGTGTCGTGAAGAGAGTAAGTTTTTTTTAACATATGGCCATTATAATTCAAATGTGGATGTGTAACTGTAACTCATTCATTGCAGCATAGTCATACTTTTGACTTCAAACAAGCAAAAATAGTTAAATTTAGTAACTAGAGGGAGACTTCTTTAATCAGTGCTTATTACAAATTCAAGCACAATCAAACAACATGGAGATTTCTGTAATGCATTGCCATTAATAAGTAAACTCATATTAAAATAACATAATTTAATTTTAGACATAGGTTAATTCTCTCACACCATAGAAAACACCACCTATAATAATTAATACATAAAATCAGTCAATAAATTACATAACAAAAATACACTAATTTTATTTCAGTTACACATCCACATTTGAATTATAATGGCTATATTTATTGCAAAAAGAATATAAATTACATCATATCTTTTTAAATATATTAACGACTATATAAAGTTTAAAAAAATATTGATAATCAAGAGATTACAAAGTCAACCATGACTTTGTAGGCTAGTTTTCTATCTCTAGCCTACCAGCAATTAACACAAGAATTTAGGGAAATTAAGTACTTTGTAAATGCCATGCCAGTGGGCATGAAATTCATTTATTAATGCAAATTATTTTTATAAGTTATTATTATAAGCTATTGTTTCAATTTATTATGAAAAGTTATTAACGCAAGTTCTTATTGTTAGTAATCACTGTAAGTTATTAACGTAAGTTATTACTGTATAGGCATTGGAAATTAAATCTAACAATTTCTATTTTGAATTATTTTGAGGATTCATACCTTTCCCATTTAGAGAAAAAAACTAAATCGATAACCAAAAAGAAAAAAATAAATAATATCCAAGAAATGAAAACCTAAAACAAAACATCCTTACATGTAATTCCCGGTTTTGCCATTAATAGTGTCATTTTGTATCCATCTCCTTCATCTGTGAAATCTGCTGTTAGCAACTAAAACAAAATAAAAATTATCAGATAAAATACAAGAGGCATTTATGTAATGATAAAACTGATATCGCCCTATTTTGCATAATAGTTAGCGTCTGTTAATGGACTGGGAGACCTGTGTAGCAGCTGAAACGTGCTACAATCACAGGCAGGGGCTAATTCTCGCAGCTTGGGATTTTAAATCCATTTTCTCCCTGGCTTATCTAATAACAAGCCAGCTCTCAATCACGTGACTGAATACATAAAAGGCGAAATTACAAACCTCTCTCTTTTTTCTCACTGGCTTCAGCTGGCAGCAAACATTAGCCTGGGCTTTTGGCCCCAGGCTGAACGTGAATACAACAAGCTAACTTGGCGACCTTCTAACTCCCATTTGTTTCCGCATGCAGTATCCACACGAACTTTATTTATCATGCTACAGAACTGCTTTCATCGATACACTGACACACCCACATCCACGAGAACATGTAAACACACTGAATACCTTTCCTTTTCTCCTTTAACCAGTTTCCTTTGTCTCGACAACTACTGGCTACAAACACGTGTAAACTGAACTATTCTCTTCTTCAATCAGCTGGCAATATATTAAATCCATTTTTACACAAGAACACTTCAACCTACTAACACGTTTCTCTCCTCTACTGACGCTACTAACGAAAATGACAAATAAAGTTGTTTATAAAATGTTAAAATGAGACTTCCTTTTGTTGTCTTTATTATTAACTAAATCTGGGTCCAATCTTTGATTGAGATTAAGTCATATCAAAGGCTCCAAAAATGATACTTGATACCTCCTTGCTAGTCTCTTTTTTCTTGCCCCAAACCTCGATAAATATGTCAGGTAACTTAGACATATTTAACCCATCTTTCTGCTAAGACATACTTCCAGCAACTAAGCTTTCTGGTCTCTTTTTCTTTGCCCAAGACCTCGACAAAATGTGTCAGGTAACTTAGACATATTTAACCGGTGTTAACACCAAGATGACATGTCAGTAACTGGTTTGTAATTCGAATTGTCCACCATTGAGCGGAAAAACAAGTGACTTGTCCCATCAGTGAGCCAAACAGGATCACATGTTGTTAAAGACGATGAAATAGAAATAACTCAGAGCAAGGGGGAAAAGAAGACAGAATAAGAGAAAGGAAAAGAAAATGGTGGAAATAAAATTTCCACTCTCTCCTAACAAAAAAAGAAAAAAGAGAAAAAGAAAATCCCTTAAACAAAAAACAATCCAAGACCAAATAAAGTCAGGATTTCTTTTATTTAACGATCTTACAGGCCTAGATCCAGAATTTTCTATGTCTAAATTAATTCTTGTTCCCAGAGAACTACCTTGCTAAATACTAAACATTATAAGAATACTTGATCCTAAGGACCAAGGGCAAATATGTTGTATTTTTGTTGTGTTTAAATGAACAAGGACACATTGATATATAAAAATATAACAACATATCTTTATTGTTGGCGAAGGGTATGGATGATTGGTTGTTAGGAGAAGGGTGCATACATGGGAATTCAACGGGTTAATTCTTCTTGGGGTCCAAATCATCAACTAACAAATGATATACTTTTAGTTGTTATTATATGACCATTTGTGTTCACCTGAAACACTCCTTGAAGACAGTATTGCCACTATAGCCACATCCCAAAAGGCATTTTATTCTGCCATTCGTGTTTCACTGGATTGACCTGACTTTGATTACACCTGTGTAACCTTTTACCAAAAATAACCTTTCAAACATCATACTTTTAACTTATCTTCTTTTTGACAATTGATCAAGTTTGTTGCTTATTCACAGCAGATGCATATTCCAGGTTCATAATTTTTATTCACATGACCTTTTGGTACATTTGATAATTAGTTTATTGTTCTTTGCATTTTGCCAGATGTACGCTTTTGTCAAAATTATTTCTCGGTACACACAGCCTAGATATCCAACAAATGGAGCAATCCAAGGAACAGAACAATGCCTTCCAATACATTTCTGTGTAGTAGCCAATGGAAAGGGATAATCTTACCTGATTGCTTGTATACATATTGAATGTTTTAGATGGTGGGAAGCGGGAATTAGAGGAGCAGAAATCGAGCCAATCAAGAGAAGGCAAGTAAGAGAGATGGTGTAAATAAATAAATAACGTAATAAAAGAAGAAAAACAACTTGAAAATTACAGAACATGAAAATTGTAATATAGAATTCAGCAATAACAACAAAAAAGTAAATTAAAGCAGAAAATCAAAAGCAAACGATTTCAGTAAAATACTCAATTTTGATTGAAAAAATCTCTTTGTAATAAATTTTCTTCCAATTTTATATCTACTATTATATAAAAGTCACTTTCTTTGTGTGTGTGTGTGTGTGTGTGTGTGTGCACGTGTGCGTGTGTGTGCATGCATGCATGTGTGTGTATGCATGCATGTGTGTGTGCATGTGTGCGTGTGTGTGCATGCATGCATGTGTGTGTATGCATGCATGTGTGTGTGCGCGTACATGTGTGTGTGTGTGTGTGTGTGTGTGCATGATCGTGTGAGTGTATGTGTGTGTGTGTGTGTGTGTGTGCATGATCGTGTGAGTGTATGTGTGTGTGTGTGTGTGTGTGTGTGTGTGTTTCTTCCTCATAGGTTCCGAGCCTATCTTTTGCAAATTTCACACAAAGCTAATTTATATGTCTGGCAGTGTTCTTAGATATGTTTTGTACAGAAATTCATCTGATAAGTATTGAAAATCAAAAAAATCCGATCTTAAAAATAGCTTTTCTCTCTTCTAGATAAAAGAATAATTTTTACAGAGAAATATTTTACGTTACACCAGCAAAGGAAATAATAAAATTTCAGCAAATCATTTCTTTTTAAAAAAACCCAAACAGATTTATTATAATCTGGACATACAGCTTAGTATTAGAGCATTCGACTACAGACCGAACGATCCCCTGTTAAAGCCTGGGTGTACCTCACCATTTTATTTTAATTTTTTTCTTATTAATGAGTTCAATTTATGATAAAAGAAGAAGTACCATTTAAAATCGCCGCAAATCATTTCTTTGTTTGCATATTTTAAAACTAAACATTAATCAGAAGTGACTTTTCCAGGGCATTCATTGTCAAGCCTAGATATCAGTTGATGTGATATTGTAAACAAACACAGACATAATTGTTAGACGACATTCTCATTATTTTTAAAAAATTTTTTGCGAGTTAGTCTACTGGGAAAATTATTCCTTGCAATATATAATAATCAATAGAAGATTAATTCTATAATAATACATACACAATCTGCATAAATTAAAATATCATGTTTAAGCGTATTGTATGACTGGGCAACGCCGGGCAGCCAGCTAGTCAGAATAATAATAAGTTATTGATTCTTGTAATCAGTCTAAAGTTTATCTTTGTTTGTATCGTTCTTGTCATCATATGCTTAATAATAATATAAAAATAATAATAACATCTCAAAGACAGAAGTTTTTAAGAGAATGAATATAAAATACTAAGTACCGATATCTAAACTTACTTTTCCAATTTGTGGTCCCGCAACAGCCATAGCAAAGTTTTTGTCTGTTTTTGCATATTGAAGCAAATGAGAAGAAATGTGCATAAGTTGAGCTTTAACGTCACCTGAAACAATAAAGAGACTTATGAAATTGACGTTGTAATTTCGAAAACTCAGCAAAGATAAAAGGAAAAAAATAAAAATGAAATAGTCGCGTGGTTTCAATCATCGCCAGAGTCAAACTGTCTTAGTTTTTATGAAGCGTTCTTTATCATTTTCAGTATCTCAATGTGCACCACCATTAAGCTGAAAGAAACGTCACAGTGACCAACTCAAAACCTGTCTCAGGGTAGTGAAGCAGGATGCTGAACTGATTCTAGGCCCTCATCTTTAAGGGGGTCCGCTGTTGGAACGCCGAATGGCTTGCACTCATAATGGAAGCAGTCTTAGACCAGTGTGCCTGGTTAACCAGTGTCTGGTGAACTTGTTGGAAAGGGTCAGCCCAACTGACCCAAACTAAGTGCCACAACAATGTGCATGCCTGATAGTCTTCTAACTTCTGATATGTAAGGAGACAACATTAAAGATTTGTAAGATCTCAAAAACATATAAAAAACATAATTCTGTCACATTTAATCTTTTGCGTAAACACATACGTTTGCACATGTGCGTTTTTGCTAATGAGCGATCAAATAACCAAATCAAATAATAAAAGCCCCACTGCACAGGGCGTTTATGCGTTGGTTTCTCTTTCATGGTCGCCTTCTACATTGTTTATGACTGGCCGTGATCCCCCTCGTCGTTGTTGACCTCTAGCATCCTATGTTTAGCTAGACAAACAAAATATATATAGTTTGTTTGTTTTTTTTTGTTTTTTTAATTCAGAATCATTTAAAAGCCAAAACATTTTTTCTTACCGTTTCCAGGACTGATACTTTGCAGAGGTAATTCTTTGGGAATCGGCTGTTTTGTAGCTTCAATTCTCGGAGGTGGTGGTTCTGGCAATGCCAGAGAGGGGGCTTTTGTGCGATTATCAAACCTTTGGTTTTCTTCTAAAAGTTTTCTTATATCTCCAATTGTCACTGGCTTGGATTGAGGAGAGAGACCCTAAAACGGGACAGAATGTAAAGTTTTAGAGTGTAAAGGAATAAAGCAATATCAAAATTAATGATAAAGTCTATTATTTATTATTTTTTAATTGGAATCCTTTGAGATGAGTAATTTGTATATTTATTTCTTTATTAGCACACTCATCTTCATAGATGTTGTTGTTTCATCACTAGGGCTGTGACAACAGAATATTCTTTTCATTGTTTTGACTCTTGTGTATATATCAGTTAATATTTTATATGTTTTTATATAAAGTGATGTGGTTCTCGGTTGGTTAATTGAGTCTATGTCGGATATATACTTGAGAGTCAAAACAATGAAAAGAATATGCTGTTGTCACAGCCCTATTCATCACGCATCGACCAACTATTCCTCTGATCTTCTTCAGGTGTTTAGTGAATAGAGGCGTTGAGTCTCTATGGTTCTAGCACTGTCTGAAGGTAACGGCTTCAATCCTATCCAAAGCAGATTAGAGGAATAGTCGCCTGAAACGTGAAATGTTATATTGTCCAATTTCTACTGTACACTCTTTGACCCTTATCCTTGAGTGGACTCTTGGCCTTGATAATGAGTTGATACCTATGAAAAAAAAAAAAAAAAAGAAAAGAAATAGTCCAATGTGAACAAGTTCTAATTGAATCGTCCCCCTAAGTAATCCAAGTTTCAAAATTCCCACTGTTTACTATGCTAAAATCACAATGACTAATGTATACCTATTAACCCTTATCCTCGAGTGGCCTCTGGGCCTTGATAAGTGGTGACACCCTTGTAAAAAAAAAATAAATAAATAAAAAAAAAACTACGGAGATGAGGATAACAATCCGCAAATAAATAAATAAACAAATAAAAGTCTATCTATACATGATTACATCAATTTTATTTACATGTAGATGCAACAACCAAAATTAAAGAGTTAAGAAGAAAAGAGTCTAGACGACGGGAATGTAGTTTTTGTTTGTATTCACTTTTGAAAACATATCTTGACTTTATCACTTGTTTCATTTTATTTCAGTTGAAGTTCTCAAAATTCAAGGGGGCCCCCTTTCCTGTGGCTAACACTTGATTTTTATATGACACATAGATATTCGAACGTTCCATTAAAGTTCTCCTTTATCTCTCCAGAAATGAATTAGTAAAGAAATTGGGAACATAATTTTTCTCTCCCCCAATTGACCATTTCAATATGTTATGGAAATATCTTCCTTGTGGTCTCTAGGATTCCATGACAAGAATTCATCTAGTCATGCTGTTATTTGAAATAACATAACTCAGAGAAGGTCCACTATTCTTCGTAAAAGCCGGCATGGGTTAGCCATATTAAGGAGATCTTATTTGGGTTGCAAATACTATGTAATCTAAAATATTTAGTCAGGGTTTACTTGTGGGGAAAATTATCCTCATGCCTGGTTTTCCTGACAAACTCCTGCATAGAGAGACCTTAGACACTCAAGAGTACTGTCTAGTAGGCATTCAAGTTCTCTCTTGTAGGCATTCAAGCACTCTCCAGAAGGTATTTCTCCTCTAGGCATTCAAGTTTTCTCCCATAAGCATTTAAGCTCTCCCCAGTAGGCATTCAAGCACTCTCTTGTAAACATTTAAACTTTCTTCCGAAGGTATTCAAGTTCTCTCTTTGTTATTTATTAGGAAAACTGTATGTTGTAAAATGGGCAAAAACAATTGTATAAATAAATATTTTTTTTTTGCAAAGTAACAAACTTAATGCTATTTTCTTTGTAATAAATAGGGCTAGGGCAATTGTTTTGACTCTCGAGTGTGTATCCGTTGATATCTTATACGTTTTTATATAGACTGATGTGGTTCTCGATTAATTAATTGTGTCTAACTGTGTCGGATATATACTTGAGAGTCAAAGCAGTATGAATAGCCCTAGTCATAAAGGAAGACTTCTTTAAAAAATATTGCAATATGGCTTATAACTTTTATTAAAATGTGTGATTATATTTTATAATGTGTTTTGGTATTTAACGCACAAAAGTGAGCAGTATATAAATTATACTGTTGCAGTGTGTATATATTTTGGATTTATGTGCACAATACATATTTATTATCAAAAGTAATGATAAAGTCTAATTATACAGAAATATATCAACTTTATTTATGAACCAAAAGTAAAGAGTTGAAAAGAGTTGAAATGGTTTAGATGAAGATGGTGTTGTTTTTGTCCATATGTTTGTGAACTTATGTGTGAGTGAGTTTGTAAGACTATGTATAAGCTGTTGCTATATTTGGTAGTCCGTGACTGTGTCTTGCGTTATTTGCCGAGATGTCTATAGCCTGGAATCTGGGCGATCACAAACCTTCCCAGGTCTTCAGCACCCTCCACCTTTTTCGATAACCTTTGCAAATGACTTTGCATTATCGCAACAGCTGCCTACCATAGATTTATCGCTGGTAATGACCATGGGTCTTCACTGAAATTTAGATGGCAATAAGCCTCCCCAAGGTCCCAGTACTCTATGCATTGATCCAGTAGAGGTCTTGTTAGTGCTTTATCTCCTTGTTCCTTCAATCCTCCATCACATTTTATAACCATTGCATCGGTTGAGAGGAACAACTTATCAGAGTTTTTGCAGTTTCAGTTCTTTTGGTTTCATGTGGTGTTGCTTCCCTCTTTTTGTTTTACTTTTGTTGTTTTCGTGTAGCTGTGTTTGCAATTTATATGGATTAGTTTCCACATTCAAGTGTTTTCCTTAACATTTCAGCTGTTTTCAGCATTAAAATCTGCTGTAGAGTCTCAGTCTTCCATTTGATTCCAATTTCTTCTAGTTTTTTTTTTTAAGGTTTTACAGGACTGTTCCTAGTGCTCCTACAATTATTGGTACTATATTGTCTTTCTTCAGGTTCCATATTCCTTTCAGCTCTCTTGCAAGTTCATGTATTTACTTTGTTTTTCATTCTCTTCAATGTTCACCCTGGCAAAATCTGAAATTTATCTGTTTCTTTTTTCTTGTTAATTATTATGATGTCCAATCTCCTTGCTTTGATAAGTTTATCTGTTTTGTATCTTCATATCCCAAAGAATTTTGTGGTTTTTGTTTTCCAATATTGTCTCCAGTTTGTGCTGGCACCATTTGTCTGCATGTTCAAAGTGCAATCGTTTGTAGAGTTCCCAGAGTACTGCTTTCCCCATGCAATCGCGTCTGTTCTTATATTTCTTTTGCAGCATTCACTTATTATGTGGTTTACCGTTTTTTCTCTTTTCCTACACAGTCTACATTTACTGTTTTTCTATGTTTTATCTATTTTAGCTTTAATATGATTAATTGCATTGTTCTGTGCAACTGTCAATAGAGATTCTACTTCTCTGTTCATGTGCCCTTTTCTCAGCCATAACTAGGTGTTTTTGTGATTCTCTTCTATTGTCATACTTATTCTCTCTCCACTTTTCTTGTCTTTTTGTTTCTGGTTTCATCGTTTCCTGTATTGTTCATCTTGACAGCGTCTCTTGCTCTGGTAATCAATTTTTCTGTATTCTGAGTCATATATTTTTCCAAGTCTTTTCTTGTGTCTTCTACACAATCTTTTACACTAGCAGTACTATTATTTTTTACTCACTAGGAGTAGTCACACAAGCCATCATCAAAGATTCCTCTTTGAAAACAACTTGTGTTCTCTGGAGTATGAATGACAACAAGTCTCCCCAGATTTCCAGTACTCTCCACCTCTTTCGATAACCTTTGCAAATGAATTTGAATTATCGCAACAGCCACTTACCATTGATTCCTCATTGATCTTCATTGGAATTTAGATGGCAATAAGCCTTCCCTAGGTCCCAGTCCTCTTTGCACTCATCCAGTGGAGGTTTGATTAGTGCTCTCTTTCTTCAGTCTTTCCATCCTCCTTGACTCTCACTTATTTAGTGAGAAAAAAAGAGGGGGGTAAAAGGCACAGGCGCAGAGTTGGGGGGTAACTTATACAGTTTCAATTTTCATGATTCCATGTGATGTTCCTTGTTGTGTTACATCTGTAACAGTTTCTGTATCCAGGCCAGCTCGTGCCTGTAGCTCATGTGTGTTAGTCTTCACATTCAAGGGTTTTCTTTAATAATTCAGCTGTTTTCATGTTCTTATCCATTGCATCTTCTCGGCCATCCCTTTGATTCCAATCTCTCCTATTCTCTTTTCAAAGTTTTTCGGTATTGTTCCTCGTGCTCCTACTATTAGTGGTGTTATTTTGACTTTATTCATTTTCCAGATCTATTTGAGCTCTCTGGCAAGTTTAGTGTATTTGCTCCACTTTGTCTCCTTGATCTTCACTCTGTGGTCTGCTGAATGGCAAAATTTACTTTTCCTTCTTGTTAACTATTATGACATCCAGTCTTCTTTCTTGAATGAGTTGATTCATTTGTATATACATATCCCATAGAATTTTGTGACTTTCATTTTCAAGTACCGCTGTTGGTTTATGCTTGTACCATTTGTCTGAGTGTTCAAGATGCAATTGTCTGCGTGTTTATTGTTTTGTCTTTCTGTCCACAGAGTCTGCATGTGCTGCTTTTTTTTGTGTGTCTTGTCAATCTTTGCTTTGATGTGGTTGCTTCTAATTGCATTATTTTGTGCAACTGTTATTAGGGATTCAGTTTCTCTGTTTACATTTCCTTTTTGTCGTCATGTCCAAGTGTTTTCGTTAGTCTCATCTTTTGTCACTCTTATGAATCGTCCGTGTAGCTGTTTCTCTTTCCATTTTTCTCTCCTCGTCTTATTTCTCATCTCCTAATTTTCTGTCTTGTTTGTTTCTGCAGTGTCTATTGCTGCAGTAATTATTTTTTCAGTGTTCTGCATCATGTATTTTTCTAATTCTTTTTTGTGCTATTGATGCAGTCTTTTATACAAACCAGCCCTCCATCTTCATCTTTCTTTTTCATATATAGTCGGTCAGTATCATCCTTTGTGTGTAGTGCATTATGCATAGTCATGAGTTGCCTGGTCTTCTGGTTGAAATGTCTCAATTGTTCTTTGGTCCAACTTATAAACAGAGTATCTTAATAATGGCACTGCCGATGTGTTTATATCTTTAATTAGGTTTCTACTGTATAGTTTAGTTTCAAGAAGTTTTCTTCTTCTTCTGAAGTATTCCTTTCCAATTTTCTCTTTCATTTCTGTTGCTTTGATGTTGTCTATTTATTATTATTATTATTATTATTATTATAGCAGTAGTAGTAGTAGTAGTATAGTAGTAGTAACATTTTTACACCTCTCTTTGATACATTTGGTATTTCAAGGATGTTTCATACCTAATTTAGTGCAGTTCTGTGGAGTACTTTTGTGGGCTATAAGTGATCAATATGCATACAGACAGACAAACATGCCCCATGCTAATCTAGATATAAGAACCAACCTGAATCATCTGTTCTGTGATGAATCCAAACTGTGTTGGTGACTTCATCCCGGTCTGAAAATCTTGTAACCCAAAAGGGATTTTGTTAGTTGGCGTCCCAAACATATTAATTTGTGTCCCAGCATAATTGGTGGGATAAAACGGAATATCAGGGTTAACAGGAACTTCTGGAAAACATGTCACAGGAAAAATGATGAGAAACAATGAAATAAGGCATGGCAAAGGAAAAAAAGGACTGCAATTAAAATCTCCATTTTTTTGTATTGTCTCAGCTTAGCAATAACTAGCAGGCAACCTGGCATTGGTCGGTCGAAAAATACACTTAAATATTATATTTTAATTCATACAGATTTCATATTTATTATTATAGAGCCAATTCTCTATTGATTATTATATTGTACCTAATATATAGAGATAATTTCAAAAATAAAAAAAATGACTTGTGTGCTATCAGTTAGAATTGAAACAAAAACACTTAGCCCTCCAGCCTTATCCGTTACTGTATGCTAAATCCATACACATACAAAAGCTACAAAAAATAATGTTGTTTAACCTATAACTTTTAATTAATGCGTGTGCAGAAAAAAACATGTATAGCTGACTTACATCAGGCCAAGGTCAATGATTTTTTTTTTTCAATTTTAACCCTCTATCAGCTATATATATATATATATATATATATATATATATATATATATATATATATATATATATATATATATATAGTAAGTTATAAAATATATATGGCGATTAAGCTACACTGAATATTCTGCATTTCATCCACTCTAGGACTCTTCAGGCTTATGCGCATAAGCCTGAAGAGTCCTAGAGTGGATGAAATGCGGAATATTAAGTGTAGCTTAATCGCCATATATATTTTATAACTTACTAACTAGCCCTACCTACGTATTGAGTGCTTTTGAAGTAAATACTTAAAGTTTACACATAAATTTATACTTTTGTATATTAATTTTATGTGAGTAAATTAAGTAGTTATATATATATATATATATATATATATATATATATATATATATATATATATATATATATAGAGAGAGAGAGAGAGAGAGAGAGAGAGAGAGAACCATTTTCATGTGCTAGAACCTTTTCATCTTAAATTCTATGCAATTATGCAGAATGTAGAAACTATGCATAAATAGAACTCAGCGTAATAATGAAATTAAATCATTAATTAATTAATGCTTATTTTTTAAAAGAACATGCAAATTAGTTAACCTTCATGTAGTCGCTCACATATCCATGACTGAGTATATTAAAAAGTTCATTTTAATCATTTTTAAATAGAAAAAGTACATTCTGGCCTTCGGCTAAGATCCAAGTGTAGTATCTGTTCTGATGCTACACTTAAGTTAATTTGTTCTTAGTCAATGGAGGGGAAACCCTTCTATACTAAGGCAATTTTTATTTTTGACTACCACCAGAGTGCTCCTGTTTGGAGAGCTGGTTTTCCCCCACATTTAAAACGACCTTGTGTCACATTTTGCTTTCGTGAGGAAGCAATTAAATAGCAATAGAAAAAGTAGACTTTTAATATCAATGTCAGACCGAGAAAAAAACATAACTATATAGATATAGAGATAAGTCAAATTTTATAACACTCAATTGTATCAGATCTTTTGAGTTATTTAATGTCTAATATTATTATGAGAGACAAGGCAGGAGATATTCGATTTTTGCAAGAAAGAGGTATTTTTCACAAAGATCAACAATTTTTGCGGCGATAAAATCATGAAGACAAAGACATTTTCGATACAATCTGCAGTCATATAGTTACATTTCACTCCCCCATCCCCTACATTATTTTTGAAAGCAATTTTTGAGACATGCATTTGTCCCCTACATTTGCCAGAAACAACAGCCAAATGAACCCCCATTTCCGCCTCACTAAGACTAACTTCTATGAACCATACCTTCTTTCATTAAAAAAAAAAATGACCCTAATCCAAATTTAACCTTAATCTTACCTGAAGCCTAACCCTAACTAGAATTTCCATAGAACTACAAATACAGAAATGTTATAATCTGTTTTAATTTAAACTTTTTAATCTTTGGTGGGGCCTCTCGATGCCATACTAGTGGGTATTTGTTACGGCTTTACCTTTTCATTAGCTACAAAAAAAAAAAAATAAAAAAAATTTCTTCGTTTCTTTTTCTCTCTTAGTTTCCCCTCTCTGTCCTGCTCTAAGTAAATCTGACGACCTAGTCCACAAATTCCAAAAATTCATCATGACAATAGTCAAGAAAAAATACACGATTAAACCCGGTTCTCCAACTTCCAACGTAGACCCCTACTACCATGTCTCCTTCTCCAACATCAGGGGTCTACGTTCTAACCTTCCAGAGGTTGAAACCCAATTACAGGAGACTAAACCAGACCTTTTATTTTTAAGTGAAACTGGTATTGGACAGGCTATTTCCCTAGAAGAGTTCGCAATTAAAGGATACTCTAACTTAACTTCTAAATCTGACCCCCAAGATCGCCATGGGCATGGAATTTGTGCCTATATTAGGGATAACTTTCCATGTGGTAGGGACATCTCCCGGGAAGATCCTAACTTACCCTATATGTGCTTCCGGGTTGCTTTAGCTCACACTATGGCATTTATATTTACTCTCTATCGCCCCCATAACAGCGGAGTTACTATCTTTCAAAGCATATCTAAGAAAATTGACCAAGTCTTATCTGCTTATCCTTCAGCTAACATTCACGTATGTGGTGACTTCAATGTTCACAACGTCGAATGGTTGACCCACTCTAACAAGACCGATGATGAGGGAAGGTTCTGTCATGATTTCTCCATTGCCTATGACCTCACTCAGATTGTTCAGGAACCCACCCGTGTGCCCGACAATGATGGCCAGTATGCGAGCCTACTAGACCTTTTTCTCACAACTTGCCCTGAACTATGTTCAGTTTCTGTTCTGTCGCCTCTTGGCTCTTCCAACCACTCTGTTGTATCAATTAAGATAAAAATGAAATGTAATAAGTCCCCAGACATACCTCTCCATCGTACAGTATATCGATACACTAAGGCTGACTGGGATAGCTTCCGTACATTTATATCTGATCTACCTCTGCATTCCATGTTTAAAAAGGATGTGTCCTCTATAGTAATAGACCTGATGGAATGGTTAATTGTAGGTATTGACCGTTTCATACCCTCGAAAAAGTTTCAGCAAAAACCTAACAGCCAGCCATGGTTTTCTCCAGAATGTGCTGCTGCTATTGCGCACAGAAATCACTTTTTCCACTGTTTCCAACGTAATAGATGTATGAAAACTAAAGCCGTTTTCAGGACTGCCAGCAACCATTGTAAGAAAGTAATAAAGAATGCAAGAGAGTTGTATGCTCAATCTGTTAAGTCCAAAGTAGCTGAGCAGCGGCTTGGTTCCCACCAGTTTTGGCAAATAGCAAACAGAATCATGAACAGAAGCGTGTGCTCCATCCCAACTATTATCAATGGACCTGAGGTAATCTCGTCAGCATCAGTCAAAGCCAAACTCTTTGTCAAGAACTTTGCAGCTAATTCTACCCTTTGCGATCAAGGCTGCCAACTCCCAATATTTCCTCCTGTATCAGAAAACACGCTATGTGATATATGTATATCTGTACGTGATGTTGCCAAGCTAATCAAAAACCTTGATTCCAGTAAAGCAACTGGCCCTGACGGTATTCCAATTATAGTACTCAAAAAACTTCAACCTGAACTAGCGCCCATACTTACAAAACTGTTTAAACGTTGTCTTAAGGAGAATAGTTTCCCATCTCCCTGGAAAATTTCATCAGTATGCCCTGTATTTAAGAATTCAGGTGATCGCTCATCACCCTCTCAGTACAGGCCAATAAGTCTCCTGTGCGTCATGAGTAAGTTGCTGGAATCTGTGTTAAATACAGAAGTAATCAACCATCTCAACAAAAATAAACTTCTTAGTGACACTCAATATGGTTTCCGTTCTGCTAGATCTACAGCAGATGTGCTTACAGTTATATCTCATAGGATTACAAATCTCTCGACGGAGGCAACCTTTCTAGGGCAATTGCTCTTGACATATCTAAGGCCTTTGATAGGGTATGGCATAAAGGTTTACTTCATAAGATCTCTAGCTATGGTATTACTGGAAATGTCTTCTCAATTATTAAATCATTTCTTTCTGATAGGTTCATAAGAGTAGTAGTTGAGGGGCAAAAATCAGAAGCTCACAGTATTAATGCCGGTGTCCCTCAGGGGTCCATCCTGGGCCCAACTCTTTTCCTGATCTACATTAATGATCTTCCAAATCACATCCTTACATCATTTGTAGACATCTATGCTGACGACACTACCATTTATGGTAGCACATCTAAGACAGTAAACGACCAAGTTCTCTCCAATTCTCTCTCCTCTGATCTTGAGCACGTAGTACAATGGGGTAAAGAATGGCTGGTTACTTTTAATGCATCTAAAACCAAGCTTCTCTCTTTACATCATCAGCATTCTGATCCACATCTGACATCAATTGAAATGAATGGCTCTCGTCTTCAGGAGGCCTCAAGTTTTGACAAACTTCTTGGCTTGACCATTACTCCTGATCTTAAATGGAACACGTACATCAAATCTGTTGCCAAGGCCGCTGGAAAAATGGTGGGATCTTTCTATCGATCCGGTAGATATCTCACTGCTGATACTATTCTCTATCTATATAAGAGCCAGGTACGTCCAAGGATGGAATACTGTTGCCACATCTGGGCAGGAGCTGCTAGAAAGGACTTGTCCTGCCTTGATAGAGTTCAAAATAGACTTCGTAGCCTCGTAGGAGATGTCCTTTTCTCTTCCTTGCAACCTTTATCTCACAGAAGAGATGTTGCGAGTTTGTCTCTGATGTATCGTTATTTTCATGGAAAGTGTTCGAATGAGCTTCAATCTATGGTCCCCCCTCGCCAAACTTTCACAAGAAACACTCGTCTAGCTGTAAACACTATCAATAATTCCCCCCACTCTTTATCTGTGCCTAAACCTAAACGTAGATTCCATGAACAAAGCTTTTTTCTTAGAACTGCACGCCTGTGGAATTGTCTTCCGTTTTCCTGCTTTCCGGCTGACTACAATATGGTTGTCTTCAAGTCTAATGTAAATAAGTTCTTGATGAGCCGTTCCATATAAGTTATCAACTTTACCAAATTTTCATTACTAATGATTATTATAATGTCCAATTTCTACTGTACACTCTTTAACCCTTATCCTTGAGTGGCCTCTTGGCCTTGATAATGTGGTGATGCCTTTGTAAAAAAAAAAAAAAAGGTACTGATTTTTTTTTTTTCATGGAATTTGCTTCTTATGAAGTGTCATCTTCTCTTCTTTTATGCAACAAGAATGACCCATTTCTCGACTTGGTTGTAACTTGCGGTGAAAAATGGGTTCTTTACGACAACTGTTGCTTCAAAAGAAGGTCATATTGACTGTTTGGTAGTCTTGTCATCAGTTTCATCCATCACAATTTTTTGAATGCAAGCAAAACCATTACGGCGATGGGTTCTATCAACAAATGAAAAAAATGCATCAGAAACTGTGACAACAACACCCAGCATTAGGCCCAATTTTCCTTCACGACAATACTCGACCGCATGTTGCTAAAGCGACCCTGCAGAAGTTGAACGAATTAGGCTATGAAACTCTGCCTCATCTACTATATTCTCCAGACCTCTCAACTAAAGATTACCACTTTTTCAAGCATCTTGTAAACTTTCTGTGTGAGAAATACTTCAAAAACCTAAGCGATATCAAAAATTCCTTCAGTGACTTCATCGCCACCAGAACACAAGATTTTTTACATTCCTGGCATGAATACACTTGTTTTGCATTGGCAAAAGTGTGTTGATTCTGATAGTGCTTATTTCGATTAATAAATTTTTGTTTGAGCCGAGATATGTTCATCTAAATTTAAAAGATAAAAAACGCAAGAACTTTCTTGTCAGCCTGATATCTTGGTTACATAAATATTAAGAACAAGGGAATATGTTTTTGCGCCCATTAAAAGTGAAATTATTATTAAGATTAAGATTAAGCCCTCTTTACTTTGCTTATAAAAATAAATTTGTGTACATTATTATTCTTCACATTCTTTATAATTATCAGTTATTATCAAAATTAAGCCACTCCTTTTCTATACTCATAAAAATAAATTTGCATATGTTATTATTATTCCTTTACTTTATTATTATTATTATCAGTTATTATCACGATTAAGCCTCCCTTTTTATACCCTAGCAATAAATTTGTATCAGAGATTATTGACGTGAACTGCACACACATATGATCACTTTTAGTATATTGATTAGAGACAGTAGTTAGAGAATTGTGTAGTGCTAAGTAAAAGTAGTTGTGTTAAATAAAATGTCGACAACCAAGATCCAAACCTTTCGGTGTGTCCGGAATATTAAGGTATGCAGGTGAAGACCAGGCTTGCTTCAAATTTGATGGCTCAGAAACAGACTGGCGGAAAGGAGAATGACACTGAAAAGTAAAAACACAAACAAAAAGAAGGCATTTATTTTTTCATGAAAGTGCGTGCATTGCAATTTATAGCATGCTTTTAATATGAATTTATATTTTGCATGATACTTAATACTTTGGTATGATTTTAATCAGGATCAGGCAACAAGTCTAATGCATTATCATATATATATAAATTAGCAGGACCTGTTTCCTGGCATTGCCTGGGAGACTATAAGATAATGATTTAACAATAAAAAATAAATTGTGAAACAATAAAGACTATATGTAATAAAAGTATGGGAAAATAATATAGCTTTGTAGAATAAGTGGATAAATTCTTATTCAAACAACTTTATTGGGTCGTCTTTGTTAACATGTAAATAAAGGAAGAAATGAAAAAAAAAAAGGTTGTTAGTAATGGAATACATTCATGAGTATTGACAAAGATTAAAGGTTACAAATTTCATGCAGTGTTAAATAAATGTTGTGTTAGTAGGAAAGAGAAAAATCTTCATGCATAAAAGAAAGATGTCCATTATGTGAGAAAAAGTAAGATGTTTATATATGAAGAATGTTTGTCTGCATATGTATGTTGAATTCAGTTTTTTTTTAAATTTATTTTACATCAGTAAGTTTTAAGAGATCAAGGGACTCCCTCTTGGAGCTAACACTTGATTCCGTTATGATTTAAATTTATATCCGAGGGTTCTTTTAAGAATAGATGCTATTCCCTTTATGGCTGCTATTTGTATTTCATTACAGCTTGGTTTTCCAGGGATTGCTTATAAGTATTTCTGAAGATTCTTTTTTATTAAGCCATTTGCTTCTATCACAACCGGTAATGTTCATTTCTTTCAGAGACCATGTCATTTTTAGATCATTTTTTAGGTCCTGATATTTTGTTATTTTTTCCCGTTCAGCTCTATTAAGGTCAAAATCATTTGGGACTGTGACATCGATAATGAGCACGATTCTTTCGGGCTTGTTCCATATTACAATATCTGGTTTGATGGTCTTGTATCTGCCCGCCTTTATGCCTTTGTCATTGAACATGGTCACTTTTCTGTTTGATTTTATCAGTGCTTGTTCATGTTCCCAGTTGTTTGTTGATTTGTCAAGTTGAGTCTTTCCACAGATCTTCCAATGGAGGTATTTACATACTTTGTTGTGAGAGGCAGTGTAAAGGCCATCTGCTAATAAGATTGGGCATGCAGACATTTGGCTGCGTCTATGTGTGTGTTTTATATTAAATCCACATGTGCATGGTGGAAGTAGTCATGTTAGATCATTGGTTGAAGCTTCTTGTCAAAATGGGGAGGAATTTTTTGCACCCCAAGAGAGAAGTTTGGGCATTGAAAGACGTGCTGTGGATAAGTCAGCTCACTGTTAGGTTTCCTGGTTGGAACAAAGGAGATTCTAATTGGCACTGCCTTTATTTTGGTAGTGTACTCAATTTGCCTGAAAAATGGCTTCTGATTGGGTAAGCCAGAAAGGAAGTTAAAGGAGTTGTGTATGAAGGCTATATCAATGCAGTTTGTGGGAAACACTGTGGACACGAGTTAACATATAAAAGAATAAAGATAATATTAGAAGGAATTTTCAATAATTTTTCAATTACATTACGTTTATTTGCCAACATAATGTGTCATACAAGATGGTAGGTGTTGATGTTCCTAATTTTTGAGAAATCAGCACTAAGCTTAGAAATAAACACACATTAAAAATCGTGGTGATGGTTCATTGGAATCGTAATGTTTCTGCTGTTGCTGCTTTCATTTGTAGTATGATTGCCAAAGCTTATACAGCTCAAAATAGTTTTGTATAAACATTGATAACTATTTATAGTTATCTCTACATTGGTGTGGTCTCATCCAAGGGAAATAATCTTTAACAAGGGCAGTAACTTATGATGTTACCTTATTGCACTATAATATTTCTGTATGATAATGAAGAGTTCCAAACTAATTAAAGTCAACTTCAGTTATTTTTTGACAGAGTTATGTCCCTTTTAAGAAATAAACAATAGTGGAAACAATGTCTGAAAGTAATAAACAAAAAAAAAAATAATAATAGGTAATAACTAAAGTTTGCAAAATTTTAATTTTCTAAAATAGTTTTAATCTTTGCTGTTGCTTAAGTATCCAATCATGAAATTATTTATCTCCATTTCACGGCAGGATGATGTGACACAAGGGTTGCAAAATTAGATTTGAAAAGTAGCGTCCTAGAGGAAGACCACTTTGGCATACAAAAAATATCTGCATTTTCCAGTAAGGGCACTGCAGGTGAGTAACAATAAACTAACCTCTTCTCAAAGGGTGAAGGCAAAGCCTGGGAGGCTGGACTTCCTAGAACTGTACAGGACCAGATATATACCTCAGTCAGAGAACAAGCCATCTCAAAAGTGGCTTACATTTTGTTAACTTTGGGGCCAAGGGAAAACCCACAGCTTAAGCAATGCCAGTTCAGGAGAGATGCAGTTGTAAATTGCACAACACATAAATCACTACAGACTCCCACACGGCAACCATTACAGGCAGTATTCTATTGATTCTTAAGATTATTTTAGATTTAAAAATGTTTTTCAGAATTCTGGTAAGGCGTTTGCCAAATGTGGTATTTTTCCCATCAAAGTTTTCCTGGAAAAGTGAACCTCCTAGAACTGTACAGAATCAGAGACATACCTTAATCAAAAGAGAACAAGCCATCTCAACAATGGCCTACATTTTGTTGGTTTTTGTGCCAAGGCA
This sequence comes from Euprymna scolopes, assembly GCF_053919585.1. Classification (NCBI taxonomy): domain Eukaryota; kingdom Metazoa; phylum Mollusca; class Cephalopoda; order Sepiida; family Sepiolidae; genus Euprymna; species Euprymna scolopes. The sequence continues at coordinate 38,961,199 of NC_136505.1, read as the reverse complement.
AAACTTGCAGTTGATGACTAAAAAGGCATCTCTGTGTATCCAATTATGAAATAAACTATGATTTATGCAGTTATTTTTGCATCCTTACCAAGGCCATACCTATAACAGGCCGAGTGATGTAACATTTGAGAGGCCATCTGTAAAAAGTTGAATATCAAATTTAACAAGTCCTAGGAACTTATACCAAATAGAACAGCTGGAAATAAGTCATACACCATTCACTATGATTATGCAATTCCTACACATCTAGAAAATGGAGCTATTAAATCTGACATAGTGATATAGTGATGAGACGGGCAAAAAAGCAACCTTAGTAAAAGTTAGTGTCCCCCAATTATGCTCGATTAAACAGAACTGAGAGGGAAAAGATAACGAATACCAAGGATTAATGTATGATATGAAAAGAAACTGGAATCTTAGGAAGATCTCCATGATTCCAGCAATTATACGAGCAACTGAATTCATGAAAAAGAATTTCAAAAACTATCTGGCAAATATACCCAGAGGACCAAGTGCAAGAGAGATTCAAACAATTGCACTTAAAGGCTAAAATCTTAAAAAGATGTATGAGATAGCAGGGGAATGTTTTGCATCCGATAAGATGCCCCATCCCCATCTTGAACAAAATAAGAAAATTGAAAAAAAAAGATAAAACAAAAAAGAGACAAGATTTCCAGTCGGCAGATATCTTTTTAGTTGTAAACACTCATTCTCTTTTATAGTATACTGGCGAGGGGTACCCGGCGTTGCCAGGGTGTTTTTTGGTGTGTGGTCGCGCGGGGGTGGGGGTGTTAATGAAAACCTAAGAATAAGCGAAGTAAAAAAAAACAGAAAAACGAACGTTAAAAAACCCTGCTTAGCGGGGGGAGGGGGGTACCTGGTGTTGCCCGAGTGTTTGGAGGTGTGTGTGGTCAAGCGGGGGTGGGAGGTGTTAAATGAAAACCTAAGAATAAGCAAAGTAAAAAAAAACAGAAAAACGAACGTTAAAACTTCTGAAAAATACCCCCCCCCCAAAAAAAACCACGTGAAAAATGGCTTAAATAAGCCTGTTTCAATATTAAAATTTAAAAAATCGGTGGGTACACGGGTGTTTTTGAGTGTGTGTGGTCGTCGGGGGTGGGGGGTGTTAATGAAAACCTAAGAATAAGCGAAGTAAAAAAAAATACAGAAAAACGAACGTTACGTGAAAAATGGCTTAAATAACCCTGCTTCAATATTAAAATTTAAAAAATCGAAAAAACAAAAGACATCTTACACCATGATTCGAACCCAAAACGTTTAGATAATGACCCAACGCTCTAACCAACTGAGCTAACACGACTTACATGAAATTGTGTCAGTTCTTCAAATATTTAAACTAAATCAGGTTATGATATCGTCTGATGCATGCGTAGAACTGATCTTGTTATGAGAGGACGGTTTTTTCTGACCCCCCCCCCTCCGTAGAAAAGTGTTGATTTCAGGGTGAAAAAATTAACGTCTTTAGCCAATTTTTTGATATTTGTCGGGCGAAGGATGGGGCTTTCATATGAGACCAAGTTTGTCAATTTTTGTTCAGTTTGTCGAAAGTTTTTAGCAGACACACAAACATACACACATACATACATACATACATTTTCGCTTTTATATATATAGACTAGCAGTTCAGCCCGGCTTTGCTCGTGCCCTATGTACTGTTCATAACTTTATGTGAATATGTATATATATATTAAAAAGTTTGATTCATGTCTAGGTAACCTACATCTAAAATTTCAAGTGTTTAGACCCAAAATTGGCAGAGGAGTTTGGTAGTCTGCAAAAGTCAACTCTTTCAACTTTGACCTCTTGGCAACCAAAATTTCGCCCAAAAATTGATTAAAAAGTTTGCTGCATGTCTGAATACCTTTTATGTAAAATTTCAAATGTTTAGACCCAAAATTGACTGAATAGTTTGCTCGAGATCGCAAAAGTAAAATTTTTTAAAATTTTACTTCTTGGCAGGCAAATTTTTGGCCAAAAATCGAATAAAAAGCTTGCCCTATGTCTGAATACACTTTATGTAAAATTTCAAATGTTTAGACGAAAAATTGGCTGAGTAATTTGATAGAAACCGCAGAGGTCAAAATTTTTTTTTAACTTTGACCCCAATTTTAACCCCTTAACATTTACTATTTTGGACTTAAATCAAAATAAATTTTTTTTATCTATGTCCAAGTAATCAACATCTAAAATTTCAAGTGTTTAGACTCAAAATTGGCGGAGGAGTTTCATAGAGTTTTCAATGGTACAAATCATTGTACTTTGACCCCTTGAGAGCCAAATTTCTTGCTGAAAACCGATTAAAAAGATTTTCCCAAATTTCAATACCCCTTATGTAAAATCTAGACTGAAAATTGACAGAGTAGTTTGGTACGGAAATATATATATACACACACACACACACACAGACAATTTCACTTTATAGATATATAGATCATATGGCTTATATTTGCCATTTGAAAAGAAAACTTTAAAAGATATTTTCTATGAATATATTAAATGGAAATGAAATTCAGATTTTCAACAAGTCAGACAAAACAATGTCTTGAACAATTTGTCTTTTCACCATGTACGAGATGCTTTCAATAAGTTTCCAGATTTTTTCTTATGGATACTTATATTGATAGTACACACGTGAAACTCTAGTCCCCACAAAGTAATCTCCTCCAGCTGTAATGCACTTGTTGTACCATTGCAACAACTTTTCGAAGGCCCTATGGAAGTCTTTATGTGACTGTGTCAATGACTCTCATCACAGCCTCTTTCATTTCCTCAATTGTCTCATAATGACAACCTTTAAGGTTTTCCTTGAGCTTAGGAAATAACCAAAAGTCACAGGAAGCAAAGTCTTGACTATCGGGAGGGTGAGGAACTGTCTTGATGCCCATCTTGGTCAAATAGTCTGTGACAAGGATGAAGTTGTGGACTGATGCATTGGTTTTGTGGAAATGCCACTAACCCGATTTAAAGAGTGCTGGCCTCTTTCTGAACTCCCTTAAAACCTCAACATAGCATTCCTTGCTGATTGTCTATCTAGTTGGAACTCAATACATGTAGATCATGCCCGTGCTGTCAAAACAAAAAAAAAAAGGGGATCATCATAAGTTTTTGAGTGGATTTGCTCTGTCTGGCCTTTTTGGGTCTGGGAGAGCAAGCATGCTTTCACTGGAAACTCTGTCTCTTGATCTCTAGGTCATTGCAGTAGACCCAGCTTTCATCGCAGGTCACCAGAGCATCAAGAACCGTGGGATCTGAATTGACCAGCTTAACCATCTCCCTGCTATCATGGCAACGGCTTTCTGTCTGATCTTCCCTGAGCACTCTTGGGACAAACTTTACAAATTTTCTGCATCTTCAGTTCCTCATGAATAATTGTGTGTACAGTTTCCACAATTACATCAAACTATGCACTTATTGTCTCTATAGAAACACAACAGTCCTTATGCATGAAATTCTTTATTTGGCCAATCAACTCGGGCGTGCTGACTTACTCCTCCCACACCTCTCATCATCCCTCACAAACTTCCTGCCTTCCCTGAATCACTTATGCTACTCCAAAACTAATCCTCAATTCATGCAAGTTGTTCAAAAGCAGTCTGAAGGCTTCGAGACGTTTTGGTGGTATCGTTTTTCAAGTTTAAAACAACATTTTATTGCATATCGTTCTTCTAAAGCACCCTCACGTCCAGATTGCATATTTGAAATTCACAAGCTATGAGAATTAGATTTTAGTAGAGTGCATTCCAATTCCTGCTGAAGCTGTTCATTTGAAGTTGAAACCATAAACTTGGTCAGTCATCTCATAAGATGTATAGCAATAACATATTCAATTTTCAAGAGTCTGTACAAAAATGTCTGGGAATTTATTTAAGGCATATTTGAACTAAAAAAAGAAAATAACGAAAAATGGTATTTCTTGAATAAACAAAGCTATGAATATGAAAAGAAAATCTTGAAAAAGATTATGACATGAAACTTTTAACCAATAAGTAAAGCTGTCTAGCAAATTTTACATTATTTTAACATATTTTGCATGATTTAGTAATAACACAGCTGTGAAGAGTTACATAAAACAGGGGAGGTAAGTCTCCTAAGCGGTAATACTCCCAGATAATGGGAAAGCCCAATCTCCTCTCCACATGTTAAGATTGGCTTTCTAAATAGTAACCTTATCATTTAGGAAGCCATTTTTAACATAGGGAAGAGAGGGCTGCTGAAATGGCAAACTAATTTATCTCCCCTGTTTTACATAACTCTTCAAAATTACAATGATATGATAAAACTGAATTTTATGATTAAATTATTTTTTTTTCTTTTAATTAAAATTCTATGGAATAATTTTTCCTAATTTTTAGTGAGGATACTTATTTTTGCCTGATAAGTATATAAAATACCATATATACTTGTGTATAAGTCGATCTTGTGTATAAGTTGATGTGCATTTTAAGACCAAAAATTGTGTCATTTTAGGTATTACCTGTGTATAAGTCGACTGTAGATTCTAGACAAGTTAAATGGTCCGTCTCATGGCTCTTTCTTGCACAGATAATTTTCTTTTTGGTGTTTTTTTGTAAGACGTATGATAAATTGTTTTGTAATATTTGTTTATTGGTTGTTATAACTGACAAAGTGGATACAAATATTAGCTTGAGAGGAATATTTTATTTTCTTAGTTTTTACATACTTTTAGAATTCTGTGTCTGCTCTTCACAGGACATGTGTGACAACGTAGAAACCTGGAGACTGACTGTCCAATCCTTTTTAGGTCAATCATCGGTCAAAGAGAAAGAGAGAGAGAGAGAGAGAGAGAGAGAGAGAGAGAGAGAGAGAGAGAGAGTGTGTGGGGTGAGCGAGCAGCAACAGCAACAGAAGAGAAAAGGGAATAGATTTTGGGGTATCTTGGTTAGTTGAGTTCTTTTAGAGAAAGAGAGGATTAAAGAAACAATGTCTTTTCTTCATGGTAGTAGTATGTGGCCTGAGGTCACTTAGGTTCACTCCTACAGTTTTTTTAGCATCCACTAGCGATAATATATACATTTACGCAAGTTTGGTTTATTTGATTTTCATATATAGAACCAAGCAACTGCATACTTACATGCAACAAATGCAAATGTTGCTAATCAGACATTCTGATCAATGAAATGTTGTAGATTCAAAGCACACTTACTGTTTTTACACATAATTTATGTCACATACCATAATAACGTAAACGCATAAACAGTAATATACCGTAATAATGTGAACGCATGTGTTAAATGTCATTAAGTGGTTTCATTAAATAGTTGAACTGAGAGAAGAACGACATATCGTAAACACTACATTTCCTAACCTACTAAAAAAACGTCATCATCACTGCATACATCATATCGAACTTAGCAACATCCAGAGAATAAACATTGCGAGAGCTATTCCAATTATTATTAAACCTCCCACTGAAAAACCGTGCATGTGCTTACATGCTGGCAAACACACTGCAGCAGGTTTCAAATGGAGTGCGATTAATTACTAGGATTACCGGTGTATGCTGAGTGCACAAACAAAATGGCATTTTCTATGTTATGATCGAACACCGAGTCACTCTTTAACAACATTTCCAAAATCGTTACCTATGTATAAGTTACCTCCCCTCTATGTCGTCTCCCTAGAAAGTATATACGGTATGTTGCAATGCCTATGAATTCCCATCAATTGCTTAAAAGTATAAAAATAGTTTATTATTTGGAAATGCAATTTTCATATGTGCTTTTAGACGTATAGTAGAACCCCGGGATACAGCATTAAAAATTAGTAACCAAATACAGTATAGTATATAATACACATGTATATAATCAAATAACATCATAACTAACACTGTAAGGTGAGGCAAATATCGTAACCAGGGGTCATAAATACATTGTATTCCACATCGTAACCTGAAAAACACGTATTCTAGGGCCACTGTATCCCGGGGTTCTACTGCATAAGCATCCTTTTTGTAGAAAAAGTACGGCAAAGCCATGGAATTGAAAGAATCAAGAAATTAAACTGACCTGTGATTGAGAATATGACAATTGCACTTCCGGTTCATCATAGTAATTGCTGGTTGTAGTCTTCTGCGTGATAAGCTGATCAGCATCATCTACGATTAAGGTTCTTGTAACAATAGCACTCTCCTGAAGACTGTCTCTAGTAGAGGAAATTTAAGACGTTTGTAGAAATTAAATAGATATAAACATGAAACTGGGTTGAGAATAGAACTGCAATAAGATATAATTATAAAAACACTCTTTAAAATCATTATTCTACTCCATATATATATATATATATATATATATATATATATATACACCGTTTTATCTGCTTAGTTACACATGTTTCGGTTACTGAATCATATCAACGATCCTGTAACTTTGTCAGACTTCAACAGAAGTCTTCTGTTCAAGTCTGACAAAGTTACTGAATCGTTGATACGATTTGGTAACCGAAACATGTGTAACTAAGCAGATAAAACGGTAATAATAAAAAATATATATTTGCTCTGCAATAGTATTGAGTTCAGGTTTTTACTAATTACCATTTTTGCTATATATATATATATGTACACGAAGGTGTTCCAAAAGTAATGCTCCCTATTTTTTATTTCAACCAAATGAATCTGGAGGATTGCAAATTGCATTGTTATGATGACTCTTGAAAGTTTTATCCCTCTGTTGTAAATATTGACGGTCTGAGATTCTAAAAAAAACAACCCCTATCATAGATGTGCGTCAGAAACAGATATGTGTCATTGAATTCCTGGCAAAAGTACATTGAAAATGGTGGTGTCTATGTAGACAAATAAATTCTGCAGCACAAATGGTCGCTTGTTATAGTGGTACCACTCCTATCTTTGTAGCTCTTCAACTTTTGAAGTTAAAAAAATTATTAGAGGCTTTACTTTTGGAATGACCCTTGTATGACAAAATGTGCCCTGGACACCCACGCACAGCCATGATTCATTGCTAATAAAAGCGCATTGAGAATGGTGATGACTATGTAGAAAAATAAATTCTTGACCACAAAAGGTGGTTCGTTTTAATAGTGTCACTCCCATCTTTGTAGTTCTTCAACTTTTGAGTTTAAAAATGATAGGAGGTTTTACTTTGAAACAATCCTCATATATATAAGTTAAAAGAAAACCGCAATACAAACTTAGACTGACCTCATTATAAATTTCTTTCAACCTGCAAGGGCTTTGTCAAATGAGAAAAGCTACTCAGGTTTGGCATCTGCCTGAGATAATGAAAGGTTTTTTATTTACTAAAAAGGGGCAAAGATGTGAAAAAAAGAAAAAGGGGAAGAAAAGAAGAGGAAAAATAATTTAGAATTGGGGGAAGAGAAATAAAAAACAGAAAGATAAAAGAAGGAGTTAGGAATGGAGAAATTGTAGGTAGGGGAGAGAGAAAAAAATATTAAATTAAATTTATAATGGGATACGACTAAGTTTGTGTTGTGTTTTTCTTTTAACGTTTTTGCATGCTGCATTGAGCTTTCCTGCAGAAATTGCTGTTATTCTTTATGAATTAATATTTATATATATAGTATAAAATTTTGCTAAAACTCAAAGACTTACAATTTTTTCATAACTTTCTTTTATTCCATCGTGAATTTTCCCAGTACAGCTGTTTCGTTAACAGAGAAAAAAGTCTATGATCTTATGTTTTCACCGAGATGCGATTCTTCTGATGTTAATTTAAAAAAAGTTGTTTGTACATCCTAAAAAATCTGGTACACTTTTTTTAGGAAAAAATTCCATGACCATGTGGTTACAGGTCGGCCACATTGAATATCGGGCAAACCAAAATTATATTCATAACCAATATATATATATATATATATATATAAATGAACTTGTCTGTGTGTCTGTGTGTCTGTCTGTGTACATTTCCCTATGCAATAACTCTATCAATTATTAGTCTACATACTCGAAATTAGATATACAGGATACTGATATTTGGGAAAATCTATGTAATCGGTTTTCGGCTAGAAATTTGGATGTTAAAGGGTCAAAGTTCAACGATTTGACCTTTGAGAACTCTGCCAAACTTCTCCAACAATTTTTGGTCTACACACTTGAAATTTTAGTTATATAGTTCCTTGGACATGGATCTAACTTAATAACTGGATTTGAGCCCAAAACAATAAATGTTAAGGGGTCATAATAGGGGTCAAAGTTAAAAAAAATTGACCCTTTTTTTTTTTTTTTTTTGCTCAGCATACACCTCCAAACACCCGGGCAACGTCGGGTACCCATGCCAGTATATATATATATATATATATATATATATATATATATATATATATATATTAGTGTTGGGATGATTAATCGGAATTCATAATCAGAAAAATCGGAATGGGGGGGGGTATTTTTCCAATGCCAAAAACGATTCTTTTAATTGTCTTTTTTTTATTTGATTTTGTTTAGTAATGATAAAAAGATAAATAATTATTGATTTTAAGCTACCAATAAAATGAAAGTTTATGGATCACCTCTTTCGTCCATAATCGATTTTTATGTGTTTTTATGATAATCGGGAATAAATAAATATTTAAAAAATTTATAAAGAATCAGAATTGATCAGAATCGAGAATTTAGTATGGAATCAGGAAAAATATTGGAATCGTCGCATCACTAATATATATATATATATATATATATATATATATATATATATATATATATATATTAATATTTCTTATGAGAAGATATAACATTTTATGCATTGATTTTCAGTATTTACCTCATCAGTTTTCACTACATGATTAGAACTAGGTAGAAAATTATAAAAGTATATAGCAAATAATTTAAACAGTATCTTCTGCATCTCATCCTCTTGGAAATCGTAATGGGGATAGGGTGACAGCCTTTTATTTTTGTGAATGTGTTGAATTAATAGTTGAGCTCATCCAAACACATGCATGCTTGGAGTACATTTTTATAATTTTATTTTATTTTTCTTATGTATTCTAATAGTAAAGTAAAGCACTTTTTGTGTATACAGTTGTTTGCTATTTAACTTCTATGGTTTAATATGTTTTGGGGGTTCTTAAAATTTAGAATTTCAACTTTCTCATTTAGACATAATCTACATGGGTCGTCTGAATTTCTATATGTACTGGCTTTTTGTATTATTTTCCACTTGATTACTAGTAAATGCCACTGTCTTGAAACTTCCAGTAGTGGGTTGCTAGTCCTGTTTTTATTGTGTTTTCTTTTTTTAAATTATTATTATTATTAAATGTGCTTTTATGGTCATAATATCCAAATTTTTAAATTATTATTATTACTAAATGTGCTTTTATGGTCATATGTCTTTAAATCCGAGCAGATCATACTTACATAATAGTTCTTATTATTTGGGATTTAGCAAATACTGTGGCTTGGAAAACAATGCCTTTTGATCAAGCATTTATTTTTTAATGGACAAAGTGCATGAATTCTACAGTTACATCTTTTCTCTTCATTATAAACTTTCTTATTTCTATTTGGATGATTGCTATTTGGGTTTGGATTATTGCTATTTCTAGTGGTTATATTTTTGTTGTTCTTATTATTTTTATTGTTGCTTTTTTTCTGGAAAATATATATATATATATATATATATATAATTATTTTTTTTATTATAATAATTAAATACCTACAGACACTAGTGTTTCATCCTTTCAGGAATCTTCAATGCAGGGTGTCACGATTAACACCAGTCGAACAATTCAAACCCTGCAACACGAGACATCTCTGGCTCAATTAGCGAAGACCGTATCAATTCGGCTACCATTAACCGTGCAAAATAACATTGAATTTAAATATTTTAATTTTAAATGTTCATTTACGTCAGTCAGACAGTGATCTAATCGTTATACGATGATCTATGCATAAGAGCTAAATTGACCGACTTTTAATTCAACTGAAAGTGCTCAACGATAAGATACGAATTTGTTAAAAGGGCTGTCATAATTATTTTTTTTACTATAATAATTAAATACCTACATATATATATATATATATATATATATATATGATACATTTAATGATCTATCCATCCATCCATCTATCTATCTATTATAATCAAGCCATATTTCTCATAATATAAATCATAAAAACACTGATTAAGATCAGTATTCTAATTCATATATATATATATATATATATATATATATATATATATATATATATATATATATATATATATAATATAAAGCTGAATGTGTGTGTGTTTGTGTGTGTGTGTGTGTGTGTGTGGTCAGGAATAGGCTCCTATATCGTTGACTATTTTAAAAAACTGATTACATATAATGATAGAAGATGTATCGAGACACAGGAATGGGTATGTTTGATCTGGCAGAACAGTGGTTCATTAAAATTGTGGGGTCTGCATTCGCGCCTGGTCCACAAAGTATGGAAATAAAAAATTGAAAAATTAAAAAAAAAACGTTTACAAGTGTTTTTGATATAGATGTACTTAATAATACTTTGATAAGTATGTTTTAACTTAAATACGGATGGTATAATAAAATTTTGGGGTCTGTGTTCGCGCCTGGCCTCCATAGAATGGAAATAGGCACAAACTTTAATAAAGATTTTTCATATCTATCTGCGTAAGTATACTTTGATAATGATGTTTCAGTTTGAAGAAATATGGTATAATAAAATTATGGGGTGTTCGTTTGCGCCTGACTTCTATAGAATGGAAATATATCACAAAGTTTAACAAGGCTTTTTATATAGATCCACAGAATATTGTGATGTGTTTCAGTGTGAACAGGTATGGTATAATAAATTATGGGGTTTATCTATTTTATTTTTACTTTCATCATATTTTGCTTTGGTTTTGATACCCCAAATTTGAAGCTATCTCTTTACAACCCTTCCTTTTCATAACCTATCATACTTTCATAAATCAGAGTCCATTTTCTGTAGTCTGTTTTTGAACCCAGTCAACGACGTGTACTTTTGCTAGTATATATATATATATATATATGACAGGTGTTCCAAAATTAATGCCTCATGGATCAGAGAGGATTGCAAATTGAATTGTTATAATGACTGAACTTATGCATTTATAACCTGAAACTTTCATCTCTCTGTTCCAGATTTTAACAATGTGAGACTCTAAGAAAGCAACCCGTGTCATGGATGTGCGTCAGAAGCGGAGCATATGTCATTGAATTTCTAGTGCATTGAAAATCCTGGTGACTATGTAGAAAATAAAATTCTGGAACACAAAAGGTCACTCGTTTTAATGGTGTCACTCCCATCTCTGTAGCTCTTCAACTTTTTGAGTTAATACAAATAGGAGGCTTTACTTTTGGAACGACCCTTGTATAGGTGCCCTTTATTTATATGAAACATTAGTCTCCATTACAAAACTTGATGAAAATCAAGAATACAATGATACAATATAATTAGCATGGAAACCACAAAATATCAAGTTTGAATCATTTACCTGGAAACAGCAATTGCTTTGATGGTTCTTTTACCTTGTTTTAAGGTGAATGGGGCAAAATATTTGAAAGTTATTTCCTGACCAGCAACTTTCCGTTTAAAAGGACTTGGTTTTGTACCATCGGTTGTGAAGTAAATCTTACAACCACTTGTATCTATAAAAACAGAAGTAAAAGATTATTTTAATTATTTTAACTAATATTTCTGTCGAACAAACAAACAAAAAAATGGCAAAATCGTTTCCCCCCCCACCATTTTAATATATATATATATATATATATATATACACTCGTGAGCAAAAAAAAAAAAAAAAAAAAAAATGGGCCAAGAGTGAAAGAAGGAAGAAATCGATTTTTCAATATTTTTCCATTAATTTTTGTTAATTTAAACTGAAAATTTCTCTTTTGCAGATCATTATTATTATAGCATATAATAATAAGTGGAAAAATTTATCCTAAAAATTGTAAGACCGCATCTTAGCAAGGATATAAAAAAAAACGAATTGCATAATGCTATGAGTTCATCAGTGTACATTCTATTACAGTACTTGTAAAACAAGTACATGAATGCGGCATTGCGGTGATGGAACAACGGTTGAAATTTATTTCAAAACTAGCAGGCCACCCGACATTGCCCGGTCATAAAATATGCTTAAATATGATATTTTGATTAATACCTATGTCATATTTATTATTATATTATATTGGACACAATATATAGTAATGATTTAAAAAGTAAAAAAAAATGACTTTTGTGCCACCACTGAGAATTGAAACCAAAACGTTTAGCTTACGATTTACTTTTTCCTTTGACGTTAATGCTTTAGCTATGAAGACATGTTTGCTGTAAGGCTAAAAATTAAAACATAATCCAATAGCTATTATGTTACACATGCATATTCGTAATGCCGTCGTTCGACCTTCACCTGGCAAATTACATTTTTTTAATTTTCACACTTTTGCACCGATTTTCCCTCGCTAAAACCCAAATATAAAGTTACACATGGGTTTGAACACCCTATTTATTAAGCTTTATATCTGTAGACCAAAAACTGGCAGAGGAGTTTGGTAGGCAAAATCTTTTAAACAAATATATATACGCACGCATAAATATATATAGAAAGAGGTTTTCTTTTTACTATAACTTTTTTGTACAAATCTTACACAAGTATAAATCATGTAGAATATCTGCATAAATATAATTACACGTAATAGTTAACTAAAGATGATCATCCCATAAGAAAAAAAACAAAAAACAAACTAATAGCGAATTAATTAATATGAATGTTTAAAAGAGTATGAAAACTAGCTAGATCTTTTGCAGATGGATACAATTCCACGACTCATATATAACAAAGTTATATTTTCTTTTTAAATAAATAGAAAAAAGGGGTTTTAATATGAATATCAATACAAAAAAAAAAAAAAAATTATAGGAGTATAGATAGAAGATCGTGCAGTAAATTTGAATAATACCGAACACAAACATTTTTCTATTAACATTTTAATAAAAAGATGAATAAAAAATTTAATTCAAACCGATGAAGGTAAATTGAATTCAAGACAACACACACATATACACACAAATAATTCACTTACCTGTACTAAGTTTGATCAGGGTAGTTGAATCGATTTTTGTTGAGTACTTTGTTTCAACATTTTTTCGCAGTGGTGTGATCATTGGTGGACATATCCCTCCAGCACTTGGCATTTTCTCTAAATAATATATAGAAGGTTTCTTTTCAGTAGTGAAGAAATAAATAAGTAAATTTGGTATGAGAATATGAACAGTTTTAAGAGTTATCTTTTGTTGTTAGTGACAGTTATCTACTCTTGAAGAAGAAGAAGAAGAAGAAGAATAATAATAATAATAATAATAATAATAATAATAATAATAATAATAATAATAATAAAAAAAAAAAAAAAAAAACTACTGGGCGTAAGTAGTGCTGATGTTTGGGCTTATGCTATGATATGGCCACACACACCACTAACCAATATTTTACTTATTTCTGATCACCAAGCAGCACAGAATTATTCATCTTTTATGAAATTTTCAACATTAATTTAATAAATAATATTTATGTTTCAGTGGTTCCGATTAGACTAGATTGCACACTAACATGAGCATTCATATGACAGTTTTCTAAACCTTACTACTTCAATACTATTTAAAAATTAAGTGTTACAGATCACTGAAACTCTCGCTTTTCTTATTTTGTTCTTAAGTTCTCACATTCGATGAGCGATGTTTCTGATAAAGAGAAAAGAATTGCTGTTTTCTGGGTCAAAATCTATACCATCTGACACTTATCATTGGCAAGTTTTTGAACTTGAAATATTTTTTTTTTAGCTCCTTACATCAAGTGGCTTCATATCCTGTCTTAAACAAAAACACTATTTAAAAATTAAGTGTTACAGATGGATGAAAATGCAATTTAAAAATTAAGTGTTACAGATTAATAAAAATGCAATTTAAAAATTAAATGTTACAGATTAATAAAAATGCAATTTAAAAATTTAGTGTTACAGATTATTAAAAATCCAATTTAAAAACTAAGTGTTACTGATTAATAAAAATGCTATTTAAAAATTAAGTGTTAAAGATTAATAAAAATCCAATTTAAAAATTAAGTGTTACAGATTAATAAAAATACTATTTAAAAATTAAATGTTACAGATTAATAAAAATGCAATTTAAAAATTAAATGTTACAGATTAATAAAAATGCAATTTAAAAATTAAATGTTACAGATTAATAAAAATCCAATTTAAAAATTAAATGTTACAGATTAATAAAAATGCAATTTAAAAATTTAGTGTTACAGATTAATAAAAATGCAATTTAAAAATTAAATGTTACAGATTAATAAAAATGCAATTTAAAAACTAAGTGTTACAGATTAATAAAAATGCAATTTAAAAACTAAGTGTTACAGATTAATAAAAATGCAATTTAAAAATTAAATGTTACAGATTAATAAAAATGCAATTTAAAAATTAAAGGTTACAGATTAATAAAAATACTATTTAAAAATTAAGTGTTACAGATTAATAAAAATGCAATTTAAAAATTAAATGTTACAGATTAATAAAAATGCAATTTAAAAATTAAAGGTTACAGATTAATAAAAATGCAATTTAAAAATTAAATGTTACAGATTAATAAAAATCCAATTTAAAAACTAAGTGTTACAGATTAATAAAAATGCAATTTAAAAACTAAGTGTTACAGATTAATAAAAATGCAATTTAAAAACTAAGTGTTACAGATTAATAAAAATGCAATTTAAAAACTAAGTGTTACAGATTAATAAAAATGCAATTTAAAAACTAAGTGTTACAGATTAATAAAAATGCAATTTAAAATATACAGATTAATAAAAATGCAATTTAAAAACTAAGTGTTACAGATTAATAAAAATGCAATTTAAAAACTAAGTGTTACAGATTAATAAAAATGCAATTTAAAAACTAAGTGTTACAGATTAATAAAAATGCAATTTAAAAATTAAATGTTACAGATTAATAAAAATGCAATTTAAAAATTAAATGTTACAGATTAATAAAAATCCTATTTAAAAATTAAGTGTTACAGATTAATAAAAATGCAATTTAAAAATTAAATGTTACAGATTAATAAAAATCCAATTTAAAAACTAAGTGTTAAAGATTAATAAAAATCCAATTTAAAAATTAAGTGTTACAGATTAATAAAAATCCAATTTAAAAATTAAGTGTTACAGATTAATAAAAATGCAATTTAAAAACTAAGTGTTACAGATTAATGGAAATATCATTTAAAAATTAAGTGTTACAATGAACTGAAAATACTATTTAAAAATCAAGTGTTACAGAACATTGAAAATACTATTTCAAAATTATGTTGGATCACTGAAAATGCTATTTCCCAATTCAAACTTAAAATGCTATTTTAAAATTAAATGTTACAGAATTCAAATTAAAAATTCTATTTCAAAATTAAGGATGACAGTTCATTAAAAATCCTATTTCAAGCTTAACTGAATCACTGAAACTACTTTAAAAACTACTAATGAGTCACTATGTATCACAGCCCAGATAAAGATTAATTAGATGGAAAAATGATGAATGAATGAACAGTATTTACTTATGGTGACGGTTTATGGCAAGTATTCGTTAAAATTGGATGATCAAATTGTAATCTGTGGGGAAGCAGTCCCTTGGTAATGTGTTTCATAAATGGGACGTTCTTGGCAAGAAACTGTGTTTATGGAAATTCCATTTGATATTAGGCACACAGAGGAACAATTTGTATTTTTTCCAAAACTGAAATATTGAATTTCAAATAAAACCAATGGTATCTACTTAATTTTCATGTCGCAGTAATTAACATATCCAAAAATTATGAAAACCGATATGGTAGAAAATTAATTATTAATAAAATCAGTTAGCGAAAACTGAGTTTTGTTAAATTGACCTAAAATTTTCAGTTTTCTGAAAATAGTTACCGTCCTTGTTACAAGTCGAACTTTCTGTTTTTTTTTGTTTTTTTTTTTGTTTTTTTTAGCAAAACTCAATTCTCATTAATTGTCTTCAAAAACTGTTTTCGTTAATAATTCATTGTTTTTCATAATTTTTGGATACGTTCATTACTGCAACATGAGAATTAAGTAGATGTCATCAGTTTTATTTAGAATTCAATATTTTGAATTTCGCTCTAATAATGAAGAAGTACCAAAAATATAACTATATGACAGTCACTCTTTTTAACATCTGTTATTAACACGTATGTTTTAACCAATTTATTTTTGTTTTTAAATTCTGTGACTGTGCAAAAACATATAGTAAAATATGAATTTACTTGTCTCCCCACAAGAACAAAGATAGACACAAGCCCGCTTTTTAATGTAAGGTGAAATCGAGGCCCACTCCTCTTCCAAAGAGTACCTTGGAATAAAAACAAAGGCATAATTAGTCTAGGAAGATTTCCTTCCCTGCAACTGAGGACAGAACAGTTACCACACTTCAATCCTATTCTAGAAGCCGAACAGAGTAAAAAGAATGCTCCATGGGTATATTGCTAGGTACTTATGTAAATATTTACTTGGTTTCTACCTTAACAGTTTCCTTTAAAGTGACGACTTCGAAAGTTTTCGGGTATGCTGAAAACGAATATCGCATTTAAGTTTTTCGTAAATAAGTAATTTTCCTGATATCAAGCAATGTAATTCCTTACAACAATGGCCACCGCTTTTAACAAAAGTAATTACATTGCTTCATATCTGGAAAACTACTTATCTGCAGAAAATATGAATGCGATATTCGTTTTCAGCATACCCGAAAACCTCAGTGAGTCGTCATTTTAAAGAAAAATCTTAAAGCGGCAACCAAGTAAAAATTTACTAGTGCTTGTACAAAGATAAGCGACAGATCTATTTTTAAAAATAAATTGCAGAAACAGGGGACATAACTAAGATTACTTATTTAAGAAAGCATATTTTAGATCACTTTCAATTTTTGATTATTTAAAAAAAATTTTTTTTTATATAAATTTAAGAAAACAGAATTGGAAATTATTCAAAGTTTAATTAATTTAATTAAAGCACTGTTTTTGCTGTTAGTTGTTTATATGCATGTATTATACCGCGCCGAAAGAATAATATTATTTAGAAAGCCATTCTTAACATAGGAAGGGGGAGGGTTTACTTTCACCTAACAATTTAATTTTAAAAAAATCTCCCTTGTTTCACAATTTATCTCCCTTGTTTGATATGTCGCCTTTCTTTGTGCAAGCACCTATTCCTATTTGAGTGACGTAAATTATCAATTTTATCCAAAATGTGAGCGAAAAAAAACAAAACAAAAAAACAAAAGCAAGATGAGATATTTCAACGATTCCTATACTACTGTTGAACGGAAGACAGAATTGGGCATGATGAGATGAAATGTTCTTCAAATATTTGTAAGATTTTGTCAAATGTAAAAGACAACGCACCTGTTTGGTTCTAGTCAATTTTTCCGTATGTCAATTCATAACAACTCTTCATAATTTCACAATATTTACCGTTGTTGTCAAGGTGCGAGAATATCAAACTCATGGTTACAATTAACGAACGCATTCTGTTATTCGAGATTTTCTTTCTTTCTTTTTTTATATAAATTTGTAAATTACTAACAACTTGTTAACTCCCACTTCAACTATCCAAAGTATTTAAGAGTGAAATCAGTTTCGACATTACTCCCAAACAACTGATTTTTTTTTTTTAATTATTATTATTATTATTATTTAAACGCTTAAGTAAAATAAATAAATAAATAGATAAATAAATAGAAACACGGTTCTTCTTTATTGTACCTATTTACAATGCCTCCCCACGGGACAGAGTTAGACAACAGGGTCGTTTTTTAACGTGGAGAAAAGGTACAAAAATAAAAATTGTCTCAGTCGTGAAGGATTTTTCCTCCACTGAAAGAGAACTAGAAATGGAAGTGCCACATCTGAAGAACAGATGGTATTTATTTGCTCCCCCACCGAGCAAATTAGGCACAAGGCCGATTTTTAATGTGAGGAGTGAAGGGAGGGGGAAGGGAAAAAGGGGACCAGCTCCCGAGAGGTGGGAAATGGGAGCTGGTTAAAGGTCAGGCATGTGGGGTTGCCCCCACATCTGGTCTTTGCTTGCAGTATCTGCCGGAACAGATACTACACTTTGATCTTGGCCAATTGTAGCGAAATTCGAAAAATGAAATATTCAATTTTAAGTGAAACCAATGGTATCTACTTAATTGTCATGTCGCAGTTACGAACATATCCAAAAATTACGAAAACGATAAGGTGGGACATTAATTGGGTCTCCTGGTGCTTTTGTCTCCCAATTTATAGTCTGCTAAAATTTTAATCACGTGATTACGGTGGAGCGAGAATAAAATAAACCATTCATTCAAGTGCCACTTACGATATTAAAAATCACTTTATTGGGACTTACGCATTTAGGTAATCTCGAAGAAAGAGATAGCCTGTTTCCTCCGTTTGACTATAGGTGGTGTTACTGTCTGTCCACCCAGTTACGGAAGCACAAAATGTATATAATGGCACCCTTAAAATAAAAATAAATGTTTTTGTTATATTTAAATTCTAAACATGTTTTTTTTTGTTGTTTTTGGCAAACATATTTAAGTTTTTTTGTTTTTTTTTTTCAAACATGTACGCTTTTTTTGTTTTTGCAAACATATTTAAGTTTTATTTTTCCAAACATTTACGTTTTGTTGCTGGTTTAATTTCAAACATTTGCGGGTTTTTTTGTTTTTGTTTTTACGTTTCCAAGAGAACATACTTTAAGGAATACTCAAGAAAATACATGTCACTTAGAGGTAAAATGTTATCAACAATCGCATCCATTAGGATGTGATTTGGCAAGGGTTAATTGGCGGTAAAGATCGTAATAAATTGCGCATGTTTACAAAATAAAATTAAAAAAAAAAAACTATATTTAAAAAAAAAATAACAAAAAAATATGTTTGCAAAAAATGAAAAAACGTAAATGTGTTTGGAAAAACAAAAAAGAAACGTAAATGTTTCCAAAAAAAACAACAACAAACAAAAAATAAATATGAAAAACGAAAAAAAAAAATCGTAAATGTTTGAAAATAAACAAGCAACAAAACGTAAATATGTTTGAAAAAATAAAACTTAAATATGTTTGCAAAAAAAAGAAAACAAAAAAATAAAACCGTAAATATGTTTGAAAAAAAACCCCCAAAAAACTTAAATATGTTTGCAAAAAAAACAAAAAACAAAACATGTTTAAAATTAAAATATAACAAAAACATTTATTTTTATTTCAAGGGTGCCATTATATACATTTTGTGCTTCCATAACTGGGTGGACAGACAGTAACGCCACCTATAGTTAAACGGAGGAAACAGGCTCTCTCTTTCTTCCAGATTGCCTGCATTTATATTACCGGGCTAGCGGGTGTTTTGTAACTATTCTGTACTTTCATTTAACAATTCAATAATCAAAAAAGGTATTGTAAACTTGAATTTAACTTGAAAATACTATTTAAAAAATAGCACGCTAACATAAGTGCATAAGCACCACTTTATAATAATAAGTTAAGTTAACAAATTTACCGAACTTCCATTACTATCGATTACTATATTGTCCTTTTGACTACTCTACACTCTTTAACCCTTATCCTTGAGTGGCCTATCGGCCTTGATAAGTGGTGACGCCTATGTAAAAAAAAAAAAAAAATATATATAAATCTCACCTGTCTGTTTAAATGTATGTATGTATGTATGTATGTATATTTGTATGTCTGCTTAAAACTTTCGACAGGGCCGATTGATTTTCATGAGATCAATATTGTTTTGAAGTTCAACCCTTCAGACGACAAATATAAAAAAATTGGCTAAAAACATTAGTTCCTTCACCCTCAACCGGGCACTTTTCTACAGGGAAGGGTCGCTTTTTTCACCGATATTTTCGAATATCATCACCTCTTTTTGATTGACTAGCCTTAATCTAAATTTTCACCACTTCCGGTTTGACAATGGATGCAACGGCAAAGATGTCCCCCCTTTTTTTTTAACGTTCTTTGCCTCCTTTGCGGTACAGGTTCGAGCCAGCCTGCCTGCCTACTACCACTTTTTTTTTTGCTCAACACACACCTCTAAACATCTGGGCAACACCAGGCAATGCTGGGCACCCAGGCTAGTTTTGCATATTTCTTTTTTAAAGGACTGTTTGAATAAAATCACAATGATTTTACAAATTTAAATCATTGTGAATTTATTCAAACGGCCCTTTATCTCGCTATGTCAAATCCCCCGCCTACCTCCAAAAAATACAGGGTGACCCCCCCCCCAAAAAAACGGGCCCCAACTCTAATTAGGCCCCGTTTCTTAGTGTTTTGTCCGAATGAAATGAAACTTTGGTCATAACTAGTTTATTATATTCAAAACATCACATCAAAACACTAGGGTCTTTGGTATTTTTTTCTCCGTTCTTCAGCATATGTTCTAGATGGCCTCCATTTAGCATTTGTTTTTTTTTGGGGTCACCCTGTATACATATAATAAAATGATTTTTATATCGTAAACTGTTTCAGAAATTTCTGGGACTGACTCCATAACAAGTAGACCCCCCCCCCAAAGAAATATATATATATATATATATATATATATATATATATATATATATATATAAGTGTGTGTAAGGGTGTTGGTTCAGCAAAAAAAAAGCAAAATTACGAGCGCAAAAAAAAAAAAAAAAAAAATTAGGAATGGTAGGCAGGCTCGACCCGTAATGTGCAGGAGGAAAAGGAGGTGAAAAAAGCAAACGGTCTTATTAATGTGCCTACCACAATTGTGATTTCACAGGCGGTTGAAATAACGTGTTTTATGCAACGTTGTTGATGCAAGGTTTGAATGACTTGCAAAAATGTTGACGAATAAAGTGATCCCTCCTTGTAAAAAATGGCCCAGTTGAGAGTGAAAAAAATAATTTTTTGGGCCAATTTTTCGATATTTGCCGTCCGCGGCATACAACCTTTAAACCGATACCAATTTTGTCACAGTCCAACGTGTCTGTCAAAAGTTTTTGACAGGCATACAACCCCCCCCCCCTCCCCCACACACACACATACACATGCACATACATACATTTTGTCTTACGTCGCATAAAATCTGTACCTCCAAGGATATCTGCTCTTGGCTTGTTTATCAATAAAGACGATCTGGTGCGAACAAAGGGTCGTATTCAGAATTCTAACATCTACCCCTTTGATGTTAAATGCCCTGTACTTCTAGGGAAACATCATCCTTTGACACAATTTGCAATTAAAGACACACATGTAGCAGCCAACACCCGCTACATCACAGGCAGAAGCTACTTCTCACAACTTCGAGATTCGGAATCCATTTCTCCCTTGCTTGTCCAATCACAAGCCAGCTCTCAGTCATGTGACCGAGTATATAAAAGGCAAAAATCACAAACCTTTAATCCTCTTTCTCGTTGCTTTGCCCAGAAGCACACATCATCTGGGGCTTCAGCCCCAGGATGGACGTGAGTACTACGAGCTTGCTATGGCTCTCTTCTAACTACCATATATTTCCACGTGCTGTACCCACACAAACTTTATCATTCTACAGGACTACCCAAAGAACATTCTTTGTCATGCTAATGAACTGCTCTCGTTGATACACCAACACACACACACACACACACACACACACACACACACACACACACACACACACACACACCCTTTGTCCTGTTTCTACTATCAGACGTACACTCACGCACGACAACACACAAATACACTAAAACCTTTGCCCTTTTTTTTCTCTTTTAACCCGCTTCCTTTGTACCAATAACTACTACCTATAAACATGTGTGGACTGAACTATTCTTCCTCAACAAGCCGGCAATGTGTTAATTCTATCATTACGCACGAACACTGAACTCTCGTACTAATACGTTTCTCTCTTGTACGCATGTACTCTACTACTAACGCCACTAACGAAAATGGCAAGTAAAGTTAGTTTAAAAGCGAAAATGTGTGTATATATGTATGTATGTATGTATGTATGTATGTATGTATGTGTGTATGTTTGTGTGTCTGCTAAAAACTTTCGACAGACATGACGAAAATTCACAAACTTGGTATCATATTGAAGCCCCATCCTTCGCTCGAAAAATTGGCCCAAATTGTTCATTTTTACACCCCGAAATCGACAATTTTCGACAGGTCAACAAAAATGGTCTTCTCGTGACGACGACCGATTCTACACATGCGCCAGATGACGTCATGACCTGATTTACTTTAAATAGTTGAAAAACTGAACAAATTTCATGTACATCGTGTTAGGTCAGTTGATTAGCGTGTTGGTTCCTTATCTAAACGTTTTGGGTTCGAATCGTGGTGTGAGATGTCCTTTTTTTTTTTTTTTTCGATTTTTTAAATTTAAATATTGAACCAGTGTTATTTAAGCCATTTTTCATGTAACGCTCGTTTTTCTGTTTTTTTTTTACTTCACTTATCCACCCCCGACCACACACCCAAAAACACCCAGGTACCCACCGATTTTTTAAATTTTAATATCGAAACAGACTTATTTAAGCCATTTTTCACGTGTTCGTTTTTCTGTTTTCATCGTTCGTTTGCCTTACGTTAGTTTTTTTGTTTTTTTTTCGATGTTTTGATCACCCCCCGCTTAAGTTTTAACGTTGTTTTGTTTTTTTACTTCGTTTATAACAAACAAACCTGGTCATTGACGTCGTCGTCATCGTAACGCTCGACGACTTCCGTGTGCGCACCTGTCAATTTGGTTCTTGCTTAAATAAATTCAAACATCTTTCACTAACTAATTCTGGCCGGCCGATTTTATTTTCAAACTTTGCCTCAGGGCTTCGGGTTCGATCCTAACTC
The DNA here is from genome assembly GCF_053919585.1 of Euprymna scolopes. Taxonomy (NCBI): domain Eukaryota; kingdom Metazoa; phylum Mollusca; class Cephalopoda; order Sepiida; family Sepiolidae; genus Euprymna; species Euprymna scolopes. Next base: position 38,938,307 of record NC_136505.1, on the reverse strand, counting down.
CCCCCCCCAGTTTCTTTTTTATTTAACACCACACATATCTACAAACACCCGGGCAACGCCGGGTACCCCCACTAGTTAATAATAGAATGAAAACTACATTTTCGTTATCTCTTATTCTATACACATTTAAATTATTGCCATTTAGGAACCAATTCAACTCTTTCAAAGTTAAGGCTATCTGGATTTTGGATTCCTCAAGGGAGACAATCAGTGAAGAAAATTCTACGCAATTACATTATTTGTAAAAAAGTTAATTCAATGCCATATAAAGCCCCCTCGGGTTCTCAACTGCTCACTCATCTTTTTCACCTCTTTCTACAAGTGGGTGTTGACTTTACCGGTCATTATTTGGTAAATCACAATGACAAAGGCATGAAAATGTCCGTTTTTGTTGCTCACCTGCATGCCGTACATCTGTAACTTTTACCAAATATGAGCACTGGATTCTTTATATTGGCATTTATTAGGTTTACCAATTTGTTTGGTGTTTCTACACATGTTTATTTGAACAATGCAAAGACTTTCTTGGCGTCTGGTATCTTGTTATCCGAAATTTTCGTTTTGGACAAATTCAAAGAAAATTTCAAGTCAACTTCCATTAGTCATTTCTTTATTCAGCTTGGCAAGGAGATGCATGGGAGAGGATAATAAAAACAATCAAATAATGTTTAAAAAAATTATAAAGCAAGTTAGCTATTTCGACTTCTTAACTATCCTTTATGATGTAGAAAAGGCAATCAATGATCAACCATTTACTTATATTACTGTTTCTGAAGGGGGCCTCGATATTTTAACCCCTAATCACTTTTTACAAACTGGTTATAACCCACGTTTGTTGATCAATAATTACAGATTGAGCAATTTGTGTTCTGATCCTCCCAATCATGCAAAACTTTTGCAGCCTCTGAAATTGAGACACAGATAAATTGAAAAATTCCGAAAGATTTGGCACAACGATTACTTGTCCTTGATGCCAATATAATGAGCAATCACCCTCAGAAGGTGTCGGTAGGAGAAATCGTGTTAATTAAATCTCCAAATAAAACTCTATCCTTTTGGAGTCTAGGCAAAGTACTTAATACTTATCGATGGGAATGATGGTAAAGTTCACTCAGCCTGTGTATTAAGGGACGCTTGCGAACAGGTTCATTCTTTAAAACATTTATTTCCCCTGGATTTAAAGTCCGTTTCTGTGCCGTCTTCTACAGAATTTATGGAAGAAAGTGGTCCCTTCTTCTGTCCAATTTATTCCATCACAAATGACGAATATAGTGTGCTGTGATTCTGGTGAAAGTTGGTACCATTTTGATTGTGTTGGGGTGAGTCAGTCGGATACTTTCAGGAAATGTAATTGTCCGAATTGTTTGGAAAAAGTAAATCACTAAACTCCTTTCATTCTCTCTTTAAACTCAGTATTTATTAAATTGTCATTTGACTCATGTTCAAGTTATCGTTCTTATTATTAAGAATCTATTGGTAATCTAGATAAGATAGATTTATTGGTTGTAAATTCATTCACCATAAGCAGATAAAGTCACACATTAAAATAAAAAACAAATAATAATCAACCTATGACAGTTGGTTAAGCCCTTGTGACCAATAGAATTATTTACTTGTCGATTAATTGACATAGTTACCTTATATTTAATATTTGGAAAAAAGAAATAGATACCCATTACTTTTTCCTTCCTTCTTTAACAATGTGTCAGGAATTGCATGAAATGCGAACTTTCATTGGTTGATAAGAATTTGATCTCATGTTTTATTTCAGCCTTTTGATTGGCTGATTTAAATTTGAACCATATGCACAGGATGTTCAAACCGAAAAACTTCAGTTCATGTATATTGAATCGGAAAAGTCTGACAATTCACACTCTACACAGGTCTGAACGCTTCTTTCTTAGAACTGCCCGCCTATGGAACACTGTTCTGCTGGCTTGCTTCTTGACCGACTACAATATCGTTGCCTTCAAGCCCAATGTAAGCAAGTTCGGAAAAGTCTGACGATGTTCACTCTACACAGGTCTGAACACTTCTGTCCACTCCCCCCAGCAACCTGCTTTTATGATGCCCGGGCGCTCCTCAAAATCACATGTGAGATGTGATTTTTCGAGAACTGTGCAAAACCATGGCCATTAAAAGACCATGGTCGCCATCTTGGATCTTTTTGCTTTTCCTTCTCAGCCCGCAGAACAGGCAGACACAAGCACGTTTTTGTAGTAAGCCTTCTCTATTTTCCCCACATATATATTTCTTACTGGAAGGACCTCATTTGAGTCTCTCCTTTAAGCATTTATGGATTCATTAATTTAAGGGCAATTGGAGCCCTTTCTTCTTTTCTCAATGAGACTATTCTACCTAACTAATTAGGTTTCATTCCTCAACTTATTTTCATTTCATTTAAATAAGCTAAAAATGTTGATATAGAAATTAACTATTCAGTGGAACTAACCGACCCCTTTTCTTTGGAATCATAATTAAATGGATCCTTTTACCAAGAACATTCAAACTAACTCAGTAGAGATTTAACTAACACTTCTTTTTAAGAATCACCTACCAGACTCCTTCTTTGCTTATTAGTCAGGCGCAGAGATACTATCACAGTGCATCGACAAACACTTAGTGGTAGATCTTGTTTCTTGTCTAGGGCAATGAACGCCATTTTTCCACTCCCGACACATCCCACCCCTCAAAACTGGGCACTTGGGATTGCTTAAGTACCACACATGCCTGTACAAGTAGATTGGGGTTACCTTCTCCTGATGGGTTGAGGGTACCGGATTGTCAGTTCCTAGCTGCTGTTTCCGATTGGTAGTACAGGCGCCCTAACTCTTTGGTAGCGCTTAGAGCGGCTGCTCCATCAACAGTTGTATAATATCGGGATGTTTGTAGTGCCATGTCGCGCATGGAAAGGGACCCTGCACTCATCCCCGATGGGCTTTCCTGAGGTCACAGTCCTAGTTGAAGAAAGGTCAGCTAATGGTTTACTTGTGTTGCATGTCTGATACTTTGCATAACCTCTTGTTACCTAACTGAAGCTCTTTAAAAACATGATGACAGTACAATAAAAAAGTAAGCTTAAACCAGGCCTAGGGACAAACAAATTCAACTTGCCTCCTCCCTTGAGGCTTGCATTCACTAACATCCGTGGGCTTAGAACTAATTTAGCTGATGTTGAAGCATTTCTCCAAACAAATACCCCGGATATCTTAGCACTAAGTGAGACTAACCTACACTCCTCCATCCCCTCTAACTACTTTAACATGCCTGGCTATCTGGCTATCTTCCACTCTGCTGTAAGGACTCTGACAGACATATGCACGGTCTTGGAGTCTACATTCGTAACACCCTCCCCCTGACTAGAGAAACAAACCTAGAAACGGATGATCAAGCATTTATGTGCTTTAGACTAAACATACAACATAACATTAGCTACTTTTATTTTCTCTACCGCTCTCCCTCGACCTCAGACTGCACCATAACAAACAAAGTCTCTGACAGCATAGACACAGCACTCTCCCTCGACACTAGCGCACAAGTACATATATTTGGTGACTTTAATATTCACCACAAAAACTGGCTTGGATTCTCTACTTACACAACACATAGCTTCGATATATCTCACTCCCTATCACAAATGGTTACGTTTCCAACCCGTTTCCCTGACCAGCAAGAATAACATGCATCATTTCTAGATCTGTTTCTGACCACAATGCTGACAGCCCACTCAGGAACGCTGATCATGCAGTGATAATGGTCAAAATCACCCTAAACTCTAGACCCAAAACTGAAGAGCCAGTGCTCAAAACAACGAGATATTATAAAAAGACTGAGTGGGAAGCCATCAGAGATCTTATCAGAGATGCCCCATGGGGAAATATTTTTTCTCTTCTTGCTGAACAGTGCGCAAATGAGACCACTGAATGGTTCAAAACAGCAATTGAAGCACATCTTCCCATGCGGAAATTTTTTAGCAAGCCCCACTCTCCCCAATGGTTTACTTCTACTTGCGCAACTACCATTGCTCAAAGGCAGCATGCATACCGCAGATTTAACTGACATAAGTCTAGTTCAAACAGATAGAAGTATATAGAAGCTAGAAGTAACGTTAAGAAAGAAATAGCGACAGCTAAGAGAGAATTTACTGAAACCACTAAAAAACGCATCGAAGCACAAAAATTAGGAATTTGTGACTTCTGGAAAATCTGTAACAGTGTAGTAAATAATGGGAAATCAACAATTCCTCCACTAACCAACAATCACGAGGTTGTTTGCTCAGCAACCGACAAGGCTAACATACTTGCCAGCTGGTTTGTCTCAAACTCATCATTGGACCCTTCCAACCACCCCCTGCCTGACTTTACTTTGCGGACAGACGCCACGCTAGATGATCTAAAAATCACCCCTGCTCAGGTGCATGCTATCATAAAAAACCTTGACACTTCAAAAGCATGTGGACCTGATCTCATCCCAGCTGTGCTATTAAAAAAGTGCTCAGCCGAAGTAGCTCCAGTTCTCTCCAAACTCTACAACAAATGCCTTAATGAATCATGCTTTCCAGGTTGTTGGAAAACTGCTTCTGTGGTACCAGTATTCAAGAATTCGGGCAAAAGAACTGACCCATCAAATTATCGCCCCATTAGCCTCCTCCTACTTTTCACCAAAATATTTGAGACCATAATTAACCATGCTCTAGTCCGGCACCTTACAGATGCTAAACTTCTGACTAACAAACAATATGGATTTAGACAAGCCCGTTTCACAGCAGACATCCTCCCTGTAATCTCTGAACGTATATACCATTCACTGGACCAAGCGGGGGAGGGCAGAGCGGTAGCTCTAGATATATCTAAGGCTTTTGACAGGGTATGGCAGGCATGAGGGTCTCCTCAGGAAAATTAGATAATATGGTATCACTGGTAGAATACTTAACATAATTAAATCCTTCTTAGATAAGAGAAAAATCCAGGTTGTCCTCGACAGTCGTACATCTAAACAATATGATATAGATGCAGGAGTGCCTCAGGGGTCTATCCTTGGACTTCTATTGTTCCTAATATTTATTAATGACCTCTCCGACAAAACTGCCTGTGAGATGGGTATATATGCTGATGACACCACACTCTATAAGAGGCATGACAGGAAAACAAATGAACACATATCTACAGAAGTGGCAAAAGCACTAGAGGAAGACCTCCAATTTGTAGTGGAATGGGGACGAAATCGGATGGTCACATTCAATGCTGCCAAGACTAAACTGGTTTCCTTCAATAATTATAAGAAACCTTCTCTGCCACCAATAGCAATGGCCAGTGACTCCTTATCTGAGAGTACATCTTTCAAACTGCTTGGCCTAACGTTCACAGGAAACATGAGTTGGAACAATTACATTGAAAACATTGCCAGGGCCGCTGCGAAGAAGGTAGGCTCTCTCTACCGTGCTAGAAAGCTACTGACACCTGAAAGTATCCTGTACCTCTGTAAGGCTACCATTCGCCCATGTATGGAGTATTGCTGTCACATTTGGGCTGGTGCATCTGCTGCTAGTCTCTCGCTCCTAGACAAGGTTCAAAAGAGAGTCGCCAATCTGATATGCCCTGAACTGGTATCTAAGCTTCAGCCTCTGTCCCATCGACGAAACGTTGCATCCCTCTGCCTGTTCTACAAGTATTTTAATGGTGAATGCTCTGACGAACTGCAAACACTTGTGCCACCACGACGTAGACACCGACAGGCAGCTGGATCCATGCAGAACTTCAAGTGTAACGTGAACTGACATCTTGCTGCCCAAATCCCAACATAGTGCCCCAGTAGTTGTTGCCCCTGATAGTAGCCCCCTACACCAAAGTGGCAATGTGCCTTGTTTGGCGTGAAAATGTAAAAAAAAAAAAAAAAAAAAAAAAAAAAAAAAAAGACTCAGCTGAGACGCAAAATGATACGATTTTGCAACTCTGAAGAAAGACGACTAGTTTTGGTAAGTTTGCCTTTCATTCACTGTGTCAATTTTTCTCTGCCAGTACTCCTAAATTATGTGAGATTAAATTTCTCGCAGGTGTAAACATCTTGAAGATCGTGAATACAGGGGACATACTTATCTCCCTTTTCACCACTTTCATGACTGACGGGTTTCAGACCACGGCGATAGATATTTTTTTAATAAAAATTCAAACAATGAACTTTCGTAATTTTTGGATATATTACTATTTCCGACATGACAAGTAAGTATTGTTGTTTTTGCTTAAAACCACATATTTTAAAAAAATGTACCTGTCGAGGTCGACTCTATCTTAACAAGTTACAACTTTTTGTTAAAATCTCGAGTATTTCTGACATATACACTTCAAAAGTACTTTACCTTCGATAAAGCCTAAATAGAATTTCATTGGAAATAGTTTTTTTTTTTTCAAACAACAACATCAAATTTTGTTTAAGTCGTCAATCTGAACGTTTGCCCATTCTGGATGGGATAAAATAATAATAAAAAATTGCTTTGGTCGATGATTTCTCTGAACGAGCTGAGGAAAGAGACTACCTCCATAAAAAGCCACTGGAGATGTGCAAAATTTGTCACGATCAGCAATTTCCTAGTAAGATCGTCTTCGGCAACCAGCAAGAAATCAGACTTGTGCTTAATGGGAGACAGTAATACCTGGGAGAATGCCCCCGTCCGGCAAGAAAAGAATAAGAATATTTAACCTCTAGTGGCGAGAAATTTATTAACTTTATCCAAGGGGAAGTAACTCTTTGCTTATTTGTTTTGTGGCGCCTACTGAGCATGCGTGTTACCACTTCTTAATTCCTTTTCCTGTGTGTCTGTCATCTTGTTCAAAGGTTCTAACCTTAATCTCCAGGTATATATCATTTAATCTCGTTTTTACCGTCTCATCGGAAATGTCATCTACTTTCCTGATGTTTCTTATTCATCGTTTAATCTAAACTGAGTGTTTTGTTTTACAATTAATGCCGTAGTAGTTGATAAAATGGTTCTCGAGAGCATGTGTAATATCATGTGGGCATCTATTCAATAGATGGAGCAAAGGAAGAAATTAACGCAAGAAAAAGAAATTAACTAGTGAACATTTGAGATAAACTAATTTTTTTAATTAAATATGTAAGGATTTAAAAATTAATGTATCTCCGTTTTTTTTTTATTTTGTTTTTTGATATCTTAAATCATTTATAATTACAGGTTTTATTATTTGTTTAAGACAATTCGTGCAGTTTTTTTTTTGTGTTCTTGAAGGAGTTGCATATTTTTCGTAGCTTTTTATGTAGCCAAAGTTTTTAACCATAAAGAAAATACTGCTATTATATTTCTATTTGAATTTCATTAGAAATGTTCATTTATTGCAAAAGGTTCGACTAATTTCCTTTTGTTTCTGGTTACATATATATCGTTTTGAGAATCGTATTAATGTTTATTTTATACGAAATAATAACTCCGATGTCGAGATTTTTTTTTATTTTTTAGTACCTAGAATACATGAGTTTTATTTGAAATCTGGCGTATTTATCAAAGAAGCCAACAAACGAATAAAAGTGTCAAATTTAGATACATGACAAATGTTATCAAAGGCAAGATAAGTTACTTTTCTACCTACCGAAAAAAAAAAAAAAATTAAAGTTTGTTTTAACATTTTAAAGCTTTTATTCCATTCGAAAAAGAACTAGTGTCGAATTTATAAGTTAAACAGGCAACATGGTCGACCTTCGAGCATGCTGTGTTCAGAGAGTAAGTAATGTCTTAAAAGTTTAAAAATAAATAAAAAATACTGATGGAAATCCACTCAAGTCTCACGGTGACACTTATTGGGTAGATTTCTATTAATATTGTTATTTTTTTTAGTTTTTAGCCATTTGTTGACTTCAAAGATGCCATGTTTTTGTCGATTTAATTTATAAATTCGACACTAATTCTTTTTTAGAACCGAATAAAAGCTTTAAAATATATAAAAATACAAAACTTATCCAGGTAGGTAGAAGAGTAACTTATATTGCCTTTGGTAACATTTAATTTTTTACATTTATTTGTGAATCTTTTGCCGCCTTTTTTTTTTTCTTGGCTTCTCTGCTTAATCTCTAAAATCTGCATGTAGAAGTTAGGAGCAAAGTGTAGTATCTGCTCTTGATACGTTTATCCTTTCACGATTAATTTAGATTGAGGTAACTTTTTATTCTAATTCAAAATGCTCGCTTAGTGAGCTTCAGTTTTCATTCATTTCCTTATGAGAAGGCAAGAAAACCTCTAATTTTAAATAGATTTTATGCTAAAAACGAAGAAATAAAATTTAAGACGAAAATGAGTGCTTTTTCATTATTTAAAAGAATCGATACTTCTGCGGTTTACTGCGGCTGAAATATTTAAATATCCATTAAGATGGGACTGGGCTTTTAACTATTCTATACTTTCACCTAATAATTATTATATCGTAGAAATTTAATTTGGAAAACTTATCTAAAATATATTTCAGTAGATGTATCAAATACGCATTTTTTTTTTTTTAACTGAGCGCGGTTCGTTTATATATGCTTTTGTTTTCCATAAGGCTATTTTTATTCAAATGTGTAGTAAAAAAAAAAAAAAAAATAAATTCTGCCGGAAAAGCTTGAACGTTTAACAACAGGCTTACTAAAAACAAAATCAATTGAAACCTTATGCCTGAAATCCAAAAATGGTCTTCGTTATTTCACACTAGTGCCATGGAGTTTCTTTTTCTTTCTAACATTCTATTTTCATTATAAAAATATATATTTAACCTAATGAATTGAATTAATGCGTTTTGAAAATCACTGGAAAAAATTAAGACTAATCTGTTTCAATCTATTATGCATTTTTTTTTCTTTCATAAAAAGTGATGCTGAAGATTGAATCGATAATTTCGAATTTTGGGTACTTAGGCTGAATACGGACCGTGCTGAAGTACTCATTGGGCGTTGAGTTCCATGTCGACCAGCAAAAAAATTTAATCGGTAAATGTTTACTTTAACTGCAACAGAACACAGACCAATAAAATTTGTTTTTCTATAGGTTTTCGGGGTCGCTGACAACGAATCTGATATTCAAACCCGTCGCAAATTTACCGTTTGCATGGTATTAACCCCTCCTGTGCTATCGTTTATGCTATTCTTGATGATGCGGTTCGCGCATGGACGCGCGTAGTAAGGTGACTTGTCACATCGCGGAAGAATTTTTTAGCAGACATTTAAATTAACAAGAAACTTTTCAAAAACAAAATGTGGTTCATTTTTCTGTGTTACGTAGTTTTTGATGCTTTTTTAATTGATCTAAAAAATGTTTTCACGAGCGGTTTACAAAAACATTTTTATTTTTCGTTTTATTTTTTGTGGAGGGGTGGGTTTTCAATTATAAAACTTGTACATTTAACAGGTGCTTCTACAGTTTAATTTACTGTTGCCGCGCGCGCGACACCACCCGTCCCCCTTACCCCCCAATGTAAACCGAATTTTTGGTGAAAAATTAAAGTTCTGCTCGGTGTATGTCGGCGCGTTCGCGTTACTTACGGGAAAATGGTAAATTAAGCTGCAAAAGCACCTGTTAAATGTTGTACAAGTTTTATAATTGAAAAACCACCCTAAAAAAAAAAAAAAATAAATAAAAAAGTTTTTGTAAACTGCTCGTGAAAACTTTTTAGATCAATTAAAAAAAAAGCATCAAAAACTACGTAACACAGAAAAATGAACCACGTTTTGTTTTTGAAAACTTTCTTGTCTGCAAAAAATTCTTCCGCGATGTGACAAGTCACCTTACTACGCGTGTTCATGCGCGAACGCATCATGTAACAATAGCATAAACGAGCGGTGAGTTGGCACAAAATAGTGCGAGGGTTCAGGGGTTAATACCATGCAAACGGTAAATTTGCGACGGGTTTGAATATCAGATTCGTTATCAGCGATCCCCCCCCCCCCAAATATTTTATTGGTCATTGTTCTGTTGTAGTTAAAGTAAACATTTAATAACGCTTAAATTTTTCTGCTGATCGTCCGTCATGGAACTCAACGCCCAAGGAGTACCCTGCGCTGTTTTATTTTAGATATGATTGTCAAGTTAAATTTGATATTTACGCTGTTTTTATTAAATTGTTAGATTGAAAGGGCTGACCTGAACGAGATTTTTTTTTTTTTTTCATAGATTATTATTGATTGGGCATATATAATATATAGGGTATCATTCAGGTCCGCCGGTGAAAGTACAAAATAATTTAAAGGGGGGAGGGGGCCTGAACGAGAATTCCCCCCCCCCCCAAAAAAAAAAAAATTTAACCGGTGTTTTCTGCAGGTTTTTTTTAACGACCTAACCTAGCGTTAGTATAAACACTCACAACCTCTAAGAACGGCTTTCGGAAGAAACAACCCAACTTCGAAAATATACTACTATAAAAATTATGGGGGAAGGAGGAGATGATTCTCGTTCAGATGCGTAAAAAAAAAAAAATCCTACTCCTAGACTTCCAGTCCTCCTCCACATGTTAAGAATGCGTTTCTGAATGTTATTTCAGCTCGATCCGTATTCTGTATAAGTACCAAATTTTGTTGTTAAAAAAAATTACATTTTCTGTTTCGGAATTTGTTAAATGAGGATTGATAATTTGGATGCTTATTCAATTGGCACTTATGGCGGCAATTGAACGTAAAGAGAATACTGAGTCCTGTGCTCATTACAGAACGAAATGTCATATTCCAAATACACCCTCAACCTTTCCATGTTAAGAACGTCTTTTAGAATACCCCCCCCCCCAACCTCGAAGCCGTCCTTGACATAGGAGGTTGGGGGTACTGTCAAAAAAATATCGGTGCTAGTACACTTATCCGCGCTAATTTTTAAATCGTATTTCCAAGTTTAATCAAAGTTTTTTTTTTTTTTTTTATTCAATTGTAAAGTTGAAGTATAGAATAGTTACCAAACACCCTCCGCTCCTCATGTTAAGAACGGCTTTTTAAATAATGTTATTATTTTAGCACGGATCAATAAGTGCACTCTGTACTAGTATCGTAAATTGATTTTCTTGAATAAAAAAATTACTTCACAAATTACATAATTTTTGGAATGACATCTTTGTTCTGTGACGAGTACGTACATCATAGACTTCGGTATTTTCTTTACTTTTAATTGCCGTTGTCAGTGCCAATTTGAATAAACACGAAATAATTGACTCTTCTGTATTATGCGGGCCAGCACTAAGCTGTCGCCCCATGGTGGTTTTCGGTCAAAGAACAGTAAAATTTGTTAGAAAAAAAAAAAAAAAATCCCCTAAAAGCGGTAAATATGAAGAATTACTCCACCCTCGAAAATTCCTTTAAAATTACCACCCTTATAGGTTTTCGGGGTTGCTGAAAATCAAAATAACGTTTAAAATTACGGCAAATTAGTAATTTCTAAGATATGAAAAAATGTATGCTTTAAAAAAGTGGGGGATCACTTTTCTATAATAATTTAACGTAAAATGATTTTTTTTTTCGAGGGGGGAGGGGGACTTTCTTTCCACCCTCGGAAAATCGTTTATAATTACCACTAACTTTTAAATTTCCCCAAAACAAGTAGTTTCCAAGATATGAAGAAATGCACTCACTTTATGGTTACTTTTTTTGAGGGTAGAGGAGAGGACTGCCGGTTTGTTTTTCGTTCTTTTTTTGGAGAGGAATATTTAATTATAGAACTTGTATAGTTTTTTAACAGGTGCTTAGTTTAAGTAATTTTTTGAGCAGAAGAACTGTTTAATATTTTACAAAAATTCTGTTTACATTTTGTGAGGGGCGGGGGGTGTTGTGGCGGCTGCGGCCACCACAACACCCCCCGCCCCTCCACCGCCTCCCACAAAATGTAAACAATCTTTGTGAAATATTAAACAGTTCTTCTGTTCAGTTAATGTTGGCGCGTTACTTACGTTAAACGATTAATTAAACTGCATAAGCACCTCTTAAAAAAACTATACAAGTTCTATAATTGAATATCCCTCCCCCAAAAAAGAACGAACAACCAAAAGCGAGCATAAAGTGAGTGCATTTCTTCATATCTTGGAAACTACTTGTTTCTTGGAATTTTAAAAGTTAGTGGTAATTTTAAAGGATTTTCCGAGGGTGGAAAGACCCACCCCCGAAAAAATCGTGGCCACAAAGTGAGTGCTCATTTTACATTAAATTAATATAGAAAAGTGATCTTTTTTTAAAAACTAACATTTATTCATATCTTGGAAACTACTCGTTTGCCGTAATTTTAAACGTTATTTTCGTTTTCAGCAACCCCAAAAACCTATAAGAGTGGTAATTTTCAAGGAATTTTCGAGGGTGGAGTAATTTTTCATATTTACCAAAAAAGCAAAACAATTTTACGGATTTGTTTTTACTATACACATAGATTCGAAAAAATTGTCAAATAACAAATGTTATCAAAGACAAGATCAGTTTTTAGTTTTTTTTTTTTTTTTTTTTTTTTACATGGGGGTCACCAGTTAACACTTATCAAGGCCCGGAGGCCACTCAGGGATAAGGGTTATTTGAGTGTACAGTAATCAATGAGATAGTATTGTAGTAATCATTAGTATTGGAGATTTGATAGTGTCTTACTTAAGGGGGCGGTTTGTCAGGAATTTGTTTATGTTGGATTTGAAGACATCCAAGTTGTCAGGTGGGAAACTGGCGAACGGAAGAGAGTTCCACAATCGTGCACTTCTGAGAAAGAAACTCTGCTCATGGAATCTACGTTTGTTTTATTAATGTAAAAATGTTTAATCGGTTTGAAAAACAGTGTATTGGTATAAAAAGTCGTAGCGGTGTGCTCGCTATAGGATACGTTAAGTTTAGGAAAATGAGTTAAAACTAAAAAAAAAAAAACTACAAAATACTGTTAGAAACTCCTTCAACATATGGTACCGATACATTGGCTAACATATTTGGTGGGTTTCTAACAGTATATGGTATAATTTTTTAGTTTGGACTCCTTTTTCCAAACTCATTCAACAGCGAGCTTGCCGCCATTTGTTTTTTTCAAATATATCGATAAACATTGTATGTTTTCGAACCGATTAAATGTTTTGCATTAAATAAAAATCCTAACAAACTTATCCAGTTAGGTAGAAAAGTAACTATCTTGCCTTTTGATAACATTTGTTATATATTTGTTCTTTGACAACTTTTTCGAATCTGTGAAACAAACCCATCAAACTCTGGCCTTTATTCAATTTATGTGAGTAGCGTACATTTATCAGCTATGATGAACATGTATAAGCTTGGAGTAATTTGCAATTTTATTAGTATTATCAACCGCACTGAGGATTGAACCTTCAGCCTCTAGAAGAGTGTCATTTAGAAATTAATTTTACTTCATACTTTATTTATTACGCCACGGATCCTTAGAGCATGCTATTGCTCCAGCTGTGGATTAAATAAAGACTGCTGTTGTCTGAGTTGTACTGGAAAAAACTCAGGAGGGGGTTACATCAGTCGAAATATTGAAAATAACTTTAGATGAGAACAGTAGTCTGGATAATATAAAATTATTGTTGATTATCTAAAAAATTCAGAAACCTGAAATGATTTCCATTTCGATTTGAAAGTCAAGTATTATCGTTCATTTGTTTTAAACTGAGGATAGTGGCACCACTATAATAAAAAGAAATAAAAAGGTGATCATAATTTTTAAGTTTAATTAGAATAGATTTTTTTTTTTTTTACAAAAATTCAGATCTATTTTACTCATACTTTCAATCTAAACCATTAAAAAAAAAACCCAGAATTTTTAACTTAGTTTGATAAGTAAACCCCAAATCAAAAATTAGGTAATTCTGCCTCAGTGCCAACTAAATTTATTTCTTAAAAGTGAAATAAATAATAAATGTTGCAATTTACATAAATAGCGTGAAAACATTCCTTTTAACACTAACCCTAAATACGAGGTAGCAGTAGAGAATACTAGGATTGAATTTCACCTGGTGGTAGTCGAAATCCTGATTAATTTTTATAAATTTTAATGTTACATATTTCAGTAAATTTGAGTGTCGTCCCCAATTTTGCTGGCTAATAATAAATATCTATGACATTATTTTGAGCTGATCCAATTAGTATTTAATCAATTAACTTGAATTGTAAAGTACTGCATTTGGGAAGAAAGGAATGTGTGTCTAATTAAGTAAAGCAAGGAGAATGAATTGTCTCTTAAGATGATAAAAGTAAATTGGTTTCTCAATACAACCATTTTGTTTATAAAGTGTGGGTGGGGGACAAAATGAATGGGATTAATTAGTTAATGAGCAGATCTACCAAGATAATAAGGGAGATAATTCTGTTAAATTAAATATTTTTAAATAATCGTGGAATTAGTAACCACTGGAATTTACTTGATTATGTCCTGTTATCTATAAAAGTAAACGTGTGTGTGTACATTTCCCTATGCAATAACTCTGTCAATTTTAAGTCTACAGACTCGAAATTTGATATACAGGGTACTGAGATTTGGGAAAATCTTTGATCGGTTTTCAGACAGAAATTTGGCTGTTAAGGGGTCAAAGTTCAACGATTTGACCTTTGAGAACTCTACCAAACTCCTCCGACAATTTTGGGTCTAAATACTGGAAATTTTAGATATAGATTCCTTGGACATGGATCTAACTTAACTTGATTTGAGTCCAAAACAATAAATGTTAAGCGGTTATAATAGGGGTCAAAGTTTAAAAAAAATTGACCGCCTTTTTTTTTTTTTTTTTTTTTTTTTTTTTTTTTTTGCTTAACATACACCTCCAAACACCCAGCAACGCCGGGCTGAAATGCTAGTTAATTCTAAAACTAATGTGATAGTCAAGAATACATTCATTTGGCTTTGCTTCATACTTATTGGGTCCATCTAATATTATGGGTTTGATGATAAAGAACCAAATTGTTGCATTAAAATGTAAATTCTTAAAAATTTCATTAATTTTAGCAAAGGTAACCACCATCTTGGCCTATTTATTAATGAAAAAGTGAAACTTGTTAGAAGAATTGTGTGAATCTGTTAAAAAGTTTAATATGAGGTTGGTTTTTTATTTTGAGAAAATTCAACTTCCCAACTAAGGCACTATGGATTTAAACAAAAATAATTTCAGAGAGATTTCTCCTATTACTGAAGGTAGGAAAGATAAAGGTAAATACAGTAAATTTGACTCCAATAATTAAAAAAAAAAAAAGAAAAAAAAAGTGTACTTCAATCTCGATCTCCTCTTCTGTGATTAACAAGAATATTTAGTTATAAAAACATTTTTGACTTCCTCCCCCTCTTAATCTGAAAGAACTTCTGTTTTTGTCAATTGTTAACCTGATTGTTCATTTCTGATTTTTTTTTTGTATTAATTTGATTCATTAGTATTTTGCATGTTCAATGTAAAAAAAAAAAAAATACACGCAGAATTTTTTCTTTTAATAAATTCTGTTTTTATATTAAGATTGACAACTTTTGGCATAAAAAAAAGTATAAGTGACCCAATTGGTGAAAACTACATTTTCAAAAAAAATATCTAAAAACACTTATGTTGTTTTTTCCAAGTATCCTTCTCCTTTATAAAGAAAATCTCTGATTTTCATGAAGAGTTGCAAATTTGGAAGGCATAAGGCTTGACTGCTAGCGATTCTCTAAATTCTCAATGTTAGGAATTTCCAACTGAGTACTTTAAAGTCTTCCAATCTGCAGACTCTGTTTTATTCCACCTTGAATTTTATTTGTCAGGATCAATCATGCCTACTGAAGCCGTAGAAAAACCCATCCAAGATACCAAAAAAGAGGAGGTCGATGATGACGATGATGCTGATTCTGACACCAAATCTGAAGATTCGATACCAGAGCTTCAGGATGCACCAGGACCATCTCAACAGAGTCAGGTAAAATACACTTTCTGTCTATCCAAATCCCAATTTTTTTCTTAATGTTGATATATGCTCATGAAGATTTATGGTCCTGGATACGACCTTAAACTATATCCGATGGCGATGCCCCAGCTTACGGGCTTTGGGTACTGTGGAGCCATTAATTGCCATTGCTTCCAGGTCCACTCTGACTTGGAGTGGTAGTACCTATTAGGGTCCCAACTATGGGTTAAATAGAAACCGACTTGAAAAAAAAAAAATATTCTGTTAAAAAAAATTTCCTCAATCACTGGATTCGATATTAAACAACCTGAAAAGGGTTGATATGCTGTGAAACAAAACCAGCCAACAATCATGAAGATTTAACATTATAATGTTTTCTTTTTCTTTGGACTTTATTAGGTGGCACAAGTTGCAGGTTTGCCAGAAGAATTAGTCAGCAAAGCTAAACAAAGCCGAAGTGAGAAAAAGGCTAGAAAAGCTATGTCTAAACTTGGTAAGTATATTCACTTTTTTTTTTATCTTATAATAATCTTCAGTTGAAGATTTAAAAAAAATTTTTCTTTCTTTTTAAATAATCCTTGCTAAGTAACTGTAGATACAATTCATGTTATGAAGAAAAATAGTTCAAATTTTAGTGAAAGCAATAATTTTATTATTTTTTTTTTTAGAGGAAAATGAAAACAAAATTCCTTCATATATCTGATATTAAATCTTACAAAAATAAAGGTTTTAAAAATGAAATTTATCGATAACTAGCAAAATCTACTAACCTTCCAGGCAGCAATTATTGAAGTTGTATTTTTCACAGAAAACCAAAGAAATAATTTTCATTTGGCATTTTGGTAATTTGGAGGAAAAGAGTAAAAAGATTGCTGTCGTATTATTTGATATATTCCAATATTGAAGAAATTTACTGTTCATGAACAGGCAAATTTTATTAAGGAAAAAAAAAAGAAGCAAATAAAAGGTGAATTGTATTTTTTTTTTTTTTTTTTTTTCTATTTTTTCCAAAGTGATAGATTTCATTTTCTGTAGGCACAAAAATGAATTTTCGATTAAAACATTGGTTAAATAATCAAATAAATATGTGAAAAAGTGGAATGTAAATTGCTGAAATAATTTTAACCGACTGAGTAACTTGAAATAGTTTGTACTTGTTGCTTGTTGTAAAATACGCTTAAATATATTTTAATTTGTCCAGATTTTGTTTTATAGTATAATAGTCATGATTTCAAAAGTAAAAGCATTTGGGTACCACCAGCTAGAATCAAAACCGGAAGCAAAGCTGGTGACGTTGCCACTGTACTAATGTGACACGCATATGAAATGATTACTGTTTTAACTGACTAAAGATCCATAAAAGAACTAATTTGAGGCCTCTGTCGCCACTCTGCAACTTTTTGTTTTGGAAGAGATAGAATTTGAAAATATGGAGACAGACCAGACACAGTGAGTTTTATAAATTAGATTAAGAGAGGGAGAAGGTTTTTTTTTTTTTTTTTTTTTTTTTTTTTTCCCCCCCATACCAAATAATATCAAAATAATAATCAACCGCCAATAACAAAAACTTTTGAGTTTTAAAATAAATGTATTTAATTATTAATGGAAAACTTAATTATTCCACTTTATACAGTTTATTTTAAAAAATAATTATTCCAAAATAACCCAAGTTTTAGTTATGTGTATGAAAATGTAACTGGATAAAACAAATGAAATGGAAGTTGATTTTGAATTTTAAACTTTGTTCATTAAATCACTTTAAATAATATTGCTATCGATGATAATGAAATTAAGAGAAAACTATTGCATGTATATATGTGTGTGTGTATAATATGTATATTAGTGGTGGAACGATTGCAATATTTTTCCTGATTCCTATATAACTACTGGTTCCTTGCTAAATTCCCGATTCAGATTCTTTTATAAATCTCTAAATATTTAACTATAGTCATTTTTTACATGTTAAATGTGCATATACTTTCTCGAACGTAAAAATAGATTTGTGGGAGGAGGTGATATATCAATTTTAGTTTTAGTAATAGTTTAAAATCAGTAAATATTATCAGCAGTGGAAGATTTTGCTTTAAACAAAATCAAATAAGGAAAGACAAAAGAATCGTATTTAGCATCAGGAAATACACAAACTGTTCTGATTTTTCTGATTCCGATTAATCGTCATGGCACTAATACATAAAATCATCTTCATAATAAGAATATTGGCAGTGCATGTAAATTTTTTTTTAAACATGTAAGTTGTTCAAAATGTTTTTCCTAAAGGAATTTATCTGAGTAAGCCACTAAAAATGCAACAGACATAATTTTCCTTTTGAGATGTAATAAGCTACCAACTGAGGAGAATTGATTTGGGAAATTTTTTTAAAGCTATTATACTAATATATATATATATATATAAGGGATGGGATGATACAATTACCAATTCTGTTCTAAAGTACAGATTGCGATTCTGTTAAATTTCTAAATGTAAAGTTATTTGGGAGTGGGGGAGTTATCTTAAAAGCCATGAAATATATACTTATAATTTCATAAACAGAAATACAGTAATTGTCTGTATTTTTGAGATGAGGTGTTTTCATTGATTGAGATTGTCGGACTGACTTCCTCATCTTGGTTGTTATTGTCACAACGTTTCGGCCGTTTTGCCCTCCGGCCTTCGTCAGGTGTTTTGTATCGAACTGGGGAACCGTTTGTTAGGAGTCTCGAACCCAACCCTTTATTATTATTACGGGGATACCGTGTTCCCAGTGACATATGGCTGAGTGGTCCTAGACGTTGTATGAAAGTTTACAGTTACCCAAAGGTGCTGAGTTCAATCCTGAACGAAGACAGTGAAAAAGTAACATTCAAAACAGAATCAGCAACTATGTCCCAAAGCCTAGCTGGAGTCCGAACACTGTACCCCGTAATAATAATAATAAAGAGTTGGGTTCGAGACTCCTAACAAACGGTTCCCCAGTTTGATGCAAAACACCTGACGAAGGCCGGAGGGCAAAACGGCCGAAACGTTGTGACAATAACAACCAAGATGAGGAAGTCAGTCCGACAATCACAGAAATACACTTATCAAGATTATTTATTGATTTTAGTTTTACTGGTAGTTTAGAATCAATAAAGAAATATCATTTTATCAGCCATGAAAAATTTTGTCTTAACCAAAAACAAATCAGAACAAAGAAAAAGAATCGTTTTTAGCATCGAAAAATAGGCACAATTTTTTTCTGATATCCTCAAAAGTTCGTTTTTTTTTTTTTATTCCAGATTCCGATTCATTGTCTCAACATTAAAATATGTATATAAATAGAACTAAACTATAAATGAATTATAGCCTTGATTTTATAAGGTTTCCTGTGATGTATATATAGTGTAAATGAAAATATTTTGTGATTGAATTAAGTGAAGCTGTTTGAATAAATTTAAAAAAATTTTTTTTACTTTTTTATTTAGATAAAATAAGAATTTTGCTTGATAAATTTTACAAACATATTTCGCATTGATTGTTTTCAATTAAAAAAAATCTGAAAATACATTTTTCTCTTTTGCTGTGATTCTTTTGTAAAGTACATTTCATATGAAGATATGACACTACAGCATTTTCCTCCTTTTGTTGCAACCTCATCCTAAACATTCTTAAGCTATTTTTTTATGCTACTCTATCAGATAAAAAGAACATGTACAATATATTAGTCTATCAAATTCCGTGATGGAAAAGGAATTGCGTTACCTTGAAATGCCCACATTGTGCAAAGTGGCAAATAAAACGGGTGCTGTGGTAAACATTAACGATGGAGAACATAAAAAGAAATTAAACACTTTAATGTAAATTTAAAATTAATATTGTACAAAATATATTTAGTGGCAATTTGTCAAAAATAAAATGTTATAAGAAATATTAAATCAGTGTGACTGAAAACATTTTAAGATGCAGTGAGATCAGTTTAATGTTGAAAAAGGAATTAAAATGGATTTTTGTGGCGAACTATCAGATATGTATGTTTGTATTGTAGTAATAGTTTACATCTTCCATATAATTTTTTTAATTTATTGAATACCAAAGAGATGTGATATAAAACTTGGAAAAAATCCTTTACAAATATAAAGGCAAAATATCACTTTTCTATTGATGTCTTCAATCTATTTTCCTTTTAGGTTTGAAACAAGTACAGGGTGTCACCCGGGTAACAATACGTAAATCAAAGAACATCCTTTTTGTTATCAACCGACCTGATGTTTACAAAAGTCCTGCTTCAGACACCTACATTGTATTTGGTGAAGCTAAGGTTTGTTTTTACATCTTTTAGGTTTTTTTTCTTTCTTTTTCTTTTACAAATAGTAAAAAAAAGAAAGTGGCCTTAAAAGCAAATTTGTATGTGATAGATATATTGAACTTATTCAATGCTATTTGGAGAATATCAGAATCATAAATACTGAATGTATTATGTAATAATAACATTTGGGTTATGTTATTTTCTTTTAAGAGGGTATTATTAAAGACCTCGTATGCTTTGAGGAAATTATAATGCTTTAATTTTTTACCATTTCCTAAATATGATAAATTATATCAGTTTTTGAGTCAATTTAATTTACAGAGAATTTTTGGAAATAGTTGTTTTAGCATTAAAATTAATCCCTAAATTGTTATGCCATAAAAAAGAGAACTTCCTTGTAATTCCTTTTCTCTGGGTAATGCCGGATAGACCTAATTGTTCATATAGGATTGTCTATAGAGGTTTTTTGTCCCAAAATAGTTTCTTTTTGTTTGATAAAAAAAAAAAGTACTTTGTTAGAATTAATAATTTTGGTATTTTTCAGATTGAAGATTTAAGTCAGCAAGCCCAAATGGCAGCTGCTGAGAAATTCAAAGCTCCAGAAAATCCCGCCACATGTTCTGATGGTGCACCAAATCCTCTCTCACAGCCAATCCTCGAGGAATCGGAAGAAGAGGAAGAGGTCAGTTTTCTTTTTTCTTTATACTGTTTTAATAAAAAATTAGATACTTGTCAAAAAAACAAGACAAAATAATCCTAACTACAATACATCTTATTCTAATTTAATCATGTTATTCAAAGTTATTTTGTAAAAACTTTAACATTTTAAGTTCTAGTAAAAACCTTGTGCAAAGTGCCAAATGTGCAAAGTTTATTTTGTAAAGATTTAAAAACTCTGCTTGTCCAGAATCCATTTCTATTTATAAAAAAATCTTTTTTTAATTTTAAAATCTTTACAGTGTATGCACCTCTCACTGAAAGAAAATATATTAAAAAAAATTGATCCAGTGATTTTATTTGCAATTAACAAAATCAAATTTTGTGGCTAACCAAGTAGTGATGTTATCTTGAAAAGAAGCAAGGGAGATAACTCGCCATAATTCAACTTGCAGAATTTTTGTTGTAAGGCCTATGAATTCTCATTGCTTAAAAATTGCTGTAAAAATAAAACTACATGATTTTTTGAAAAATATCTTTTCATCATGAGTATGTGCATCAAACAGATTTATTTTTGATTTTTAATATAGGGACATTTCTAGACAAGCACTAAATTTACTCCCATTTTTCGGAAAAGACTAGATTGTTTACACGAGACAAAACTTAAATCTATATAATCATTAGTAAGAGAAAGCTTATAATGTTTTTAAAAGGTATGTACATTTGCATATTTGATTTAATGATACACAAAAACATTGATAATGTAGTAATTATGGATTCAATTTCCACATTGCATCTTTGTAGTAAATACAAGATGTCCAAAAGGTCACTGAAGGGTTTTGAACTTAAATAGATTTTTTTATTTTTGATAATCTTTCTGTAATTTTGACATAATCTGACTAGGACATAGAGAAAATTTTAAAACCACTGGAATATTCAAACAGCTTTTATTCATCAAAAATAATGCCTTTTAAATGTTGCCCATTTTCAACTTCACATATTTGTGCTCTTTCAAAAACATTCATGAAAAATTGCAGAATCTCTGGATTGCAATTTAACTCCCTTATTTTGTTCCTGATATTTTCCTTCAATTCTTGCAGGATTTGGGATTTGTTAACTTTTTAAGATATCCCCACGAAAAAAGTCGAGACTAGTCAAGGACTGTTACACGAAAATGCCATTGATAAGCTCTGTGAGTCAAAATAGTTGACACCTGAATTTGGTTAAACAATTTCACAGCTTGCATATATTGTTCAATCCTATTCTTATCCATAATTAATTTCCCAAAATAATGTTTTAAAATATCTGAAATAGACAAAAGAAATAATCATTAATGGTGAAATGACAGATTTTCAACTTTCAATGACTTTTTAGACACCCTATATAATGAGGTATTTAACTTTCTTTACAATTTATCATATTACTACATATTTATGTACTAGTGTTATAAAATAGTTGTTTGTATACCAAATTCTTATAAATAACTATCATACAGTTAATCAGTTTTATTGACCAAAAATAGGAAAGTGTGTCAAGCCATATAAAATGACTGAAGATATTGCATCTATATACTGTTTAAATGTTTGTCCAATGTGACTTTTAAACCTGCATGAGATACATATCATCACAACTTTGTTTGACAAGTTGTTCAACAGTGCAGAAACACAGAATGTCGTTTTGTTAGGATAGAATGAGACATTTGTTGGTGATTGGAGACCATGATTAGAAAACTCTCCTCAAGATAGATTTATATTTCTGTTGGTGATGCTGCATGCTAGAACCAGGTATCCATCTCATGTCCTTTGCTGCTTGATATTGGTACCATCTTTTAAAGATTTATTACTTGGGTAGCATACTCCAAAATGATTCATGCCTGCCTATGTATATAGGAAAACGTTAAATGTAAAAAGGACCTCCAGATCAGGTAGAGAACCTAGTCATTTGGACACCTAATCTTGACGGTGTGTATTTGGAGGGGTGCATTATGTGATAAACATTAGATATATTTAATAAATCTTATTTTATTTATTTTTTTCATGAAATCACTTGATGTAAGGAACAAAAGAAAAGACTTCAAGGTTAAAAACTTCATAACGTTAGATGGAATCTGTTCTGGTCTAGAAAGCAATTCTTCCCTCTCGTCAGAAACATCGCTCCTAGAATGTGAGGACAAAGGGATAAGGGAAACAAGAATTAATCCAGGTGTTAACCCTATCATGCAGAAATCCTTTTTCCAATCCTTTCTATATTTTTTTTTTTTTTTTTTTTTGTTTATCCTACTCCCCAATCATATCAATACTTTAAAACTACCGCTTTTGGAGATTATTTATTCATTCCATAGTTGCTATTTCTCTTAGATTCGTTTTGTCACAGTACTACAAGGTAACTAGACGAGCAATATATGTAGAGTTGATTGAAACTGGTTATTAGGTACATGCAAAATGAATGTATAAACATTTTGAGCCTTCCCTTTACTTAAAAATTCAACAAAAATCAGTATTGATCACAGAATATAATGGACTCATTATTTTTATTTGAATCTTAGTGGAAATGTATTATTGCGTAAACAATAAAACACCTTTTTTAAACTTATGGTTTCCAGTTGTTAAAAAAAAGAAAGTTTTTTGCGTTTTTATGAAAATAAACCATCATAAATTGTAACAATAAAAATGTTTTTTTTCCGGAACATTACGAAAAAAAGCCCCTAAAGTTCGTATTTACGAAATTGATGTAACTCAAAGGAATTAATTTCTCAAACTAACAATATTATTGAATTTAGCATTGTGTATTCATATTTTCACACAAAAAAAATTATAATTGCAAAATGTATTTCCTCTTTTAGATTACATTTTTAACATAATTTTTATATGTAAGATTCTATTTTCCTTGTCCTTACATAGATGAATTTATAATTTTTATATAATTTTGAAAAATAAAATTTTTTAATTTAAATGTAGGAACACAGAAAAAAATAAGAAATGATAGAAATGACAAACATACATGATAGGAATGTACTGATCCACGGCTGAGGAGCGGGGGGGGGGGGTTCGGTTTTGCACTCCGTCCTTCTCATAACCTGACATCGTTTTCAGATTGTCTTTTGACTTTCTGAAATATTGGGCTTCTGTAGAAACCCATTTAGATGAATTTTCATTTGTTTGGATTGTGTGAAGCCAGAATCTCTCACTTGGCTAGTTAAGTTTTTTTTTTTTTTTTTTTTTTTTTATTCCATATCTTAGGACTTTACTAATTATCTTTGAAATAGACCCAGAAAACTAATATTTATCTTTCAAGGGATTTTTACAATGAATTTATTTAACTCCAAAATTTAGCTGAACTTGTCAGTTTCCAAATGTAGCTGTGAAAACATTTTTCATTATAACTTAAAAAATATTTTTCCCTTTGGAAATTACCTTTAGGCTTTAATTTTTCAAATACAATCAAAACTACTTGGCCTTTTGGTCAAGATCAAAGTGTAGTATCTGTTCTTCAGATGCTGCACTTCATTTTCTTGTTCTCTTTCGGTGGAGGAGAAATCCTTCACGACAGAGACAATTTTTATTTTTGTACCTTTTCTCCACGTTAAAAAACGACCCTGGTATCTAACTCTGTCCCGTGGGGAGGCATAGTAAATAGGTACAATCAAAAAGTAATCTAAAATCTACAAAAAATTATAAGCCAGCTTTCAAAACTGTCTCTATCAGTTTCCGCCATTCTTCGGCCATTTTTTTACCGTACCTACTGTTTATATTTGAAATCTACACTTCAAATGAGGTTAAAGCACTTATGTTTATGGGTGTCTCTTTATATTATTTTTTGGTTTTTCTTCAGATTTGTGATTTATTTTGTCAATTGTCATTTTTTATTACTTTACAGATTGATGAAACTGGAGTTGAACCCAAAGATATTGAACTTGTCATGTCACAAGCCAGCGTATCCCGGGTAAAAGCTGTAAAAGCATTGAAAAACAATAACAATGATATTGTCAATGCAATTATGGTAAGTAATTAAGTTTTCAAAGGAAATTTTTTGTTAAGATGTACTTATTAAATATAACAAAACAAAAAGCAACCATTTATTTATATAAACTAAGTTTTTGTTTTTATTTAATCAGCTGACCCTGTGTTGCTTGTCTTAAATTTTTTTTTTATCCCTTCCTAATTTGATAAAGTCTCACTTAGTTAATTAGCAATTCTTTTATTGTAAAAAAATTGGGCTTCAAAAAAAGTTATGCATTCATAACTGGTGTATTCTCTACTGAATCTGCATAGTTGTACCATGTGGAAAAAATTTGTAAATTTTTTATAGTTTAAAAAAAAAAGTAACAACTCTTATGTTAAAAACTGAGTTCCCTCAATTTTTTTTTTTTAAGTGGCATGTCACACCTGTGTTATTATAAATGATTGTACGATCATTATTTTTAAAATTTTTCTCCAAATTACTCATTCTCAGAAATAGCGCTGTTGTAGTCTTATTCACTTGGTATCAACGTGGTTGTAGACATAATAAAAACTAGTTATCTTGTAATCCAGTTCTATTTTTTCTTGTTTTTTTACCAAAGTTTGCTAAGAGATATATACATTTGAATTTTTTTAAAAGCATTGACTCTACAGACCACAAAACAAATTTTTATTTCAATTATTTTTATATTAATATTTTTTCTTTTATCAAAGTGTGCCACCATTTTCTTGTGTTGACAAAAAAAAAAATGGTTAACTCTCAGTTAATTCTATCCCAGTGCCTCATTTTAAAAGATGACATTCTAACTTATGAATTAGAATTCCAAAATTTTGCTTAATAAAATCTGTAATAGCAGAGCTTTACATTGTGAGTGAAACAGTCGCATTTGCAAGTGACTTTTTTTTTTTCCCCCCCAAATGCCAACTAGAAATAATAAAAGCTTATCTTTTGGCGATTGTGTTCTTTTTTTCACAGACAATCTTCCAAAGCTCATTACTGAGTTAAAATGTGTTTTCAATCTTTATTTTTTAAAATAATACAAGCAATCAAATTATTTAAACAATAAAAAGTTTAATAGAACAAATATAACCCTTTTAACGAAGATTGTTAAATAAAAAAACATCTGAAGAAATTAAAATTTTTATGCCTTCAAGTACAAGGAGGTGTCCTCTTTGAAAATGATTTTTTTTTCTAATCTCAAAAATAGGTTTTTGATGTGGTAATAAGTTTCTTAGTCAAAACCTTTTCATGTTATCTGTAATTTATGAAAAACTTTTTTGTTTATTTTGTACGGATTATTTGACAACCATTTATTCTTGTGCATTATTAATGTGTTTATTTATTTTATTTTCAGGAATTAACGATGTAATATTTGTAGCTGAGCTTGGATTTTTTTTTTTTTTTTTGTTCCTTCTGGATTGTTTTATTTCCTTTCAACGTGGTTTGAACCCATTTCTATCATGATCATGAATAAAAATGCAAACACACACACACAAATCTTTGTACAATAAATTTGTTTTTTTTTCCCCCTAAATATCTGTTCAGTTTTGTCTTTGATTTTTAAAGATTTTAATTCTACACATTTTCTGGTACTTTTATTAAGGTATTATGCATGTTTGGTTGAAGATGGATGATTCATAGTTGATTGGATCTATATACATAAATTGTAATTTATTACTTGTCCATACGGAACCCTTGATAGTGGCCATTGGTCAGTTCCTGCATGGCATGCATCGAATGAAAGCTTGGCTTGTTTAAAAGAATTAAAGGATTTGTAAGCCTTGTCATTTTTCGCCAAATGTACATCTTTTAGATATGGTCAATAAGATGGAATGTGTAATGCAGATATAGAAAATGGATAGCGAAGTCACATTTGTGCTTTGTCCCATCATAAAAGATTGCATACAAAAAAAATAGTGTTAACAAAAAAGAAACACTTTTTATCTAACATTACAAATCTATTATATCCTTAATTTATCTAATTCGATCCCTTCATGCAAAAGTTAGTAAGTCTTTTTATTCTCACTCCAATTTCAACTGGTGAGAAGTGAGAAAGCAATGGCAAGTCAGACGATCACCTCAGATTTGTATCACTGGTTGGAATTAATTCACAATGCATTTTGTTTTATTTTTTTTTTTTTTTTTTAACGCATGTTAAAATGCTTCATGAATTTAAAAATTTCTATTTTTTAAAATTTCATTTGTCTGAAAAATCATAATCTAGAATTAGTTAAAAACTAAAATATTTGAAGAATTTTACATTTTTGAATTTAAGAAATGTTAAAGTTGTAAGATATGAGCTTTGAATTGATTTTTAAATATAAAATACTTGAAAATCTCTTATCTGCCATACAGATCTGTTTTGAAATAAATTGGTAAATAAAATATAGTATTAGGAATCTTATTTTATTTCTTAGAAGTTTAAAAACGTCTCTAGAAAATAGGGAAGAGAATTTTTCATCTTTGGGAGAAAAATTAATTTATTAAAAAATAGTTTTGTTACTATCAAGTTTTTCTGATTGAAATTTATGTAAAACTTGAAACTGATATTGTGAAAATTCTTATGTAATCACTTAAATATCAATGTTTTCAAGGCTTTTTGAAATTTTTTTTTTTTTTTAATTGAGATGAAAAATGTAAAGTCATTCCCTCTAGTAAATAAAAAGTAAATTCAATGTTTGTCACATAGTTGTAAGAAAAAAACGTACACAAGAATGAAAAGAGGTAATTTAATTAATAGATATGATGAAAACTAAGTTTAAAAGCAAAACAAAATGGTATAAATTTAAAGGAAACTTGAAATAATTTTAAGCTTCCGTAAATTTTTTTAACACAAGAAAGATACAAAAATGCATAGTCACAACCAATTTTGCAGACAAAAATATATTGCTCTATTTCAGCAATATTTATAAACAAAAATCAGTTGCAGAGGAAGATAACTTTTTTATGTTAACCCTAAATGATTGGATGCTGATCTACATCCTAAATGTCTACATAAGAAAACCTTTGACCGTGGCAACTACCCTAGCTTGAAATTTAGTTACTGAGTGTGATTTATAGACTGGCAGCCATCGGATGGTGAGCATCAATGCAATACAATTCAAAGGCAAGCATTACAAATGCCATTTTTCATTAAATACTCGAAGAAAAAATATAAAGCATCCAGGAAGCCTATTTTCCATTCATTGATATTGAGAAGATATTTGAGCATGTCTAGGAAAGTACACTGGTGGGTCAATAAGAAATCTTAGTGTTTGTATCAATAATTACGGCAAGAGTATTGATTGGACTCTGCCCACCTTTTCATGGTTTTGGAAACGATCAAGCAAGTTCCATGTGGATATCCCATAGGATCTTCTGTCTTCAGATTGAACTGGAAAATTTGTATGAAGAGCAAAAGACCTAAAAATCAGCATGAAAATAAAACTTCTTACCTTCAGTATTGGTTTCAACCTGCAGGATGTGGGCATGTTCCCTTGTTTAAACAGCGTTATATGCTGCCAGTGCAATCTATAGGTCCACAAGAAGTATCTTGTTGATATCTGATCCATATAATATTTGTTGCAAATGTCTGAGTATTGCACATACAATTGATGGTCAAATGGTGGCACATGTCGAATGTAAATGGTTCCATATTTAATGTTGAAACTACATTTGCATGTGGGGTTTGTGATGCCATACTTGTTATTGAGCATCTTTTTTTTTTTTGTAATGATCAGATAATTATTGTTGGCATTTGTTTCCCTGATATACAAATATTTTCAATTCTTTCTAGAAAGACATCGGGTAATTTTAGAAGGGATCACATGAAGATTCCCAACATGTATAAATGTGAAACAAAATCAACTTGACACACCCAGATTGTCAGTCCGTATTGTTAGCCACTGTCACCTCATCACCGCTTGTGTTGCTTGGAGAAGGTTCAGGAAGTTGCTGCGAATCCTTACGTCTAGGCACATTTCCTTTGATTTGGGACCGTCTTTTTTTAGCCTGCTTGCTTTGCCATCTGAAATGTGGACTCTGAACGCTTCTGATCTGCAATGGCTTTGGTGTAATGGCCATGCTATGATCAGATGAATGTGCAAAAGTAAATTAGAAAAAATTCCTTCAACCATCCTTCATCAAAAGCTTGGCATTCGTGGAATGTTGGACACCTTATACGCTTGGTAGTTTTACCATGTACAGTATGTCAGCTCTCTCATAAACTTCATAATATGCATGGATACTGCAACGGAGGATCAAGAGAGACTAGGTTTGATGCATACAGCATGTCTGACATCAATCTTCTTGAAGTGACCGCATGGAGAGACGAGACATTAACTATCAAATAGTCTAGGGCACTTGCCGCACCTTAATCACCCAAACAGGATGTTTTTCAATTTTTTTTTATACAAATGTTTGTTCACAAAGGCCATTGAATAAAAATGTGCCATTTTTTAAAAGTTGTGTGGGGGAATAAAGAAAGCAAATAGCAAGTCAGACAACCTCTATCATGCGTATGGGAAAAAACTGACTTGTTTGCTTGGTCATTGTGTGTTTGGAGTATGCTTTGTTTTAATGTACAATTTAACAAAAGAACTGTTTGACACGATTATGCATTATGGTGGAATTTAATTTTGTAATAGAAAAAAAAAATGGGAGAAGGGATACTCACTGATTTGTTTGTGTGCTTGGAGAGTGTTTTGTTTTGAATTTACAATCTAGAACTAGATTGCAACCTGGAATGACTAAATATATTGAAAATTTTTAAGTTTTTATCTGTTAATATAAATATGTATAAAATAAAAGAATAAGAACGAATTGTAGCAATAATTGATATTAAAAAGAGTAGAAAGTGGATATTGGCTTTATTTTTTTAGCAGCTGCATAATTCTCGCTTCCTTTATCTTGTACTTTAGTCCTCACATTCCAGGAGTAATGTTTTTGACAAAAAGGGAAGAATTCAAAAATCTATTCCATCCAACATTTACCATTGGCAAGTTTTTGATCATGAAGTATTTTTAAAAATGTATTTTTAATTTATTTTTAGTTTCTTACATCAATTGGGTTCATACTTTGTCTGGAGTGATTACCATAAAAAAAAATATACTATCCTTGCCGGATGAGTGTATCTTGGTGTGATTTCTCTACAAGGGCTCTTATCATTCTGGCATTTCACATTTCATTTAATGATTTTGGTAAATTCCGTCATTGGAATATCTGAATTAGTGGGTGAATGTTGACATCTGGTAGGATGCCCCATCCCCAGCTTGAACAAACTGAGAAGAAAATTGAAAGACAACAAACAAAAAAGTGTCAGTTCATTTTGTTTTATAGGAAGCAGGGAAACTCGACATTGCAGGGATTTCACATTCCTATATTTTTAATGTCCTCGAAATCGACCGGGAGGAAGCTTCACATGCCTCCATACAGTAACTTAGCCAAAAATATGTTAGTCTACATTGTACTCTAGAGAACCTACTGTTTCTTTTATAACATTATTTTATGTAAACTTCTTTCCAGTTAACGGACCCCCCCCCCAAAAAAAAAAAATAAACCCATTAAATTTAAGTGCGGGGTTGGAACCTACAGGCCACGTCATGCAAAAAAAAAAAAAAAAAAAAAAAAAATCAAAACAAAACACGTTAATTTTCAAGTCTTATAAAATTCTTTGCAGTTAATGAAAAAAAAAATTAAGAAATTTACGTGCAGAGTTTGAACCTACAGACCACGTTGTACAAAAAAACAAAAAACACGCTATCAACTTACCCACAGTAGAATTTTCATGACCCGTTGTTCTATCATTGTTGCTAAGTGACGACATGGTAAAAATGGCTTTACCGATAATCGATAAATTAAAATAACGGTTTTGATTATCGATTATCTGTAATTATTGGGGGTATTCTGAGACAAAACTTTACTACGATCACTTCCAAACTCATACACTAAAGTTCTGTAAAATTTTAAGAAAATCTGTTCAGCCATTTCAGAGTCTATAAAGAACTCTCTCTCACACACACAAGTTATATTTATATAATTGTAGAGAAAAGCATTGTTTAATTACTTATGCAAGAGGATGTATATTTTTTATTCAATCGATTTGATAATCTATCGATACCTTCAGTTTCACAGAAACATTGGAAAACGGCTGTAACCGATTCTTCAGTCGATGTCTTGACTGAAACAAAAAGGTTACATTCGCTATCTTTTCACTTTCCAAACCGAGGGTAACGACAGAAGATCAAACTTATGTATAGTGTTATTTGAGAACAAAGCCACAAACATGACCTTTTGTCTCTACATGTACCTAAACGTAGCGAGATGTATTCAATGAGTTAGCATAACAGGAGATGTAACTTTGCTTACAACTTGCAAAAAGTTGTGAGGGTGGTTATCACTTATTAAGACTCAAAGGCCACTCAAGAATAAGGGTATATGTGTGTCGAGTAGACAAACAACACCGTGATTATCGCTGATGGTGGAACTTGGCTAGCATTTAGGGGATTGGCTGAATTATTTAAGAGGACGGCTCAACAATACTTGTTTACATTAAACTTGAAAACAACCATGTTGTTGTCAACTGCGAAGCAGCCCAACGATATCGTGTTCCACAGGCACACAGTTCTAGGAAATAAATTTTGCTCATAAAATTGCAGAGGAGAGGGGGCAGGGAAAAGTAGATTCAAGCTCGGTCGAGCACCTGCCATGAAAATAACGAACTCTGAGAAACTTCTGTTAAGAAACACCTCTTTCAGAATAAATATAGCTAGCAGAGCCCATGGAAATTCCACGGTAATTGAAAATTTTAAAACATTATAAATAAAATGAATGAAACAATTTTTAGTACATTCTTTTTAACGTTTTGAAGCTTAAAAGAATTGATTTAGATTTTTTTTGCTACGAAAGTTCAACAGACAATTTTTTTTCCTGTATAATTTTAATATATCAATTAACTTGCATTATTTTAATTTTAAAAAGAATCTGTAAAAAAAACTTAGTCTTCTCTCAACATGACTTTTTCTAATTATAAAATAAAAAAAAGCCAATTTGAAACCGTAAACAGACAGCCATGTTCTTTTTTTTTTTTTTTTTTTTTTTGAGAGAAATTGGCTTTAATGATTTTTAACTTCTTTAGAGCGATTATAAAGGGAGGTAATTCGTTTCGCATTCATGTTTTCGATGTTGATATTTTTGTGACGGCGGACAAGTAAATTAATAAATATATTAATAATTATCGAAGTCCATTTGCAAAACTAAACAGGTGCGCGCGTGCGCGAACGCGCACACACACACACACACACACACACACACACACACACACACACACATTAGTTACCCGCGTATAAACAACATAGCTTACGCTTCCGTCAAAGATGACAAAAAATTCTTGGTATGTTTTCGATACTAATAGGTATTATTATACAAACACCGTGACAGCGTTAGGGTTAGGGTTAATTTGCTGTCACGGTGTTTGTATAAATTTACCACTAATATTTATTTTAAACGTAGAATTACTGTCACTAATTTTAATTTTTCATATATATATAATTTCTGATCGCCTAAAAATACACACGCACAAATCTACCATAGATGTTTCGTTTAGAATGAACAATTTTTTTCGCGTATTCATTTCAGACAAGGGTTGTTTGATTTGCTATTATTTGTTTTTTTTTTTTGTTTTTGTTTCGTTCGTTCTCCCTCCCACACCAGTTTAAAAGGCGCGTTTTTAACTCTCTAACATTTTTGTAACGGGTCTGATATGTAAAACATAAATAAATGTACGTTGATCTTTATTATAGAGCAGTCGTTATACACATTTGTTAATATCAGTAAATTCACGCATGTATTTATCTCGACCACCAGAAATAATATCACACGATGCACGAATAATTTTGCTTAATGCCGACGAAGAGTTGTGTCCCTTAGTTACAGTTTTGACTAATATTTACAATATTTTATTTTTAACATCGTTTATGCTTAATTTTTTGAAATCACCCAAAATATTTATGAAACACACTTATTTATAATTTTGCTCAATTTTTGATCCCTTGTAAAAAAAAAAAAAAAAAAAAAAAAAAAAAAAAAAAAAAAAACTACACCTCCCCCCACACTAAAAAAAAAAAAAAAATTATACTGGCAAAATATTAAAAAAAAAAAAAATGATCTTAACGGGAGATAACTTATCTCAATCTATTTGAGACCCGCCAACAATTCATTCTAACAAAGATTTTCAACAATAATTTTTGTTATTTATAGGATTATCAGACAATTATACGAAAAACAATCAAGTTTGGTACTCGTACAGCTGTTGAATATCGAGGTGTTGTTTGGCCTTGTCTGACTGTTATATAAAAAAAACAGGAAAAATTTGAATCGCTTATCCAATAAGAAGGCGAGAAAGCAGACAAATGAACTTGTAAATGGACGAAATCTTTATTTTAAGAAATTGAGAGAGAGAGAGAGAGAGAGAGAGAGAGAGAGGATCAAAACAAAATAAATAATTCACAAATGCCTTTTAAGAAAGGCAATGAATGTATGTTAAGTTAATTTAGGATTAGTTTGGGGTTTAGGTAAAAACAACCAACCAAAACCAAACCCCAAAAATCATTACAGGATTTTGTCTGGTTTATAAACTGAACCAGCACTGGAAAATAAATAAATAAAAATAACTATAACAAATTAATTCAAGATTTTTGTGAAAAAAGTTATTTTTCGTAGAAAAAAATGCATAAGCACACAGTATGTTTTTTTTTGTTTTTTTTTTCTTGCTTTGAATCATTTTGATATTTTTTTCTGCTGAAACGCTTCATATTCGATCTTTTCTGACTAGATAATTTCTGTGGTTTTGTTTTGAAGTTTTTTGATTTATTGTTTTGAAAAGACAATGAAAATTTTAATTTCAACAATAGATCTTAAATATAAAAAAATAAAAACAAAAATCAAAACAAAAAGAAACAAACAGAAAAACCTCCTTTTCATCTCACTTTCGAAACAAATCAAAAAATCAATTTTTTGTTGTTGTTTTTGGTTTGGTAAATAAAAAATAAATTGTTTAAAAAAAATCTTTGTTTAAAATAATTTTGACAAAAATCTAATAGTTAAGTTTTGCTAAATTTCAGTTTTTAGAAAATATTTACCCCCCCCTCCCCACATTGTTACAAATTGAAAAACTCAGTTTTCGTTAATTGTCTTCGAAAACTATTTTCATTAAAATAATTCATTTTCTACCTTATCGTTTTCGTAATTTTTGGATATGTTCATTACTGTGACATGACAGTTCAGTAGATACGATTGGTTTTATTGGAAATTCAATTTTCGAATTTCACTACAATAACGAAAAGGATTTTTAGTTCTCTCCCACTGCAAGAACTGTGACACTAGGGTTGGAAAGTGGGATTAAGAAGTCAGCGCTCCTGACCTGCAAAAGTACCTGGATAGTAGGTACCTCCGATGCGTGCCAGTTTTGACTTTCCTCTATATGTAACACGATGTAACTGTAATTGAATTTATATATTATCATCCTAACTGTTTTACTATTTAAAAGAAGCCTCAAATAAACTGCTAATATTTAAAAAATAAAATTTATAGCATACAAAAATAATAAAAATATGAGACTAAAATCGTGTTTGTTATCGACGCTTTAAAACAACGTTTCTATACTGTGACGTTTTTGAAGCCGTAAACATACCCATGTTTTAAAAATCTAGCAAAAACTAAATAAGTCATATTTTCCTGAAATTTTCGATATGTGTTCATTTTTAAAAGAACTTGCATAATAAAAGGTTTCATAAAATATATTGAGAGAATTTTTTTTTCTTTTTCTAGGTGTTCTACCCCCACTATATTTCATGCTATGAAAACTAAACCAAATAAATGTAGGTCCATAAAAATTTCAACATTTTTTAATGCTGAAAAGATCAAATAAGTAAAAAATAAATATATATATATATATATAAAATGCCGTTATTTTACCTACCTTAAAGTTGTAAATAAAATTGGACATAAAATCAATATTATTATGCTAACAAAAACAAGCCGCACATGCGTGGTCCCCCTATTGTGCTGCATGTGAGATGCTGAAACCAAAAAATAATGAAGAAATGATGAATGTGAGAAGTTTGAAGGGCCAACCTTGCCTTCACAGTTTCGCCAAGTTTCAGAAAAATCTAATGGATGGGGTAAAAAGTGTCACTTTTTGCAATTTTCGAGCATGTGTGACCCCTTTTGAGCTCCTGGGAATGCCGAATCCCAGTAAAAATGGACAAACTGGAGTTTCGCGCCTTAAGACATGTATATTTGAATTCAGCACCATGGAAAACCACTATATCGACATAAATATCAAGTTCTTGAGTAATATGAAAAAAGAGCTCCAAAAAAGGCATGTTTTTTTTTTAGCTCTAAATATCCTAGAGGGATGCAAACTAGAATTTTGGCAGGGTCACCTATACTGAATTTATATTAAGAACAATGGCCTCCACATTTTGGCCAAATTTCAGCAAACTCTAATGGATGGATCAAACGCTATGGGGCAAAAGTGTCATTTTTGGCCATTTTGGGGCATTTTTGATCTCTTTTGAGCTCCTGGGGACACCAGTGTAAATGGATAACGGTGTAGTTTCAGGCCTTAACACATGTATATTTGAGTTGACCACCGTGAAAAACTACTATATAGTCAGACAGACATATCAAGGTTTTGTTGAGAAATGTGAAAGAGCCACAAAAAGCAGGCGTTTTTAACGCTAAAAGTCCCTGGGGACGCGAACCAGAATTTTTCCAGGGTCACCCATACTGGATTTATATTAAGAACAATGGACTTCACATTTTGGCCAAATTTTAAAAAAATCTAATGGATGGATAAAAAGTTATGGGGGAAAAATGTGTCATTTTAGGCCATTTTGGGACATTTTAAACCTCTTTTGAGCCCCTGGGGGCGGAACAGGAATTTTTGTAAAAAAAAAATTTTTTTACTGTGCACATCTATTTAATGAAATGCAATTTCTGGCAAAATTTTAGGAAAAACTAATGGATGGTTATTTGGCAATAGACCAGACTAACGGATGCACGGAAGCCACTGAAAACATAGGTCCCTCTCCAATAAATCGGGAGACCAATAAACACTTGTTCTTGATAATTTTTTTTCTCTGTAATATAATGATTTGAATTACAACAAACAAACAGAATTCTAAAAAAATAATTATTTTTAAAAAGCTTTAAATTGATATGAAATTCCAAATCTGTTGCCAAAGTCGTTGAAAAAAATGGTGGGATCCATCTGATGCAATTCTCTACCTATATAAGAGCCAGGTACGTCCAAGTATAGAGTATTGTTGCTACATCTGGGCAGGAGTTGCTAGAAATACCTTATCCTGCCTTGACAGAGTTCAAAATAGACCTTGTAGCTTAGTGAGAGATGCCCTTTCTCTTCCCTGTTTCTCACAGAAGAGACGTTGCGAGCCTGTCTCTGCTTTATCATTATTTTCATGGCAAGTGCTCGCCTGAGCTTCAATCTATGCCCCTCCCACTTGCCAAACATTCACGAGAAACACTCGTCTAACTGAAAACACTATCAGTAGTTTCCCCCCACTCTTTATCTGTGCCTAGACCTAAACGTGGATCCCATGAACAAAGCTTCTTTCTTAGAACTGCACGCCTGTGGAACTCTCTTCCGTTTCCAACTGACTACAATATGATCATCTTCAAGTTTAATATAAACAAGTTCTTGATGAACCATTCCCATTAAGTAACCCAATTTACCAAATTTACACTTCTAACGCTTACTATGACATTGTCCCTTTGACTACTGTACACTCTGTAACACTTATCCTCGAGTGGCCTCTTGGCCTTGATAAGTGGTGATTCCTTGGGGGGGGGGATATTCCGCGACATGAAGTTTAAACAAAGATTTTTCATAAGAGGTTTCCAATATTAAAAGAAAAATATATCGATATAATAAAATATATAACTCTTGATATGATAAAAATCGGAAATCCAAAATCGGCCTAAAAAAATTTGTTTTGATTTGATTATTTGAATTGATACTGTGACCTTTATTTTTTGTGCCTTTTTCCAAAAAAAGCATGTAGGCCTTTAAGTAATATTATCTTTATATACATAAGTGTCAACAGAAGATGTTAAAATTCATTTTATTTTATTAACTCTTGTCTGTGTAGTTTATTAAAAAAACAAAAAAAAAAAACAAAAACAAAACAAAACAAAACAATCTATGTAAATATAAGCAAACGAGCAGATTAATTGATAACCTATTTTTTTCTTGTTCGTTTATATTACACTTTCAATGCAACTGTTAAGAAAAACTAATAAAAATAAGCTTCATTTTATAGATGATAGAATACATTTATTTATTGTATAGGGAAAAATATAAGCCAAACAAATTAATAAATACATATATATTAAATTATTAAATTTTCTAAATCAATATAATATAAATGTAAATATGAAAATCCGATAACAACTCCCCGCCTCAAAAAAACACGTTACTTCCATTAGCCATTATAGCGTCAATGCCCATCCATAGAAATTGCTAGAAAATAGTAAAAATATGAAATGATGACGTTGCTGTTAATGTGTACAACACTGACATTTTACACAAAGCTGTGGAGGTACCTGCCGAACAGCTTTGTCAGTAAAAGTGCCTTAGGCGATTAGCAATAAACCCTTTTCCAAAGAGAGAAGGCAAGGCCTGGGAGGGTGGACATCCTAGAACTGCACAGAACTAAACTCCCTCTGTGAAATCAACAGGGACCGGATCATTTCAGAAATGGTCTAATCTCTGTTGATTTTGCGGCCGAGGATAAAAATCCCTAGCCGAAGAAGAACTAAATAAGTTTATAAGTTCCTTACTTTGCCAAAAAAAAAACTTTGTAAAAAAAAAAGTAAAAATATTTGCGGAGAAGACAAATAATTAGTTGACCAGTGTTCTCTCCCTTTGATTGTAGAATCCATACACTTTTTAACTGTCCGATGAACATTTATTTTTTCCTAACAATATTGAATGCTTGTATAAAGAAAGGCGACAGATCGGTTACAGAAACAGTGGACATAACTCAGACTGCTTTTTTTGAAAAGCATATTTTATATTAATTCAAATATCAGAGAAGCACAATATGAATGTTAATACATTAAACCTCGAAGATTTATTTTTCAATGGATACGACCAAATTGGCCGACTTTCTGCCATCGCAGAAGTATGGTTCGTCTTCGTTATTGCAGCGAAATTCGAAAACCGAAATATTGAATTTTAAGCGAAACGAATGGTATCTACGGAATTATCATGTCACAGTTATGAACATATGCAAAAATTATGGAAAACGATAAGATAAAAAATCTAATTATTAATGAAAATAGCCTTTGAAGACAATTAGTGAAAATTTAGTTTTGCAAAAAAACAAAAACAAAAACAACAACAACAAAAAAAAACAAATAAAAAAGAAACAATAGGGAATAATTATTTGCTGAAGACTGAAAATATTTGGCCAATTTGGCAACACTTAATTTTTGCTAATTGTCTTCGAAAGCTTTTCATTAATAATTAATTTTCTACCTTATCATTTTTTGTAATTTTTGGAAATTTTCATTACTGCGACATGACAAGTCAGTAGATACCATTGGTTTTATTTGAAATTCAATACTTCAGTTTTCGAATTTCGCTGCAATAACCAAAAAGAACCAAAGTTATTGGTTGATGAGATTATCTACTAATGCTATGGAAAAAACAACTAGATGATGGTTTCATGTGATTATCCAAAAATAGAACCCGTAGGAAGTCCAAATCGAGGTATTATTTTACTTTAAGGCCCGTCTAACGTTCGTATATTACAAAATATTTTTTTTGTAGATTTCGGTGTGCTAAAAACGAATCTGCAAACCGTTTCCGTCGCAAAAAAAAAAAAAAAAATAGTTTTCATCATATGAAGAAATTACTTTTTCGAAAAGTGGGTGATCACTTTTCCATGTAAATTTAACTTTAAATGATCACCCACTTTCTGGTCACCTGAAAGGGGGGGGGCATTTTTTGTGTGTTTATTGGCTAAAAAAGTTTTTTTCGATTTCTTTTTCTGTTTTCATCTTTCAATAAAGACACGAGGAAATTAAAAAATAAAGAAAAATCGGTATTATTTTACCTTGAGGCTCATCTCACATTCATATAGGAAAAATATTTTTTTTTTGTAGATTTCGGTGTGCTTTAAAAGAATATAGTAACTGTTTCCGTCGCAAATTTGCCGTTGGTATGGTATTAACCCCTTTCCATTTCACAGTCTAACCTTCGTTTACGTTACATGAGAGCATAAAAAAGGCTGTTAAATGTGCACTCGTGTACCAAACTGCCTTATCACAGTGTAGTATTGGCGAAAAATTAAAATTAGACGAAAAACAAGTAGTCTTTCAAATATTAAGCCATGTATTTCTATGTTATCACGGGTGGCCATTTTTGTACGTGCAAGTGCGCATATTTTTGACGCGCCTGCGTGAAATGGTAAATAGTCCCAGAGTTCAGGGGTTAATACCATGCAAAAGAAATCAAACAAAAAACCTTTTTGACAATAAACACACAAAACATGCTCCCTTTCTCAGGTGGCCAGAAGGTGGGTGATCATTTTAAGTCAAATTTATATGGAAAAGTGATCACCCACTTTTCGAAAAAGTAATTTCTTCATATCATGAAAACTATTTTTTTGCAACGGAAACGGTTTGCAGATTCGTTTTTAGCACACCGAAATCTACAAAAAAATATTTTGTTCTATATGAACGTGAGACGGGCCTTAAAGTAAAATAATACCCAAATCGATTAGACTTGGCAGAAGTTTTTTCGAAATCTTCTCAAAGACTTATAGACACCAGAACTGAAAAAATATTTACACGCATGTACATATGTTGCTTATTGTTTGCTAAATTGAATTACATTTTTAAAAATAAAATGCGTATAAAATATGTTTATAAGCCAAATTAAAACGCAATATTATGAAAATAAAAAAAATATTTATTTGTTTAAAATTAATATTTTGGAGATAAACGCTATCCTCGGAATTTTATACATTTTTTTCTCTGCCATGATGGTAAATTGAAAAAAAAAAAAAACAGTTAGTAAAGAGTCCGCGTGTTGGTCTGCGGTGTTATTTTCAAATGTAGGAAGAAAATGCTTGGCATACGTGATATATAGAAAACACAACTATGAGTACTTTTTTTTTTTATTTGCAAAAAGAAAATAAAAGTTTGTTGTTTAATTAAATTAATATTTCGTAACTAATATTTTTGTATTATTTTCCTTGTTTGATCTCTCGTCTTCCTTTGTACAAGCATCCAATATTGTCGGCGAGACCCTATTTAATTGTTTCCTCACATGGGAAAAGTTGAACAGTAAGTTGCTTTTGATAAAATTAAATTATTTTACTCAAAATGGCTACCGACTCTGACTCTATCCATCGTCTGCTACTTGCAAACAGTGCTCCGAAATGATTGCCCCTAGTTTAAAGTTTATAGTTTACTATTCCTTGATAATTTGTTTTGTTTTGATGCGGTAAAAAATATATTAGAAAGTATTTCCTTTTATATTTTTTTTTTGTGAAAATAAAATCAAGAGATCTATAAAGAATCAGAATCAGTAATTGTATCAGATTCCTTACTAAATCTCCGATTCTGATATAATTACCGAGTCTGATTCTTTAGGTGTGTCAGAAATTTCGTGAAAAATAGTGAATAATTCCACCCCATCTTTCCAAGCTTATAACTCCTCGAAAAATGTAATTTAAGCCCTAATTCTTTTTCAATTAAAGGAACAAGAACCAAGGTTTCATAAAAAAAAAACAACAACAAAAAACAAACAACGTGTTTTTTTTTTTTAAAAAGGTTTTAAACTTCGGACTTTATAAGTAAATTTCTAAAAAACACTACTTTTTTTTTGTTTTAAATTTGAATATATTATTTATTGACCTTTTCTCCTCAATTTATGATATATAACACTTTGGTGAGTAAATAAATTATTTACTTTTTAATAGACATTTAAAAATGGGAGGCGTGAGTTATTCGACCCCCTGTCTTTCCAAGCTTATAACTAATCGAAAAATGTAATTCAAGCCTTAATTGTTTTCAATTAAAGGAGCAAGGACCAAGGTTTCATTAAAAAAAAACAAAAAACAAAAGAAAAAACAAACAACGTGGTTTAAAAAACAAAGGTTTTAAACTTCGAACTTTACAAGTAAATTTCTAAAACATTACTTTTTTAAAAAAATTTGAATATATTATTTATTGACCTTTTTTCTTCAATTTGTGATATATAACGCTTTGGTGAGTAAATTAATTATTTAATTTTTAATAGACACTTGAAAATGGGGGGGGGGGCGTGAATTTAAAAAAAAACGTTTATCTAAAATATTATATTCAGTTTATTGGAAAGATAATAAAATTTCACATTGACCCTGAAAATATCGTAAAAATAAAATCAATAGAAAAATTTTGATAGATTTTTAAAATTTAAAAATTGAAAAATATTGAGTTCATAAAATTCATTACTGTTTTTAAAAAATAAAAAAAATATTTCTATTACTTTAAAGACAACTTTAATAATTTATTTTGGAAGTATAATCCATAAAGAAAATAAACAATCAACTTTTAAAAGGGAAACTATGAGTTTTTTATATTTTATTCGCAGTTTCGTGTTAGGGGTGTCAAAAATTCCTACAAAAATTCTGATACACCTATTGATTCTTCATAGACCTCTTATCATTTAACTAAAGAGTTGCTATTTTTTCCCGATTACCATAAAACACACAGGTTAAATGTGCAGAAAAACTACACTTGTCGATGATCTATTGATTTTAGTTTTATTGGTAGTTTAAAATCAATAAATATTTATTATTTTAATAATAATAAAAATCAATATTATATACTTAATAATAAATATTTACTATTTTAACAATAATAAAAATTAATATTATTATTTAATAATAAATATTTAATATTTTAATAATAATATAAATGAATATTATTATTTAATAATAAATATTTACTATTTTAACAATACTGCCAATAACGAAAGATTTTGCTTGAAACAAAATCACATAAAAAAGACAAGAGAATCGTTTTTGGCATCGGAAAATTGGCACAATTCTTTTGGATACTGATTCCGATACCCTTAAAGTTCTGATTTTCTGATTCTCGATTCTGATTCTGATTAATCCTCCCCACGCTAATATATATATATATATATATATATATATATATATATATATATATATATATATATATATGTCACACACATATATATATTCATATATATATATACATATATATATATATATACGTATATATATATATACACACATATATATGCATATACATATATATATATGTGTGTGTACACACACACACACACACACACACACACACACACACGTATATCCCAAATATCTAGCTGTAAACGCTATCAATAATTCCCCCCACTCTTTATCTGTGCCTAAACCTAAACGTAGATTCCATGAACAAAGCTTCTTTCTTAGAACTGCACGAGTATCAGAATTTTTGTAGGAATTTTTGACACCCCTAACACGAAACTGCGAATACAATATAAAAATCTCGTAATTCATCTGTTAAAAGTGGGTTATTTATTTTCTTTATGGATTATACTTCCAAAATAAACTATTACAGTTGTTTTAAAAGTAATAGAAATATTTTTTTTTTTTTTAAAAACAGTAATGAATTTTCCGAACTCAATATTTTTCAATTTTTAAACTTTAAAAATCTATCAAAATTTTTCTATTGATTCTATTTTTACGATATTTTCAGGGTCAATGTGAAATTTTATGTTCTTTCCAATAAACCGAATATAATATTTTAGACAAACGTTTTTTTTTAAATTCACGCCCCCCCAAGTGTCACCCATTTTGAAATGTCTATTAAAAAGTAAATAATTAATTTATGTCGGGGAGTTTTATATATCACAAATTGAAAAGAAAAGGTCAATAAATAATATATTCAAATTTAAAACAAAAAATAAAAATCGCTTTTTTAGAAATTTACCTGTAAAGTCCGAAGTTTAAAACCTTATTTTATAAGAACACGTTTTTTTTTTGTCTTTTTTTGTCTTTTTTTTTTTTTAATGAAACCTTGGTCCTTGCTCCTTTAATTGAAAAAATAATTAGGGCTTGAATTACATTTTTCGAGGAGTTATAAGCTTGGAAAGACAGGGGGTCGAATAATTCACGCCTCTCATTTTGAAATGTCTATTAAAAAGTAAATAATTAATTATGTCGGGGAGTTTTATGTATCACAAATTGAAGAGAAAAGGTCAATAAATAATATATTCAAATTTAAAACAAACAAACAAAAAATCGCTTTTTTAGAAATTTACCTGTAAAGTCCGAAGTTTAAAACCTTTTTTTAAAAAAAAAAACACATTGTTTTTTTTTTTAATAAAACCTTGGTCCTTGCTCCTTTAATTGAAAAAAAAAAATTAGGGCTTGAATTACATTTTTCGAGGAGTTATAAGCTTGGAAAGATGGGGTGGAATTATTCACTATTTTCACGAAATTTCTGACACTGCTACGAGTGCACGCCTGTGGAATTGTCTTCCGTTTTCCTACTTTCCGGCTGACTACAATATGGTTGTCTTCAAGTCTAACGTAAATAAGTTCTTGATGAGCCGTTCCATATAAGTTATCAAATTTACCAAATTTTCATTACTCATGATTACTATATTGTCCAATTTTCTACTGTACACTCTTTAACCCTTATCCTTGAGTGGCCTCTTGGCCTTGATAATGTGGTGATGCCTATGTAAAAAAAAAAACAAAAAAAAAAAAACAGCAATATAAACAGTAAGGATCACCAATGCGCACCCACCACAGATATTACGCGTTCGATACGTATGAAAATCGATTTACATTATCATTTTTGACTAGTTTTAATGTTTTTCTGTAATGTGTTTAAGTAAAAAAAAAGCGAAATAAATTTTGTAACATCTAAACTGTCGAATATAAAATGATACCTCAGAAAACCTATTTATT
Organism: Euprymna scolopes; assembly: GCF_053919585.1. NCBI lineage: Eukaryota > Metazoa > Mollusca > Cephalopoda > Sepiida > Sepiolidae > Euprymna > Euprymna scolopes. The sequence continues at coordinate 38,894,557 of NC_136505.1, read as the reverse complement.
TAATGTCTTCCGTGTCCCACAAACATCACATATGAGAAGAAGAAGAAGAAGAAGAAGAAGAAGAAGAAGAAGGGGTCATTTGTTAGTGATTATTGGAGAAACTGGCTCTTGGCCAGTTAAAAAAACAACCTCTTTATTTACATAACGATGATAAAGAAGTAAATGTGGCGAGTGTGGAAATGTGTATGTTCATTAAACTCAACGGTTTTTTCATCTCTCTCCAAAAGAAACTAATTGATCTGCGTCACGGTAAGCAGCCTGAAAGACTGTGTTGGAGTCCAACACTGTTGGACCGAGGCCGCCGAGATATACAGGGTGTTTCAAAAGTCTTGGGAACATTACAAATGCGTATATCTCATGAACTATTCCAGGTAGAAAAATGAAACTGGTGACATTTTAAAGCTTGCTTAATCAAGTTTTTGGTCATACTAATGATTTTCGTCTCATCTTTCCAGGTGCAGTAATGGCGTTCTCTAAACAAGACAAGGCATTTTGCGTCTTCCAATTTGCAAAGATTGAATCGTGGACATGTGTTCAGCGTGCATTTCGCAGGAAATTTAAAAAAGAAGCCCCCAAAAGGAAATCCACTGTCAGATGGCATGCTAAATTTGTGAAAGATGGGTGTTTGTGCCCAAGTAAGCGAACAGGTCGCCCTTCAACTTCAGAAGATGCAGTTGAGCAAGTTCGGACAGCCTTTCAGCGGAGCCCACGTAAATCAGTGAGAAGAGCCAACAGGGAACTTCAGCTTGCTCCAGCAACTGTCTGGCGTGTCTTAAGGAAACGACTGCAAATGGTACCTTACAAGATCAAGTTGGTCCAAAAGTTGAAGGACACTGATAAGCCACTTCGCCGTGACTTTTGCATTGCAATGCAAGAGAAGTTGGAAGATAACGGCTTTGATGACCGGCTTGTTTGGAACGCGTTTGGCAGGAAATGGACTATCGACTAGATGTCTGCCGTGTGACGAATGGTGCTCATATTGAGCAACTTTGAAGATTCCCCACAAAACTTGAAACTTTAACCTTTCCAACGGTACCAATTTCATTTTTCAACTCCTAATAGTTTTTGAGTTATTAAAAATCGTTATGTTCCCAAGACTTTTGAAACACCCTGTATTATTAATGTTAATATATCTCGGCGGCCTCGGTTGGACTAACATGTGTGGAAATCAGAGGTTTCTATGCGTTTTTGTCAAAGCGAGTCAGAAGGGCAGCCATATTGGATTTTAACAAAGCCATTCTTAAATTTAATTACATGCTTCTTTTCCTATATGTACCCGATGTAACTGTAATCTAATTTAATATTATCATAATTTAATATTATCATAATTTAATATTATCATAATAACTATTATATATAATAATATTATAATAACTTTTGCACCATTTAAAAGAAGCTTAAAATAAACTAGTAATATTAAAGAATAAATTTTCAGCGTCCAAAAATAATAAAAAATGTGAAACCAAAAACGTGTTTACATCATCGACGCCTTAGAACAATGTTTCTATGTAGTGATTATTTTGAAAGCGTAAACAGAGAATTAAAGCCTGGGAGGGTGAATCTCTTAGGAAAACTCAGGCCCAATATCTCAACCCGACAAACATGCGGAATCTATTGCTGTCATGAATCAATATGAAAAACTTGCTGATATTATGCGTTCGATATGTTCAAAAATCGATTTCTGGTATCATTTTTTACCAGTATTTAGGAAAAAAGCGAAATGAATTTTTAAATACCAAAACTGTCGAATAGAAAGTTATACTGCGGATAATCTTTTTATTTAATCTAGTCCGTGTCCTGTAAACATCACATATAAAATTAAAAAAAAAAAGACGAAGAAGAAGAAGAAGATGAATGAGTCGCTTATTGGTAACTATCGAAAAAACTGGCTCTCGGCCAGTTAAAAACAACCTCTTTTAACGGTTGAAAGAAGTAAATACGGTGAGTGTGGAAATGTCTATGTTCATTGAACACAAACAGTTTTTTCGTCTCTCTGTAAAAGAAACTAATTGATCTGTGTCCATTTGTCACGGTAAGCAGCCTGAATGACTGTGTTGTACTGGTATGTGTGGAAATCAGAGGTTTCTATGCTTTTTTGACGAAGCAAATCAGGAGGGCAGCCATATTGAATTTTAACAAAGCCATTCTTAAATTGTTCCAAACATCAATCTGTTACTCGTCGAAACAAATCTGGACAGCTAATCAAACTACATGAATAGAAAAATCTGGGAGCGTTCATTAATAGCAAATAGAATGAGTATTAGATGACTGATAATGAAACGTGATGGCAAAATAAAATAAGCATGAACACGTGAACCGTATAAAACATTTGGTAATTGTGTAAATGGTATCGGAGGAGGACATAACAATGAGCGGGGAAATAATATACTTTAAAGAAAATCAAATAAAAAAGACAAAAGAATCGTTTTTGGCATCGGAAAATAAGCACAATCTTTTTGATACCGATTCCGATACCCCTAAAGTTCCAATTTTTTAAATTATCGATTCTGATTAATCATCCCAACACTAATATAAGTGGTGGAGTGGTGGACGGATGTTTGTTTAAGTAGACATTTGGCGAGATTATTTACGAGTGCCACTCCCGTGGGTCGATCGGTAGAACTGCAGACTGTCAACGCGATGTTTCTAGGTTCAATCCTCGGCTTGGGCGAGGTGCTAGTTTAGTAGCACTGGAGTTGTAATACAACAAAACAGGACTTTATGCCGATGATTACAAATATATATATATATATATATATATGTTATGCGTATATATGGGTGTTAATTGTGCATGCATATATATATGTCTGTACCCTTATGCACATGTTTTTTATGTAAAAGCTACTGTAGGTTTATGGTTTAAATATAAATATTATTATTTATATTATTATTATTATTATTATTATTAGTAATAATAATAATAATAATAATAATAATAATAATTTATAAATATTGTCATTATTATCAATACAAATACACACAGAGTGAATTTCGAGCCAAAAAAGCACATACATTTAAATTCTGATATTATCCTCGGTCTGTGTATGAGAATTCCTTCGGGACTGAGAAAATTTTCCTTCAGGACCGAGACTATTTGTATTCTCATTTAATTATTAACTAATATTAATTTTTTTGATTTTATTATTATTATTATTATTATTATTATTATTATTATTATTATTATTATTATTATTATTATTTATTTATTTATTTATTTATTTATTTATCTATGTTCGTCCCATCTTTATTGAGGGAGAGACGGAATTTACCATTATAAAAGCCGACATTGTCTCTAACGCTGCCCTCTTCAGTAGTTTTCTTCTTCTTCTTCTTCTTCTTCTTCTTCTTCTTCTTCTTCTTCTTCTTCTTCTTCTTCATAACTATTAATTACATTATTTTTACCGGTTAACAATTTCATTTCTATTCCATTATACATATTGAAATCAATTGCATCTCATTTTTGCCGTTTCAATTAAACGCTTTTACGTTGCAACATTAAAAAAAAATAAATTAAAAAGCACAATTGTCTTCCACAAACGGCTAAAATAATTCACGTGAACTTTTTCGAACATGATTGCTATGAATGAACGCTGTCCACGCTACAAATCTCCAGTTCTTTCAACGGTTTTCTTTTTCTTTTTCATTTCGATACTTATTTGTGACCAAGAGCGGAGGTCCGCTTGAAATATAAAAAATAACAATAAAAATATTAATTACAAAAAGTAACATCGTTTTTCATGCTTCAAAAACCCCCATAACCTTTAAATTACTATCCTAGAAGCATACGTGGACTTTGAACATTATATATATATATATATATATATATATATATATATATATATATATATATATATATATATATAAATTTAGTAATATGATTGATAATTTAAAATTCAAATTATAATTAAAAATTAAAAATCTGTTGCATAAGAAAGAACAAAACAAAATCAATAATTTGTACGATCGTTTCGGAAACGATGTTTTTATTGTGATAGACATTAAGCCACGGACAATAATTTTGATATAGTTTTTTTGTAAAGTCAGACAACGTTGCAGCTCACAAGAGCCATGGCAGCCAACAAACCGAATGTCCAAGACTCGAATTTCGCCCTTATTTAGGCTCATGAGTTAGACACATCCGAACTCGGGATTTGAAACACGAGACTCTTGCATGCGAGGCGAGCACTCTGCCAACTAAGCAAACATGCCACACACAAGAAAGTCTATTAACTAAACAGATCCAGCAAACTGCGGCAAATATATACATATATATATATTCAGGCAAACATTATTAAAAACAACAGAGATACCTAGCTTAATGATTCTATTTTTCATTTTTTCGACCTTTCGTAAGATTTTTTTAACTTCAAGATGGAAGGTATTTACAAATGTTCCATGGTTCACACGAGCGCTTTCGGTTCTTTCTTGAATCATCATCAGGTGAAGATAAAATATTAAAAATAGAAGTGAAATATATAGTTACGAATGATAAAAAATGTCAATGAAAAGTCGATTAAAATATACATTTACGAGTGATAAAAAACTCGATTAAAAATTAGGATGATAAAAGGCAATGTTAGTAAAACCAGTCGTATACTGGTTATGCTAAACATTTCAGCACATTATTGCTACTTTCAAAATTAATGCTATTTATAGATGGGTGCTGAGTTTTTATAGATAGTGCTTCAAGTATTTTTAATTTTTTACAATTACTTTCTCGTTGCAAAATCCTTGCGAGGACCTTTCTAAGATTAGAGGGAGGACAGCTATGTTGATTTGTTAAATGCTGGTATATTGAGCTAGTACTGTTCAAATGCATTGTTAATCGACGGGACAATGTTGTTTTTGTATGTCCAATGTATGCGTTTTTATTTTCGGAGTTACACTCTCCTAAGGGGCATTGAAATTTGTACACAATATTGGTTTGCTCGAACATATATATATATATATATATATATATATATATATATATATATATATATATATATATATATATATTTGCACATTGATTTAAATATATTTCTCCAAAACCTTTGGTTTTGATGGAAGGGAGACTAAAACTTGCTGGTATGGTTTCAAATGATCTGAAATAGCAACAAGGGCAGACTTGATTCCAAATATTGCTTATATGTTGTATCTCCCCTCTTTTGGAAATAGGGTACGATTATGAATATCTCTTAGTATCAAATAATCCTTATACACCGTGAAATTTATTTTACATATGAAAACCAAAGAAAAGAGATAAAACATACGAGGAATATTTGGGATCAAGTCTCCTCTTGCTGTTGTTTCAGATCATTTAAAACCATAGCAACAAGTTTTAGTCTTCCCTCCATCAAGGCCAGTGGTTTTGGGGAAATATCAGATATTTTGTAATTCATATATATATATATATATATTAATAGTCTGGCAAGGCCACAGGGGAGACAACCAAACAAGCTGTCTGTCAGGACACTATATATACAAATGAAGGCAAATTTAGGCATGCTTTATTGGTTTGAAAATATATGCTCTTTTTTACAAAATTGTCATGAAATTTTAACCATAGAAGAGTATTATAATCTTCCAAAAGCCTGCAAATTTTCATGTAGTTTCGTCCTATAGAACCAAAGTATATATATATATATATATATATATATATATATATATATATATATATATATATATATATATATCGCACGAAAGAGCAGGACACAGAATGTTTTAAATTATAATAATAATAGAATAACAATTACCTAGGCTTTATTTTATGTAATGTACATTTTGTGGTAATTTAAAAATATTATCTTTCATATAGCAATTAATGATATAGATATAAAATTTTCAATGATGTTTTTTAAAAAGTGCAACAGAATGTACATTACATGAAATAAATCCAAGGTAATTGTTTGATTCAATTTAAATTAAATTTTTATACCTTACTTTGTAAAATTTATAAAAGTGCACTTTGAAGATAAATAAATTTCAAATTGAATCTTGTACCTTTATTTTTAAAGCCTATAGTAAAAACATTTTGTTTAACAATTTTCATGCCTTGGATGAAATGCTTTTCTAACTTGTATATATATATATATATATATATATATATATATATATATATATATATATATATATATATATATATAGAGAGAGAGAGAGAGAGAGAGAGAGAGAGAGAGAGTAACGTCCAAAACTAAGGGACAAAAATTTTTAAGACCTAATATTTGTTAGAAATAACAACTGTGAAAAGCTGAAATTTTGACAACTGGTAGTCGTTATCATCCATAATGACATACTAAAATTTGAATCATTTGCAAAGGATAGAAAAAGAATTATGATAATTGTTTATTTATTTTCCAGATAGGAACGTCCAAAAGTAAGGGACAAAATTGAGAAAAAACAATGTAAACAGCCAAAAAACAATACAAATGCATGTACTTATTTTTGGTAAATGAACCATTGCTCTCAGTGACAGCTGCACATCTTCGACTACAAGAATTAATCAGCTCTAGACAATCCTCGATACTAATTTTAGACCATTCTTCTTGAAGCTTCATCCACAAATCCTCCATGTTAGTGGGATTTCTTTCCATAGCTTTCACTCCTAAGAAAGATCTTCCAAAGATTTTCTATTGGATTTAAGTTAGGACTTTGTGGTGGCCAATCCATAATTTCAAAATCTTGCTCCCTTGCGACATGGGGCATTATCTTGCATAAAGGTAGCCCTATCGAAACCTGAATTCTGTATGATTGGCACAACGTGATCTTGAACAATGTTTTTATAGACCTGCGCGTTTACACGAGTTTGTAACCGGACAATAGTTGTTGTAAGTTGGCTAGAAAACATTCCAAATACCATAAACGCTTCCGCCCCCAAACTTGACAGTTTTCTTGGTACACTTTGCACTTAATCTTTCACTAATACGTCTCTTTACATTGTTTTTTTTCTCTATCATTTTCAAATAAATTAAACTTGCTTTCATCACTGAAAAATACTTTTGCCCAATTTTCATTTTATGTCCAAATTACATAACTGTTTGCAAACTCTAATCTCTTCTTCTTATTCTTCGAACTAACAAGTGGTTTCTTTCCTAGGGTTTGATTAAACAGCCCTATTTCTTGCAGTCGTCTAGAAACAGTCTGTCTTAACACATTAACACATGAGGCACTATTCATAACCCTTTTAATTTCTGTGCAAAACTTAAAACGATCCTTTAATGACATGCACTGCATTATTCGATCTTCTCTTTCTGAAGTTTTCCGGGTCTGCTGGTTTTAAAAGCACTAATTATTTTGCCAGTATCATTGTAGGTTTTAACAACCCTGCCTACAACACTTGGAACGTTTCACATTCTCTGAAATCTCTAATAGTGTGCTTTTCCTTGTATAGCTTCACAATAGCTTGTCTCACAGAGTAATCAAGTTTTTGGCGTTTTGCCATGGTGCCGGCTAATGCAACGTTTACAAATGACTAAGTAAGACTTATTCTTTAGAGGAAATCAAAAATTTTTAATATAGTATACTGCTTATATTGTTTTTCTCAATTGTGATTGTGTCCCTTACTTTTGGACGTTCCCATTTTGGAAATAAATATTTTAATTATTATAATATATATAAATATATACATATATATATATATATATATATATATATATATATATATATATATATATATATATATATATATATATATATATATATATACTGGTAGCCAAATTGAATATTGAAATGCTCATATCTTTGGTTCTATGGGACGAAACTACATGAAAATTTGTAGGCGTTTTTGAAGATTATGATAGTATTCTATGGTTAAAATTTTATGACAATTGGTTAAAAAGAACCTATATTTTCAAACCAACAGAATTTGCCTACGTTTTTATATATAGTGTCCTGCAAGCTAGCTTCAGTTTTGCTGCTTCGGTTATCTCCCCTGTAGCCTTGCCAGGCCATTAATATATGGGACAGCTGTTTTACTGCTAAATGCACTAAGCTTACTTAAAATAAGATGTGTACAAGGATCCGTATAAGAGCCTTTGTCTGCAGGTCGGTATGTCACATCCTAGTTTTAAATAGTACTGCTCTCTCATGTTTATGTTTGATAAAGAAAATAGCATTTGTGTGGATTTTAAGTTTGAAATAGCATTTTCATCAGTCCATCAGGCTTTAGTTTAAAATAGAATATATGATACTTTGATCAATGGCCCTGATATTTTTATATAACATTTTTGTGGACTTTAAGTTTTAAATGGCATTTTTATCATTAAACGCGCAGATCAAATGGCCGTATCCCAATAAAATGGACCCGTTCTTGTTCTTTTAAACATTCCTTTAAAATTTCTCTTTTCTAAAACAACAACGAACATTACATAATAAGGTGATTGTTGAAATAAATTGATAGTCTATAATCATCTGATTGTTGTGTAGTCTACAATATTATTCATAGCTAAAACATGATACGAATCAGGCCGCTTCTATAAATGGTCTTTTAAAATTCTTTGAAGGCTTTGTTAAACTTATATAAGACTAGCTGAACTACCTATGTCGGGTCTGATTCACAAGAGTGAACGTTGCTTGTTGGAAAACATTGGCTTTTTAATGACTGGCAATTAAAATAAAATAAATAAAATGAAACACTTACCTCCCTTGACAATATGAACATTAATCATCGATAATATAAATCTCACTTGTCTGTTTGAATGTATGTATCCTGGAGGATTAAAAACAAGACCTTCCAAAGGGCGAATGAACTCTTTTTCTGGGTCAACGGCCAACTAGCACCGTGTATATTTGTGTGTGTGTATATGTGTATTGGGGTGGAGAGGGCTCCTGTAAGCCGTAGTGAAGGCAACCTTTCTAGGAGAAGCAAATCTCTGATTTAAAAAACCATAAATCGGGAGACCAGTACCCGCATTAAGCTGGTCTGCAGTTTAATTTGTTGCTGGCTATCTTGCTTTTGCTTGTTGCTGGATCTCAACATTTTGAACCGAGAGAGAGACTTAGCTGTCGTACAAAGCTAAGACTCTGTAACATCATCTTTGTATAGATACTCCCTCAGGCATTTGGGCTCATGGATTTTAAATGTCTGAGGAAGTGGCACTCGTCTGACAAGACGTTGCAATCATCATGTACGTATATCTGCCTAAACATTTCGACAGAGGCGATGGATTTTCATGAGATCGGTATCGTTTTGAAGCTTGGCCCTTCAGACGACAAATATCGAAAAATTGGCCAAAAACATTAATTCCTTCACCTTCAACTGGGCATTTTTCTACGAGGAGGGGTCGCTTTTTTTGCCGATATTTTCGAAAGTCATCCTCTCTTTTCGATTGACTAGCCTTAATTTAAACTTTCGCTACTGTTTGTCGATGGATGCAACGGCAAAGACGTCACATTTTTTTTTCACATTCTTTTCCTCCTTTGTGGTACGGGTTTGAGCCTGTCTACTACCATTTTATTTTTGTTTTGCTTAACACACACCTCCAAACACCCGGGCAACGCCGGGCACCTAGGCTAGTTATGAAAATAAATGTTAACAGCAAAATATACCAATAAAAATCTAAATTACAATTCCCAAAGTCTGTCTATCCGTCTGTCCTTCAATTTTTACTCAGAAACTACTATGGTGACCTGGTTGAAATTTCGTATGAACCTTTGCTATGATAAGATGCAGCGAACTAAGTATTATGTTATCATTATTATCGATATACAGTTAGTAATTGATAGGGATTAATATGGATTAGTCACTGCAATACCATATTTACTCTAGAAGTTTTCTCAGAAACTACTGAGCCGATTTGGTTGAAATATTGTATTAGTTAGAGATCAATGGGGATTAGTATTAATACAAAAATGAGCACAAAGTTAACCATGTTTAGTCATTGATTTAGCATAAAGTTAACCATATTTAGCCATTAATTTAGCATAAGCATATTTAGCCATTAATTTAGCACAAAGTCAACCATATTTGGCCATTAATTTAGCACAAAGTTAACCATATTTAGCCATTAATTTAGCACAAAGTTAATCATATTTAGCAGTTAACCATGTTTAGTCATTGATTTAGCATAAAGTTAACCATAGTTAACCATTAATTTAGCACAAAGTTTACCATATTTAGCCATTAATTTAGCATAATCATATTTAGCCATTAATTTAGCATAAAGTTAACCATATATAGCCATTAATTTAGCACAGTTAACCATATTTAGCCATTAATTTAGCAGTTAACCATATTTAGCCATTAATTTAGAATAAAGTACTCATTCTAAGTCAACTTTGTGTTTTTTACCCATTTTTAACAGAATAAACAGTCTAATAATAATAATAATAATAATAATAATAATAATAATAATAATATTTCGCCATCTTAGCAGTTCAAAATGTGAACATCAAGGAACCCCCCCCCCCTAAAAAAAACAAAACCCCAAATACATGAAATTTGCAAGAAAACTGAACGAAACAATGAAACAATAATAATTATAGAAGAACTAGAGATAATACTTCAAACTATGAAAACATTCAGGCAAATGGGAATGAAATGAAACATTGAAACTATATAACGGACGGTAATGATAAAAACAGTAGAAATCTTAAGGAAAATCCTTGAATGCAGAAACTAACCTATATAAACTACAAATGCTAAGCAACCAGGCATAAGTTAAAATGGAAATAACGCATTTACCATACACTGGACAAGGCTGGTGAAGCTAGGGCGATAGTGCTTGATGCATAAAATACCTTTGATAATGAAAATTAATTTGTATGGATTACTGGACGAATATTTAATATGATCAAATACTTTTTAGCCAAAATAAAAATCCAGGTATGATTGCGCATTTAAGCAAAGAATCATTAATGTGAGTGTGTTGATCCTTGGATTGTTATTAATCCTGATTTTCATAAACGACCTCTATTATGCAATTGTGTCCGAGATGGGCATATTTTCTGATAACACCACACTCTATTTTTAACATGTGGGAAAAATGAACACACACATATCCATAGCAATGGTTGAATCCTTAGAAAAGAACCTCCAGTGTGTAGTTGAATAGTGACAAAAATGGATGGTAACATTTAATATGCAAAAAAAAAAAAAAAGTGATGTGCACAATTCAGTATGTGTGCGAACGTGAAGTTTTGTGTACACACAAGTATGTGTGTATGTAAGAAGTTAATGCTGTTGAATATATGCGTATAACCTTGTTGGCTGTTGGTCTAAGACAGAGTGTTCATATTATAACCTTTGTTCTGATCTGATCTGTTATGATAATAGCTACCATGATCAATCGACCATAGTGGGTAATGCCAAAGTGTTGAGTGCTCTGTTTACATGTATGAGGTGCCTTAAATAAGTTTCCAGACTTTTTTCGTATGGGTACTTTTATTAATAATACACACATGAAACTCTAGTCTCGTTCGAAGTAATCTCCTCCAGCTGTAATGCACTTGTTGTACCATTCCAACAACTTCTGGAAGGTCCCATGAGAGTCCTCTTGTGTGAGCATGTCAATGACTCTCGTCACAGCCTCTTCCACCACCTCAATTGTCTCATAACGACAGCCTCTAAGGTTTTCCTTGAGCTTAGAGAATAATAAAAAGTCACAGGAAATAAGGTCTAGACTATAGGGAGGGTGAGGAACTGTCTTGATGCCCATCTTGGTTAAATAGTCTGTGACAAGGATGGAGTTGTGGACTAGTTCATTGTTCTGGTGGAAATATCACTGATCCTATTTGAAGAGTGTTGATCTCTTCTGATGGAATCTCTTCCTGAACACCCTTAAAACCTCAATTATTGCTTGCTGACTGTCCAGTGGGAACCCAGTTCATGTAGATCATGCCCACGCTCTCAAAAAAGGAATCAAGTTTCTGGATGGATTTACTCTCTCTGGCCTTCTGGGGTCTAGGAGAGCCAGCATGCTTCCAGTGGGAACTTTTTTTTTTGGTCTCTGGGTCATAGAAGTAGATCCATCTTTCATCGCAGGTCACCAGAGCATCAAGAACTGTGGGATCTGAATTGATCAGCTTAACCATCTCCCTTCTCTCATAACTACGTCTTTCTTACTGATCTTCTCTGAGCACCCTTGGGACAAATTTAGCACAAATCTTCCGCATCTTCAGTTCTTAGTGTGGGAACTGTACACACAATTATTTGCAAAGAACTGAAGATGCGGAAGATTTGTGCTAAATGTGGGAACTGTACACACAATGTGCTAAATAGTGTGGGAACTGTACACACAATTATTTGCAGACATCAAATTGTGCACTTCTTGTGTCTATAGACACAAGATTGTCTTTATCCATGAAATTCTTTATTTGGCCAATCAACTCTGATTTCCTTACTCCTTCCACACCTCTCATCATCCCTCACAGGCTCCCTGCCTTTCTTGAATCTCTTATGCCACTCAAAAACTGATGCTGGATTCATGTAAGATAGCCCCAAAGCAGTCTGGAGCATTACGTATGTTTCTGTGCCATTTTTCCAAGTTTAAAACAGAATTTTATTGCATATCGTTCTTCTAAAGTGTCCTTACACATCACAGATTGTATTTTTGAAGTTCACTAGCTGTGACAATCAGGCTTTAGTAGGGTGTATTCCAATTCCTGCTGTAGCTGTTCATTTGAACCTGAAATCATAAAAATTAGTCAGTCATCTCATAAGATGTATAGCAATAATATACCGGATTTTCCAGAGTCTATGACAATTTTAAGTACGTGGACAAAAACAGTCTGGAAACCTAATTAAGGCACCTCATATTTTTTTATTGGGTCGACCAGTTCCCAGTATAATTATTCATATTAAGTATGAATGTTACTGTTGATATCAAGTTATTCAGATGACAACTCTGCATATATAGTACAGGGTATCACATGTGACCTATTTTTTAAAAATCAGTTTTGCATAAACATTTTCTAATTATTCTGAACCCGATTTTTTTCTGGCATCTGCGTTAGCTACAACATTTAATGATGCATTTTTGAAAGCACGTCTAATTTGTTTGTGTCCCTCTTATTGACTCTAAAGTATGTGATTTTTATTCTATGTATGTTCATTTTTTTATGGAAATCGCTCAAGACAAGGCATGAAGCCACTTGATGTAAGGAGCAAAAAGATATTATTTCAAGGTCAAAAACAATGAATATTAAATGGATAGATTCCAACTCAGAAAATAGAAATTCTTCCTCCTTTGTCAGAAGTACCGCTAATAGAATGTGAGGATTAAAGGACAAAATAAGGGAAGTGAATATTACAAAAGTAAACCCAAAGCCCACTTTCTACTTTCCTTATTTAAACTTTGTAACTTAATCAAAGCTATATATTATTTAATTGAAATTCATTGAAATGAGTATTATTTATTAATTTTTATTTATTGCGGACACTTATTCTCATCTTTTCTTAGTTGTTTCACAATGTTTCAGCTAACTATTCCTCTGGCCTTCGTCAGGTGGTAATCGCGACAGATAGGAACTCTGAATCGCCTGATTGCATTCACTGCAATTACTAATAAAAGATGAGCATAATCGTCCACAATAAATGTAATTAATAAATAATACTCATCCCAATAATGAATTACAATTAAAAATAATATATATCATTCGGTACGGACCCGACCATGGAAGATAAGATTATAAACATGAATTTATAAAACCAAAAAATTCAACCTTGATCGCCCTTCGGGGCCCGTGGCGCAGTTGATAGAGATGTTGAATCTCTACGGTTCCAGATGAGGATTGTCTGAAGATAGCGGTTTCAATCCTACCCAAAGCCAGTCAGAGGCTTACTTGGCCAAAACGTGGTGAGACGACAACAACTACAAAAGGCAGTAATTGCTGAGGATGCAGTTAGGAGATTCAGGGTTCCTATCCAACGCAGGCCAGAGGAATAGTTGGCCGGAACGTTATGAAACAACTAATAAAAGATGAGGATAATTGTCCGCAATAAATAAAAATTAATCAAAGCCATTTTACTTTTTGCATATCAGATATATTGAAATGTTAATTCATATGGATTACTGGACGAATATTTAACATAATCAAATTTTTATTAACCAAAATAAAGATCCAGTAACGTGCCATTAATATGAGTGTGTCTACCTCAGGGGTCCATCTTTGGATTGTTATTATTTCTGATTTTCATAAACGACCTCCATTATGCAATTGTGTCCGAGATGGGCATATTTTCTGATGACACCACACTGTCTCCATAATCTAAACAAATAAATGCGAAAATTGAGTCCATTTCTACAACTAATAGTAAAGTATAAAAACGCTCATAATAACTTATAAACTCATTAAGATTGCAGCAGGTGCAACAAGGCGTTGTTTCTCCTTTGAGCAGATAAGTGTGAATTAAGTATGCGTGCCCAATTCTAATTCTGCTTCATATGATATCTTGTCTTTGATTGGGTAGTGATTCTGTGATTTCTAGTTTAATTATGGGTTAATATTTATTTATAGTTTGTTATTTGGAAAAATGTCTCACGCATTTTGCTATTTTCTTCTTATGTAGGATTTGATTTTAGTTTTGTAATCTGTAAATTGGAGTTTAAGAGTTGTTAATGTCATTTTAGTAGCTTCTGTTGCAAGTTTGTCAGCCATTTGAGTTCCATTAATGCCCGTATGACTAGGAATCCCTGTCAAAACTACTGTTTTGCAGTAGCCTTTTAGATATTGATATACAGGGTGTTCCAAAAGTCTTGGGAACATTTTGATATTGAACATACCGAGAACTATTAAGGATATAAAAACGCATGTGGTATATTCAGAAAACTTGTAATATGTTTTTCATGGAATGTTCAAAGATGTTCAATGTGAACATCATTGGTCACACGACACACATGAAGCTGATACTCCAATTCTTGCCAAATGCATCCCAGCATTGCGTTGTCAATAGTTGCAACAGATTCTGTTACTTGGGCCTTCAGCTCATCCATGTCTCTAGGAATGGGAGGTACATACATCAGTTCCTTCAAAAATTTCCACAAAAAAATCACAGGGTGTGAGACCTGAAGATCTGGGCGGTACGTGGAACAAATGTCCATGATTCAATTTTTTCAAATTCAAGCACACAAAACGCTTTTTCTGGTTGAATGAACGCAATTACGGAATCTGAAAATAAAAATCAATAGCAAAATTACAAAAAACTTAATGCATTTCGCTTTAAAAGGATATAACTTTCATCTTACTACCATTCATAGTAAAGTAGATATGAGGTCTTGAAATGTGCCCAAGACTTTTGCAACATCCTGTATTTCTAATATCTCTTGTATGCATGGATGGTTTTCATTTCCTTCTTGGATTGCTACCAGGCTAGATAGAGAATCTGAGATTATTACATGTTTCTATATCAGATTATTATATGTTTCTATATCAGATTATTATATCTGTGTGTTCTTGATGCTGCCCAGTGCCATTTTAACAGCTTGGAGTGGAGTTCATCTGATTTGTTGGTAGTTATTTATATTAAGAAGTGGCTGCTGCTCCTGTCCCGTCTACGATTTTTTGTAGAGGTGTAGATGTGTACAGGATATTGTGCTCTGAATATTTGTCTCGAAGTTCATTGAACCTATTTTTGGCAGATGTGATTGTTGGTCGTATTGTTGCAATACACAGATTGAAAGGCAAAAATTATTTTATTAAGAAAGCGAAATATAAACTCTCGTATAAATAGGACACCCGGTTCATGTGATATGTTTAAGAAATCAAGAGGCTATACATTTAAGATAAAATGTAAGGAGCAAAGCAGTTCATACAAAGTTTACATAGAGTTACACCGCACTTTTGGCAATAAGTTCGTGGCTTACTATTGCAAGACTCACATAAGTTCATACATCATCGAACAAATAGAATTTTAGAAGAATTCACAAAAATTTTAAAGAGGGTTTTTATTATAACAACTCTCGGAGAGAAGTTGATGAATATAGATGAATTTTATTCTTTCTTCAAATTAATTTGCAATAAACAATACTATTATATATTATCTATCTATATATCTATAAAAGTGAAAGTGAAAGTGTGTGTGTGTGTGTGTCTATCTGTGTACATTTCCCTATGCAATAACTCTGTCAATTTTCAGTCTACAGACTCGAACTTTGATATACAGGGTATTGAGATTTGGGAAAATCTTTGTAATCGGTTTTTGGCCAGAAATTTGGCTGTTAAGGGGGTCAAAGTTCAACGATTTGACCTTTGAGAACTCTACCAAACTCCTTCGACAATTTGGATCTAAACACTTGAAATTTTAGATATGGGTTCTTTGGACATGGATCTAACTTAATAACTTGATTTGAGCCCAAAACAATAAACGTTAAGGGGTCATAATAGGGGTCAAAGTTTAAAATTTTTTTACCTCTGCGGTCTCTACCAAATTACTCAGACAATTTCACGTCTAAACATTTGAAATCTTACATAAAGAGTATTCAGAGATAAGGCAAGCTTTTTAATCGGTTTGGGTGGAAAATTTTAGCTACAAATATATAAATGTATGTATCTATGTTTGCATGTCTGCTTAAAACTTTCGACAGCGGCCAGGGATTTTCACAAGATCAGTATTGTTTTGAAGCTCGACCCTCCAGACGACAAATATAAAAAAATCGGCTAAGAACATTAATTTCTTCACCCTCAACTGGGCACTTTTTTACAGGGAGGGGTCGCTTTTTTCGCCGATATTTTCGAAAGACATCCCCCCTTTTCGATTGTCTGGCATTAATTTAAACCTACGTTACTTCCGGTTTGGTGGTGGTCGTAACAGCAAAGACGTCATGTTTTTTTTCCGTTCTTTTCCTGCTTTGTGGTACGGATTATAGCCTGCCTTCCTACTACCACTTTTTTGTTGCTCAAGACACACCTTCAAACACCCGGGCAACGCCGGGCACCCATGCTGGTCTTATATATTTTAAAAGGAAATTATTTGGTGTCCTTTTGATAGGAAAATAGAACCTGATAAATTAATTCAACTTTATGCAATGTATGCAAAATGCTCTTTGATATAATGCTTATATATATGCGATATTAATTACAAATTTAACTAATTTGCATATTGCTTTTGAAAAAGGACCTTTGCTTAATTAACTATTATTTATTGCTTTTTGAATTCGACGATGTTTTGCTTTTAATATAACAGATATTTTTGCAATATTATTTTATTTTCTGGACAAACCTTTAACATTTATCTTCATATGCTCCTTTCTTTAGAAGGACGGAACAACTATATTTTCAAGTTGTTGGGTCGTAAAATACGCTTAAATATATTTTAATTCATGCAGATTTCATATTTATTACAGAGCCAATTCTGTATTGAATATTATATTGTACCCAATATTTATTAGTTATTTCAAAAATTGAAACCCCCCCCCAAAAAAAACTTGGGTATCATTAGCTAGAATCGAAACAAAAACATTTAGCACTCCAGCTGTGTACCATACCGATGAAGCTATCGAAAGATAGGTAACAAATATTTGATATTAAACAACTTGAAGAAATTAATTGAATTTGGGTATGCTCAGACAGAAATAGAAATATATCGGCAAGTTGAAATGAACATTTTGCATTTCAACTTGCTGACATATTTCTGTATGTGGTATTCATCCATCCAAACAAAGATTTTGCTCGGTATAAACCATCCTTGGTGTATTATTACTATTTCTTTTTTTATTCCAGTGTTATGTGACCAGTAGTTTAAGAGTTTATTGGTTAAATATTTACACACAGACAGACATACATACATGTACTGTTTTATTTATATAGACAAGTCGCAATTTATTTTTAAGTTGCAAGTGGAATCGCAAATTGATTTCTTCTTTCTTTTCTTTCTTTACGGTCACATTGAAAAGATGAATAAATTTGTTGCTGAATTTTTTTTATTGATTACTAGCATTTAAGCCCGGCGTTGCCCGGGTGTTTGGAGGTGTGTGTTGAGCAAAAAAAAAAAAAAGCGGTCAATTTTTTAAAATTTGACCTCTATTATGACTCCTTAACGTTTATTGTTTTGAACTCAAATCAAGTTATTAAGTTAGATCCATGTCCAAGGAACCTATATCTAAAATTTCAAGTGTTTAGACCCCAAATTGTCGGAAGAGTTTAGTAGAGTTCTCAAAGGTAAAATCCTTAAACTTTGACCCCTTAAAAGCCAAATTTCTAACCCAAACCGGATTACAAAGATATTCCCAAATCTTAGTACCCTGTATATCAAAGTTCGAGTCTGTAGACTGATAATTGACAGAGTTATTGCGAAGGAAAATGTACACAGACACACGCACAGACACGCTCACTTATATATATATATATATATATATATATATATATATATATATATATATATATATATATATATAGAGAGAGAGAGAGAGAGAGAGAGAGAGATTTGTATTGTTTGGATTATTCGGATTACTGTTCTCATCTTCCGTATTATTCTTGTCATGTTTTGGTGTACAATGTAAATAATGGGTTCTGCTTGAAATTCTGTGCAGATTCCTAAGTTTGACAAAAAGATTCCCGAGTTCGATAAGATAAATCTGAAGAAGATCGGGGGTTAAATTGGCTAAAACGTTGTGAGAATAACATTCATGATAAAAACAGTAGCCGGAATAATCAAAAGGATAAAAATGAAAAAAATTGTATAAAAATTACTAAAATGTTGATGTTCATATCTATCTATCCATCTATCTATCTATCTATCGATCTATTTTCTACTATTATATAAAAGAAACTTTGTCTTAAATTTTTTTTTATTCCATTATTCTACGCACCCCATATTATTAAAAAAAAACAAAAAAATAAGGCACAGTGCCACTTTAATGTAGGGAGCTACTATCGGAGACAGTAGTTGGAGGGATACTATATAGGGAGTCGAGCAGCAAGATGTCTATTCACATTACACTTGAACTTCTGCATGTCAGTACAGTTGGGAAAACATGAACCCGGAAGGGAGTTCCAGAATCTAGCACTTCTGGGGAAGAAACTATTAGAGTAAAAGGGCTTCTTAAATCTAGGGATCTTTACTGTGTAGGGGTGGGACTAGGCTGCTTGTCGAGTTTGTTGGGTATATTTACGTCGAGGGGTTACAAGGGTTTGTAGTTCATCAGAGCATCCACCATTAAAATACTTGTAAAACAGGCAGAGGGATGCAACATTTCATCCATGGGACAATATCTGTGTGTCTGTGTATGTGTATATGAGTTCGTTCTCTATAAAAAAACTGCTGGGCTGATTTTTATGAACTTTCACACGAAAGTAATTTATGTGCCTGGCAGTGTTCTTAGATAGGTTTTGTATCGGAATGCCTTTGATAAGTATCGATAATCAATAATCAAAACAATCCAATGAATGAAGGAACGAGCGATTTTGACCAAAGTTTACACCTTATACAGCCTAACATCACAAGTGCATTTGAGAAGTTTTATTACCACACGAGCCGAAAGGCCTGACATATAAAATTAACAGGAGGTTATTTTATATGACAGAGGCACACTCAAAATGAATGTATTTGTTTAAAGCCCAACTGCATCCTTGATTTTTTCATTTTAAACTTAAATTCAAGTCATTATCACTGCACAACCAGTAAGGCCAGGCATATAAAATTAACAGTAGGTTCTTTGATACGACAGATGTGCTTTCGCAATGAATGTATCTGCTTAAAGCACAATTGAAGCATGATACTTGATTCTTGCATTTTAAATTTAAATTCAAGCGATTATATATGAAAAATAATTTTATAAAATCAACAGTAGGTTCTCTACAGTGCAATGTAAGCTACAATGTATTATGGACTAAATCATTGTGAGGTAGCATGTAAAGCTTGTTCTCAGTGCACCGCGATGGATCCCTAATTAGAGCAGCTAATCAATCAATTTGATTGAAAAATGGGCGATTTCACCGATTTTGATGACAATAAAAATATAGGAGTGTGAAATATTTAGTGATCATCAGTAACGTCGGGTCTTACTGTTAGTTTATCTTTTTTTTTACATAGGCATCACCACTTAGCAAGGCCCAGAAGCCACTCCAGGATAAGGGTTAAAGAGTGTACAGTAATCAATTGGACAATATAGTAATCGTTAGTAACGGAAATTCGGTAAATTTGTTAATTTAAGTGGAACGGCTTATCAAGAACTTGTTTACGTTGGACTTTAAGACAACCATGTTGTAGTCAGCTGGAAAGCAGGCAATCGGAAAAGAGTTCCACAGGCGTGCAGTTCTAAGAAAGAAACTTTGTTCATGGAATCTACGTTTAGGTTTAGGCATAAATAAAGAGCCGGGGAAATTTTTGATAGTGTTTTCAGTTAGACGAGTGTTTCTCGTGAAAGTTTAGTGAGGAGGGACCATAGATTGGAGCTCAGTCGAGCACTTGCCATGAAAATAACGATAAAGCAGAGGCAAACTCGTAACATCTCTTCTGTGAGAAAGAGGTTGCAGGGAAGAGAAAAGGACATTCCCTACGAGGCTACGAAGTCTATTTTGAACTCTATCAAGGCAAGATAAGTTCTTTCTAGCAGCTCCTGCCCAGATGTGGCAACAGTACTCCATCCCTGAACGTACCTGGTTCTTATATAGATAGAGAATAGTATAAGTAGTGAGATATCTACTGGATCGCTAGAAGGATCCCACCATTTTTCCAGTGGCCTTGGCAACAGATTTGATGTACATGTTTCATTTCAGATCAGGAGTAAAGGTCAATCCCAGAAGCTTGTCAAAACTTGAGGCCTCCCCAAAACGAGAGCCATTCATTTCAATTGATGTCAGATGGGGATCAGAGCGTTGGTGATGCAAAAAATAAGAAATTTTGTTTCGTGTATGAATGAAATGTTTATGAATGAAATGTTTATTATTTTAAATTAGTGTTTCAAGTATTTCAAATTGCGAGGTGATAGCAAGCCAACAAAACTAATAAAATTGTTAGAATTGTTTTACACGTTCGGATGTTTTGTTAACTTAGTGATATCTTTGGAGCACAGGGCGGTGCAAGTGCTAATGTGATTGTAAGAGTAAGTTAAAGAAACATCAGTCATTACTAACCAGCAGAGCGTTACCACCGTCAACCAAGGCAAGAGAATATCAGGCATGTGTATGCAGCGTGATGGTGCATGCAAGTGAAACTAGGCCAATGAGATATCAGACATATTTTTTTTCGATTTTTAAAATTTTAATATTATGCCATGATTTCGTTCGTTTTTTTTATATTTCCATCACGTTCGCTGTGTTTTTTTGTTTTTGTTTTTCCCGATTAAAAAAAGTTATAATATTTAAACAGTGATACCGCCCCCCTCTAACCACACTCGGACAACGCCGGGTACTCCCGCTAGTTATATATAAAAATCTTATAAAATCAACAGTAGGTTCTCTACAGTGCAATGTATTATGGGCCACGTCAGTGTGGGGAGGAATGTGGATTTTCCTCCGAATGCATCGCGATCGATCTTTAAATCGAGATAGCAAACAAAAGATTCGATTGAAAAGTAGCTGACTTCACCAATTTCGATGGCAATAAAATATGGGAGGGTGAAACTCTATTAAATTTCGGGCAACGCCGGGTATCCCTACTAGTATATATATATATATATATATATGAGAGAGAGAGAGAGTTATAACTCGTTTATTTGGAATGAGTACTTTATGTCAAATTGAACTGATGATTGGATATGGTTTAATTTGTGCTCATTTTCCATTAAATACTAATCTGTTTTAATCCCTTTTAATCCGTAATTGTGCATTAAACGGATACCATAACACTTAGTTCGCTGTACCTTATTATAAAAACGATTCATACAAAATGTTCATACAAAGTGGTCCAGTAGTTTTCGAGAAAACGCCTAGAAAAGGTGCTATATTTTGGTGACAAATCCCCATGAATTCCTTTTAATCTCTAATTGTACGTCAAGTTACTACCATAATATTAGATTGCTGCACCTTATTATAACAAAGGCCCATGCAAAATTTCAGCTAGATCGGCTCATTAGTTTCCGAGAAAATGTGAACGAATAGACTAAGAAAAAAAATTATATATATATATATATATATATATATATATATATATATATATATATATATATATATATATATATATATATATATATAAATAAATAAACTATGGACTATTGGACTATCCATTTATCTAGTGTTTCCTTTTCAAATTAAATATGTTTTTAACTCATTTCAAAGTGTTTTTTAACATATTTTATTAACTGTTTGCTCACACACACACACACACACACACACACACACACACACACACACACACACACACACACACACACATATATAAATAGTAAATGAAATTCATTGCTATATGATACTTCAAGTATATATTAAGTTGAGTTTACGATATATTGCAAGTAAGAATTGTTAAATATTATTACCAGGAACAAAAACATTGGAAATAAATTAAATCTACTCTTACTTGTTAGGTATTTATTACGTAAGTTATCATCTACAGAAATCATACATTTATGTAAAATACAGTTTTTTTTATTTATTCATTGAACGAGTCTCATTGCAGTTTCTATTTTCATCGATTGAGTTCTCGGGCGCTGCCATTGTATTCCGTAAGCGATCACGAAAATCTACAATTTCTTGGTTCCGTAGCTTCTTTATGATTATATCTATTCGGAGTGACATTGCTTGCAAAACATAGTTGTCACTAAAGTAAGGACTTTTTTCTAGAAATTTTATAACCGTCTCCATAGACTTTTCTGCATCATCCCATGATCTTGCTTCATCAGAGTGTTCTTGGTTATTTGCATGAGGGTCAAGAGAATGGGAGCTGTCGCTATTTTCATCACCATTACTGCCTTCAGGATATTGATCAGTAGTTTCCTCATCTTGTTGCACCCACATTTCAACATCATTTGCATAAAGTGATTTAAGAACAGCGTGGTTGGTCGGTAACCGTTTGGTTTCAAGAATTTTTTCTAGATCAGATGTATTCTCTGATTCTTTCAGTTCAGAAGCCTTTGGCACTGGGCATAATTTACCCCATGCTTTTGTTAATGTGCTTACTCGAACTTGATTCCATGCCCTTGCGAGAGAAAAGATGGCATCTTTGATAGTAAAATGGCGCTGAAAATCGCTTATACTCACGGTACTATTTATCGTATTCATCATGAAATCATTTCTGTAGAAACATTTTAAGTTCCAAATAATCCCTTGATCCATAGATTAGATGAGGGAAGTCAAATTAGGTGGTAAATAGCACACAAAAATATTCCCGCAAGATGACACTAGTTCTTACTCAGGAGAATGTGCTCTACAATTGTCCAACGGAAGCAAGCACTTTGAATCAGGTTTACCTAATTCAAGAAAACGCCTCTGGACAACTAGCACAAATTCTTGCAAAAAACATTTTTTAAAC